>NC_137034.1:13740656-13770656 GCF_032717465.1 Coenobita brevimanus
TGGAGGAGGGTTCACTGTCGCTGGGGAACTAGTAGACTGTGAAGTACCTGTGCCCTGAGTGGGGTTGGCACCACTGTACGCTTGTTGTGGCATAAAGGCTGCATTTGCATCCTGCTTCTGATACACTAAAGTCAGATTGTCCTGACTGAGGGTTACAGAAGGAGTTTCATCTTTCTCCATCCACTCATCTAAGTAAGCAATCTAGAAGCCCGAGTCAAGAAGCTGAATATGCAGTCTCTTTTTCTATCTGTAAACACTTCCCCCTCTTTGAACTGACTCTTGCGGCGTCGTCAGCACTTTCTGTGAGACCTGTATGCTTTGACAAGTGCAGCCTTCATCATCTCATACGTGGCAGGATTGTCTCTGAATTCTGTGGAAGAAATATCAGAGGGCAGGGTCCTCAAATGGCTAAGAGGCAGAAGCCAAACATGGTTATCATCCAGCTGAGTACAGTTAGGCCATGTCTTAAACAACAGGCTATGTATGGCTCCAGTTTGCTCTTTCTTCCTTGTATGGGAAGCTTGATGTGTGGGGTCGCTTCAACGAAAGATCCACCATTGACATACTCAAATCTCTTAACTCATACCATCCATCAATCAATTGAGTCTTTATGGAGAAACTCTATGCAATGGCATCTTGATATCTCTAAAGCTTTCTAATAGGAAATTATGGCACCTTTCCCTGCTGTCCAAACTCCTTGCTATGGACTGCGTGCTTTTGTTCCTTTGATTTCTTGTTACTCTTAGTGACAGGAAAATGAAGTAAAAGTAGATGATGTATATTCTGAATTTTTCTAGCACTCCCAACTGACGCCGGCGTGCCGAGGGATCAGTTCTGGCGCCATACCCTATTTCTGTGTTCATATTAATGATCTCTCTTTATCTGTCCACACTCACAATCCCGTTCACTCATATGCAGATGACTCAACACTACACTAGATTCATTCCCACACTCAAGACATCCATTTACAAAGTCTAATATCTCTGCCTCTCAACTCCAGTACAGCCATCTCCATAAATCAAGATCTATCTACCAATCAGTGAATGGATAGACAAAACAACCTTAGCCCTCTCTTTTAATGCTAGTAAAACTAAATATATACAGTTTACTAATAGACAGATATTGCCATGATTCAGTACATTACCTTAAGTGCTACTAATATTCCCATCTCCAAAAGTATTGACATTCTTGGTGTACTCTCACTTAACAGTGCCCCTCAGCTGGACCATCTGCATGTCAGATCACTTGCTAAAACTGCCTCAAAGAAACTTGGATTATTTGTTTGAGTCCAGTAACTTACTATCGCCGATGAGCAGTGAATATAGCTATAATTTATAAGAGATCATGTGCGCTCTCCAGCTTAGATAATATATGCTCACCCTTGTGGAATGGTTGTGGAGAGGTTGCATTAAGACAACTAGACAAATTTCAGAATAAAGCTGTTAGAATAATGTCCAACAACCCTGCATTACACATAAACTACACCTCCTGCCCATAGTAAGAAGGAATGTTGCCTCCTCTTGCATTATTTTACAGATATTTTTTGGCAAAGTGCTCCAGACAGAAGTTGCGTCCATGGTGCCACCTCTCTCCATGCCTTCCCTCAGCTTCACGGGCAAAACTTCTGGTAGTGCTTACATCTGTGACTTTGGAATGTCACTCAAACCATATTGCACAAACTTCTGCCCTATCAGAATTCTTTTCATTCCCCAGAACTGCATCTCTGGAACACTCTTCCCCAGAGTTGTTTTCCTCCAAATTTCAACTTCCACAACTGTTCAAATCTTAACATGTTACAAGGATATTCTTTATGAATAGAGGACACCAGTAATCTGGTGCCTATGGATTATTTTTTTCCCCATTTGTTTTTCCTTCCCTCCATTCTTGTTATTTAAAAAAAAATAAAAATAAAAAAATAACATGAGCAGGGAGAGGCACTCTGTGGACCTTGGGCATTAAAGCTGCACCAGATGTGTCTGAAGCCAAGAATCTCGCTTGAGCTTCAGCACTTCAAGTTCATCAATTGTTCGCGTGCTTCTACGCTCGGCACGTTAAGTATTCTCCGTTTAATTCTCGCTAATGTATTCACGTTCTCTCTCCACGTTGTTCTCGCTCATTCATTCGTATGTTCTCTGTGCTCATATTTGTGGTTGGATTCATTATGCTCTTCACGAGGCATCACTCTCGCCCGTGCTGCTCGTAATTAAACCAGAAGAAGGACGTAATCGCTTTACTACTTTGGGGTCTGTATGCCCATATCTTTAGCTTCCCGTACATGAGACATTACAGGTAGTCATGATGCTAACTCAGTCTGGGTGAACTAAGGACTGAAGTACTGACCACATTTTACAAAGAAAGATGCCAATAATCAAGAATGAAGAATACAGGCACAGGTTAGTGATGACCACTTTTATAGAGTTAAACTGGTAAAAATTAAACAAAACGAAAGTGACTACTGAAAACTCATTATGTAAAATTAATAGAACTGAGTCAATAATCTACCAGTAAGATAGTGCCTATGGACGCCTTAATGATAAATGGGCCACCTAAGTATGAGATGAGGTGATTTATTATCTGTGAATAACTTTAGAGCTAGGAGTTAATAATATCCTGGTGAGGTCACCAGATGTCACAGGTTTCGTTTTTTTGAGAGTATGCAATATTAAAGAATAATATTCAATAATACTTGAGAACAGGACAAAGAATTGACTTGTGAGAATCAAGCAATGATTACTTTATGTCGTGCTTACTATCTCGCATTCTCTAAGGACAAATATTGATCAAACTTTCTTAACAGTACACAGCAGAGATTAATTGCTCACACGTGCTGTTTATTGGTACTGTTAGCTCTGGAGAAAGTGACTCCACCCTGACAATCAATATCTAATGCTATGAATGATAAACAGGTTCTTGCTGGTGCATTAACTCCTGGTTGCAACGGATTTAAATTAATAAAAGGGATTGCCCTAAGTACCAGTTATGAATAATGCAAAGCGTTTATGCAAACTTGGAGCTATGACTAAAATAAACAATGTGAAGAAATAAAACATGAGTTTACATTACATTAAGCTATAGAGAGAAGAACTGTGAATTTATTGATTACAATGAGATAAATTTACGTTACATGTTTCAAAATGAATTCAAAATAAGGAGAAAACACTCACTCGCTCACTGAAAAGCTAAACTAAAACCTAGGAAAAAAAGAAAAATACTGGTCAGAGAGTGGGCTAAGCGAGATGGACTGGGTGTCGTTGCTGAGGAAGGACGCTGCCACACGCTAAACCTCTCGCCGGCTCACACTAGGTGGGAATTCAGGAACTTGCTGGACAACAGCGGCACTGCTCCACACTGGGCCCAATCAAACATGCTTCCACGATGCTCAAATCCTGACTGACTTCAGATTGTGCGAGAGAGAGGTGAGAGCGGGCCGCACTTGCTAACAGCTAATGAATTTTGTGTGAGCAATACATCCCCATAACTAATCACTCAGCGGAGGTGCTAATGTCGTGCACAAAGACGATCACTTATGAAACAGTGAAAAATTTTTCTGATAACACTCCCAATCAGGTGAATACGTGGCGGTTGACTAAGTGACACATACTGGGATTCCACTAGAATTCGCGGTTTCCCACCAAAGTTCAATGTCACGAGTCTATTTAAATATAGGATCGCACCAACTGGTGACATTATATATATATATATATATATATATATATATATATATATATATATATCATCATCATCAGCTTTTTAAGTATCCACTGCAGGACCGGCCTATCTCGACCGAAGTCAGGACAATACAGCCAATGTATGTCTACCAAGTGGCTTAGACTGTTTGGTAGAGATTGTATGTCGAGTGAGAAGTGCTTGTAAGTGTAATTGTAGTGTTGGAGTGGCTTTGGATGTGTGTGTGAGTCTGTGAACCAAGTGCAATCGGCCCTCGCAAGCCGACTGGGTGCAAGCATACTTTACAGTAAGTGACACTGGTTCAACCACAACACCCCTTGTATCAGCCAATGCAGTACATGGCTGGGTGAACACTCCCAAAGTTTATTACCCTGGCGGGGCGCGAACCCTGGTCCACCCATGTACGAAACGCACACTCTACCACTGTACACACAGAGGCTCCATATATATATATATATATATATATATATATATATATATATATATATATATATATATATATATGAAAGGTTAGGGTTGGTTGTTTGTTTCTCCTTCAATCTCGCCCAAACCAAGGGCCAGAGACCCCAAGATCCATATATATTCTGAATCAGGGTGACCCAAGGATGGTTTTAGGGTGGTCAAATTCAGATCTAGATCATTTGAGGTCACCAGTAGAGTGTTTGCCTTTTTTTTTTTTTAATGGCAACGCCGGGTACCCCTACAGCCCAATTTATGGCATGGAGACTCACATGACCTCCAGCTCGGACATAGGCTATGTGAGTTTGACCTGCGAGGTCATTTGAGGTCATCAGTAATAGGAAACAAGTGCGCACATATACGAAAGGTGAAATAGAAAGTTCCTGGACCTCTTTAATAGCTCTCATCAAAAGCATATTAGATACATGTTTTTTTCTGGAGTAGAAAGTAAGACTGAACTGGACAAAAATAGGATTAGAGTGTTCGCGTTTTTGGCCCAGGCAAAGCCGGGTACCCCTGTTAGTTGTAATTTAAATCTTTCAAACAACATCATGTTGTGCATAAATAACGTACAAAGGATATTAACCACCGACACCGAGAAATAAATATCCCTCATTACCTGACGAGAATACGAGTAATGACCGTGGTGTTGCTTAAACTGTTCCAATATATATATATATATATATATATATATATATATATATATATATATATATATATATATATATATATATATATATATACATACTTATGTGTGTGTGTGTGTGAGTGTGTGTGTGTGTGTGTGTGTGTGTGTGTGTGTGTGTGTGTAACTTACAAAACTACAGTATATTAACCAGCCATATCCAAACAAATCGCTCAGGAAAGGATGTTAAGGAGTTTCTTTACCCGATGAGAATATGACCCATTAAGTGAGAAATAGAGGGTAGTCCATAAACAGCGCTCCACTAGAACCTCACCTGCCAGTATCTTGTGTGTAGCTGGGATGGGTCAGTCGGCTGTGTGGGGGTGGCTGTGGCACTGGAAATAGGAAACAAGTGAGTGATGCAGGGCAGGTGCTGATAACACTGACTGAGCCGTCCCCACAACACACAAAAAATGGCCCGGCGGAGTGGAAGTGCAGGGTTATACATGGACCAGCCTGTGTCATTTCTGAGCTACGTAACCCACTGGACCACCAGGCGTCAATGTGTTGGTGATATATTTACTACCCAACGCTAAGTGTCTTCCTGAATTATTGGGCACTGTTTGACTTACCACTCAGAACAAGGTCATCTGGAAGGTGCTACTACAGTGAATGAGTGGATGGTGGGTTCCCTCGTGATTATTTAGCATGGGTGAAACCTAATTTAGTAAATAGAGAGATATATTCACGGTCCGTACTCTCGTCAGTTAAGGAAGCTCCGTAACACCTTTTCCTAAACGATTCATTTTGTTTATTACACCTTAATGTCCTCTTCTGTGTTACACAAATCCCTCCATTATGGCCAAACTCTGCATTGATTACGGACAAGAAGTATGTTAACCAGTCATAACCAAAAATAAATCGCCAAGGAGAGACACGGAACAAGCTAAATGAAGGAAATAGTAAAATACAACACAGAATTAAGCGAGGAAGCAGAAGGGAAATAGGGAGCAGGAGAAGGACAGAAGAAGCACTGACACTGAAGATGGGCATGGAATAAAAAAGATGAACAGAAAAAGAGAAGTAGGAGGAGAGAGAGAACAAAGCGCAGAGGAGGAGATAAGGAGCAAGCGAGGAGTGAAGGATGATGTAAGTTTCAGTAAGCATTGAAGTGTAGGAAAGAAGAGGAGACAGAAGACGATAAATAAGGAGAAAAAAAAATACGAAGCAGAAGAAAGACGAGAGAGAAGGAAAAATCAACAACGACACCAAAACAAGCGCAGAAGACGAAAAGCAGGTAAGGAGCTAGGAAGGGAAAAAGAGAGGCTAAGGAAAGGAAAGGCCGAAATTTAACAAAATTAATGATGGTGTCCCAAGCTATATATTTTTTCCTTGCTCCAACAGACTATTTATTTATTTTGAAGGATCACCGGCTTGTCAGTGATGTGTTTTTCTTAATGATTCGCTTCTTGACGTGTTTTATGTTAAGTTCTTAATTCAAGGCAATGTTTTAAAGCACAAGGCAAACTTCCAGGACTCAAAGTTAGGTTCACTGCCTCCCTCCACTACGATAGGTCTTTCTTAATATAATCGTCTGCTGCCAAAAATTAAAGAAAATAGTAATTAAACTGAAGGGAAAGCTATTTTATTTTTACCCACGGCAAAATATTTCACATTTCCTACCGCACAGAGTGGAAAATACAAAGATGAAGTACACGCGTCAGCACATGGACAAGTACTCAAGTGAAGTACTCAAGTAAAGTACCCGTGAAGTACCGTACCCCTGGGGAGTGGCACCATTTGCATATAAATAACAGGACTGGTTGTCAGACGGTCACCATATGCAACCCCTGCCTCACTTTGCCGCCTGTTTGCCTTACCCTTACTGGTCACCCTGTCTCACCCTGCGACCTATTTGCCATATCTTTACTGGTCACCCTGCCTTACCCTGCCACCTATTTGCCATACCCTTACTGGTCACCCTGCCTCACCCTGCCACCTATTTGTCATACCCTTACTGGTCACCCTGCCTTACCCTGCCACCTATTTGTCATACCCTTACTGGTCACCCTGCCTTACCCTGCCACCTATTTGCCTTACCGTTACTGGTCACCCTGTCTCACACTGCCACCTATTTGCCATACCCTTACTGGTCACCCTGCCTCACCTTGCCACCTATTTACTTTACCCTTACTTGTCACCCTGCATCACCCTGCCACCTACTTGCCATACCCTTACTGGTCACCTTGCCTAACCCTGCTATCCATCTCCCTTACCCTTACTGGTCACCCTGTTTCACCCTGCCTTACCATTGTTTCACCCTCATTTCTCACCCTGCCTTACCTTGTCTTACCATCGTTACCCTGCCTCACCTTCTGTTCTCTGCCTCTACTCTGCATCACCCCATCACCCTTCCTCTCCTCTGCCTCGTCCTGCCTCATCTTTCAGATCACCTTAACCTTGCTTCTACCTCTCATCTCCCTCTGCCTCCCACATACCTCCTGCCTCACCCATGCCATCCCGCTTCGTATCTGTCTTACCTTCATCCCTGCCTCACCCTCATTTCCTGCCTTAACATTGCCTCGCCGTTATCTCTTCCTTATCCTGTTACGTCTTCTTGTCTCTGCATCTTATCTGCCTCCTGCCTCACTCTCTGTGACCGGACCTCAGTTTTATCCATATCCTCTGATCCCTTGGTTATCATCTGACACTGCCTCACCCTCTGACACACTGCCTCACCCTCTGACACACTGCCCCACCCTCTGACACACTTCCTCACCCTCTGACACACTGCCTCATCCTCTGACACACTGCCTCACCCTCTGACACACTGCCACACTCTCTGACACATTGCCTCACCTTGCTTGCCTCACCCCTTCCTTCGTCAACCTCCCAGCCTCATTGTCTGCTCTCATCTTCCATACTTCACCCTCTCTACTTCTCCCTCCCTGCCTCATCCTCCCCGTCTCACGCTTCCTGCCTCACATTGCCTACCTCACCCTGCCTGCCTCATCCTGCCTGCCTCACCATCTCTGTCTCAGTCACTTGTTTTACCCTCCCTTCCTCACCCTCTCTCCTCAGTCACTTGCTTTTTCTCCAGCCTCTCCCCATTTCAACTTCCTGCCTCACCCTTCCTGTCGCACCCTGACAGCACGGAACTCCACACTCACACACACACACACACACACACACACACAGTCAAAACCTGTTCACATTTCCTTGATCAGATTCGCTAAGTTTATGATAGGGAAAATAAAAAGTATTCTGAGGAGGAAAGCAGCGGGGAGGAAAGTAGGTAAGGTAGTTGAGAAGGAGAGAAAGGAGAGATGGAGGAGGGTGAGGGAATGGAGGAGGAGGCGGATGAGTGCGGGATAAAGAGGAGGAAGAGAAGGAGGTAATGTGAATGAGAAAAGAGAGTACAAAGGAGTTCAAAGGAAAGCAAACAGCAACAGACATTATGGTCCTTTCTAGGCTATTTGTTAGCAGACTATGACTACGAAACCTAATTCTACATGCTGAAGGATAAGGATAGTAAAGCAAGAAGGCTCCATCGCCTTCAAACCTTCCAGGCAGGAAGAAGTGAGAAAAACCACCATGTAGCATGGAAAAACTTACATGGAAATTTCATAGGAAAGACTGAAAGGGAAAAGTTACATTCTATAATACTTTATCTATAAGCTACCAGTTTGAATAATCTGTAAGAGAAAGTAGTAAAGATAAGTAAAATGAATAATACAATAATAAATAACTAAGGCAAGACATTATGTGAGGGTAGGACGAGTTAACGGATCATCTGAAGACACAATGTGGAAATTGCACAGTGCACAGTGTGGATGTTAAGGGGTGATAAGGCAGCCTTGCCTGACGCTTTTAAGGTAGGCAGTAGTCAGTCAGGCCTCAGCTCCGTTCTCTCCACTGAGACAAGGAACTTTCCCATGCGGGACAAGTACACAAGTTTCCTCCTGAAGCAGTGACCCCTGGAACATTAAAAAAAAAAAAAATCCCGATGATGGTCACTTAACTAACAGACCCTCAGTGATCCACAGCCCATCACAGGTCGAAAATAATAGTAGTGACTGTTAACTCAGGGCTATCTGTGCATATAGTAGTGTGTACATGTGCTATATTTGCATTTAATAAATTGATCTGGGCTCTGAAGAAAAAAAAAAAGTTTATATATACGCAAGTGTTTTATTCAGGAGTAAATATATTAAGCTGCGGGTTAGAAGACAGATACTTATCCAAGTAATCTTTAAAGGCTAATATTGTATCACAATTTACTACACTTTGAGGGCAATTTGTTCTATATATTTACAACTCTATAAAAGAAGAAATGCTTAGATTCAAGCAATTGGAATCGTTTGCCGAATATTTTGTGCCCATTGCCTTTAGTATAATTCGAGTGATCAACTGTGAAGTATTTATTGACAGCCAGGTTATCATGCCCTTTGAATATCTGTTACAGATATTATATGACCAGAGGACATCAGTAATCTGGTGTATGTTTTTTAATTCATTGGTTTTCCTTCCTCCGTTCTGTAATTAAAAATAAATAAATAAATAAATACTTAAATGAAATCTCCTCGTAATCTGCGTTTAGTTACGGTGAAGAGATTCAGAGCTTCTAAACGCTCCTCTTATGGTTAGTTTCTCATGCTAGGTATCATTCTGGTCACCCGTCGCTGTACTCTTTCAAGTTTCTCTATATCTTTTTTGTAATAAGGTGACCAGAACTGGACACAGTACTCTAAATGTGGGTGAACTAGAGAATTATATAAGGTGCGGATGACCTTCTTGGATTTATATTCGAACGCACTACCAATGAATTCGATTAATTTGTTGGCTTTCTTAACAGTCTCTGTAAACTGTTTATTTGGTTTAAGATCATTTGCTATAATAATCCCCAAGTCTTTTTCATGACTAACATTATCTAACCCTCACACCATCATGAGGATAGGGAATGGACAAGGAGGAGAGAGAGAGAGAGAGAGAGAGAGAGAGAGAGAGAGGCTATAGGTGTGAAGGACCTTGAAAAGTGTGGAAAAAGAGGCTGAAGAGCATCTTGAGATGATCTTGAGACGGAGTTGAGGTTGAGAAGGGGGGAAAGGAGGGCCCAAGAAACAATGAACTTCTGTTAGACTATAAGGACTATTATTATTATTATTATTATTATAATTATTATAATTAAGGGAAGGAAAAATGAGTAAAATCAGAGGATGAAAGGATGTTAATTGAGATGAATGCAGCAAGAAAGAGATGGGCGGAGCATTTTGAAAGACTGTTAAATGTAGAGGAGGAAAGGGAGGCTGAGATTGTGGCAGATGGAAGGGTCAAGGAATAAATGTGTTGGGAGAGTTGAATGATTCTTTGATCATGAAGGAGGAAGTGGAGAAGGCAGTAAGGGAGATGAAAACATGGAAAGCTGCAGGTATGGATGGGTGTGCTGTGGAATGCCTGAAAGGTGGTGGAGCGACTATTGTTGACTGGTTAGTAAGATTGTTGAATGAGTGCTTTGTGAAAGGTTTGGTGTCAGTAGACTGAGGAAATGCTTGTGTGGTCCCGTTGTATAAAGGTAAGGATGATAAGTATGAATGTACTAGCTTTAGGGATATAAGTCTGTTGAGTGCTGTAGGCAAGGTGTATGGTAGGGTGTTAATTAAGAGAGTTAGAGAGGGCACAGAGAGAGTGATTGGTGATGAGCAGTGTGGCTTTAGGAGAGGGAAGGGATGCGCGGATCAGGTGTTTGCTGTGAGACAAGTGTGTGGAAAGTATTTAGTGAAAGGCAAGGATGTGTTTTGGGCGATCATGGATTTAGAGAAAGTGTATCATAGAATTGATAGGAAAGCTTTGTGGACTGTTTTAAGATTGTATGGATTTGATGGTAGGTTACTAAAAGGAGTGAAAAGTTTTTAAGTAAATAGTAGAGCGTGTGTAAGAGTGGGAAATACTGTGAGTGATTGGTTTCCCATGCGAGTGGCGCTGCGGCAGGGCTGTGTGATGTCGCCTTGGTTGTTTAATATTTATATGGATGGTTTTGCAAGGAAGGTGAATGCAAGAGTGTTATGTAGGGGTCTGAGTGCAGAGAATGTTGATGGTTGTGAGTGGAATTTGAAGCAGCTGCTGTTTGCAGATGACACTGCACTGGTGGCTGATTCAGAGGGGAGATTGAGACAGTTGGTAGAGGAGTTTGGAAGGGCATGTGAAAGGAGGAAATTGAAAGTAAATGAGAATAAGAGTAAAGTGATGAAGTGTACGAGGTTGGTAAATGGTAGGAGGATGAATTCAGTTTTGAATGGTGAGTTGCTTGACGAGGTAGAGTGTTTTAAGTATTTAGGGTCACATGTTGCTGTGGATGGAAGAATAGATGCAGAAGTGAAGTTTAGAATGAATGAAGTAGGAAAGGTGCTGGGAGGAATGAAGAAAGTGTTTAGATGTCATTTGTTTGGAATGGATGTAAAGAGAAGGCTGTACGAGGGTGTTGTGGTACCAACTGCTTTATATGGAGCTGAAACATGGACTATGGGTGTGGCAGAGAGGAAAAGTTTGAATGTAATGGAGATGAGGTGTGTGAGGAGTATATGTGGAGTGACGTGTATGGATTGAGTGAGAAATGATGAAGTGTGAAAGAGAACTGGAGTTGTTCGGAAGATGGCTGATCAAGTTGAGCAGAGGGTGTTGCGATGGTTTGGGCATATGGAGAGAATGGATAATGAGCGATTGGTGAAAAAGATAACTAGATCTGATGTGAGATGTGTAAGGCTGAGAGGAAGATCACAAACAGGGTTGATGGACAGTGTGAAGAGAGCGTTGGATGTGAGAGGGATGTCTGTTGAGCAAGGAAGAGTGGATGTGAGTGATAGAAATGAATGGGGAGAAATTGTTAATGAATAAATGATGACGCAGCCCTGAGGGGATATTCTCCCACATTTGTCTGATCAGCTGATCAGGTCAGGTGCGGGTAAGGGGATGGGTCTACCTGTATTATTATGTGGCAGAGGTAAACCAGCTCTGCTGCTGGGCCCTGCTGTGGATGTCACTGATTGCACTGCACAGTTGACCCTCATGCGATGTAGTGCGGTGAGGATCTGTTCCTTCTCCCCTTTGGGGCTAAGATGCGAATGAATGTGTTTGAGTGGATGAGTACATTGGGAGTGTGTTGTCCTGTCTTGGCTACCACCCTTTCCTTGGGGGAAGGAGCCTAGGTATATAGATAGATTATTATTATTATCATTATTATTATTATTATTATTATTATTATTATTATCATTATTGTTATTATTATTATTATTAATATTATTATTATTATTATTATTTTTGATGTCGTTGTCATCATTATTATTATCATTTTATTATTATTAAAACTTCCCCCTGTGGCGGGGGGGACAAAATCTGGCCGCACTATGGGGTGGTACTACTACTCTGCGCCCAGGTTGTGTTACGAAGAATACTGCCAACGTATTCCCTGCGTGTCGTAAAAGGCGACTAAAAGGAGCTGGGTGAGGGGACTAGTGACCCCCTCCTCTGATTTTTAGTTCCTAAAAAGAGACAGGCCAGAGAAAGGGATGGGGGATGTAGTTATCCCCGTACCCTGAAGATTGGGTCTACGAATGTGCGTGGATGTAGTACAATTGAGGCTAAAAGGGAGGAGACTGGGAGAATGTTTGTGAAAAGAAAGTTGGATGTGTTAGCTTTGAGTGAAACGAAGATGAAAGGGAAGGGTGAGTCTATGTTTGAAAGTGTGAATGGAAGATTGTCAGATGTTGATAGAGGAAGGGCAAGAGAATGTGTGGCTTTGTTAGTGAGTCTGGAAGTACAGCAGTGTGTGACTGAATGGAAGGAGGTGTCATCGAGACTGATGTGGGTGAAAGCGAAATTTGAACGTGAGCTGTGGGTGTTTGTGAGTGCATATGGGCCTGGTAGTGAAAGGGATGAAGAAGAGAAGGAGTCTTTCTGGAATGATGTTGATGAGTGTCTGCAGAGTTTTGGAGCGAATCTGAATGTGGTAATGATGGGAGATCTGAATGCTAGAGTGGGAAATGTAGCAGTTGAAGGTGTAGTTGGTATGCATGGTGTGCCTGGAAGAAATGAAAATGGGGAACGAATGATAGCGATGTGTGTTGAGCGAGAGATGGTGATTGGAAATACGCTGTTTGAGAAGAAAGATATTTATAAGTATACATGGGTGAGACAGGAGGGTGGAAGGGTTGTTGATAGAGCTTTGATGGACTATGTGGTTGTGTCTAGGAATGTAATAGGAAGATTGTTGGATGTGAGAGTTCTGAGAGGGGAGGGTGGAGATATGTCTGACCACTACCTAGAGGAGGGAAAGTTAAAAGTAAGTAAGAGATGGGTGGTAGCTACTAGGTTAAGTGTGTCAGGGAGGTTTTGAAAGTGAGTGAGTTGGATAAAAGAGAGAATAAGATAGAGTATCAGGAAAAATTGAAAGATGAGTGGAATGCAGTGAAAGATCGGGAAAATGGCAGTGTGGAGGAGGAATGGCAGTTGTTTAAGAGTGCTGTGGTGGGACATTCAGAGGAGGTGTGCGGTGTGAGACGTGTGGGTGGTGGTGTTAGATAAGGAAGTGAATGGTGGTGCGAGGAAGTAAATATGGCTGTGGCTGAGAAGAGACGTGCATATGAAGCGTGGCTGCCGAGGAAGGATGAGATGTCATATGAAAGGTATAAGGAAAAGAGGAATAGGGCGAGAAGGGCTGTGCTTGATGCTAAAGTGGCAGCAGATGAGAGGTGGGGTAGGAGGCTGACAGAGAATTTTCAATAGAATAAGAAAATGTTTTGAAAGGAGGTGAAAAGGGTGCAAAAGGGAGAGTCTGGGAAGGAAGAACGAGTAAAAGCAGAGGATGGAAGGATGTTAATTGAGATGGATGCAGTAAGGAAGAGATGGGCAGAGTATTTTGAAAGATTGTTAGATGTAGAGGAGGAGAGGGTGGCTGAGATTGTGGCGGATAGAACGGTGCAAGGAATAAATGTGTTGGGAGAGTTGAATGATTCTTTGATCACGAAGGAGGAAGTGCAGAAGGCAGTAAAGGAGATGAAAACAGGGAAAGCTGCAGGTATGGATGGGTGTGCTGTGGAATGCCTGAAGGGTGGTGGAGTGACTATTGTTGACTGGTTAGTAAGATTGTTGAATGTGTGCTTTGTGAAAGGTATGGTGCCAATTGACTGGGCAAGTGCTTGTGTGGTCCCGTTGTATAATGGCAAGGGTGATAAGTATGAATGTACTAGCTTTAGGGGTATAAGTCTGTTGAGTGCTGTAGGTAAGATGTATGGTAGAGTGTTAATTATGAGAGTCAGAGAGGGTACAGAGGAGTGATTGGTGAGGAGCAGTGTTGCTTTAGGAGAGGGAGGGGATGCATGGATCAGGTGTTTGCTGTGAGACAAGTGTGTGAAAAGTATTTAGTGAAAGGCAAGGATGTGTTTTGGGCATTTATGGATTTAGAGAAAGCGTATGATAGAATTGATAGGGAGGCTTTGTGGACTGTTTTAAGATTGTATGACTTGATGGTAGATTGCTAAAAGGGATGAAAAGTTTTTATGTAAATAGTAGTGGGAATTAATGTGAGTGATTGGTTTCTGGCAAGAGTGGGGCTGCGACAGGGATGTGTGATGTCGCCTTGGTTGTTTAATATTTACATGGATGGTGTTGCAAGGGAGGTGAATGCAAGAGTTTTAGGTGGAGGTCTGAGTCTGGTGAATGTTGATGGTGGAGAGTGGAATCTGAAGCAGCTGCTGTTTGCAGATGATACTGCACTGGTGGCTGATTCAGAGGAGAGATTGAGACAGTTGGTAGAGGAGTTTGGAAGGGTGTGTGAAAGGAGGAAATTGAAAGTAAATGAGAATAAGAGTAAATTGATGAAGTGTACGAGGTTGGTAGATGGTAGGAGGATGAATATAGTTTTGAATGGCGAGTTGCTTGAGGAGGTAGAGTGTTTTAAATATCTACGGTCACATGTTGTTGTGGATGGAGGAATAGATGCAGAAGTGAAATTTAGAATAAATGATGTAGGAAAGGTGCTGGGAAGAATGAAAAAAGTGTTTAGATGTTGTTCGCTTAGAATGGATGTAAAAAGAAGGCTGTATGAGGGTGTTGTGGTACCGGCTGCGTTATATGGGGCTGAAACATGGAATATGGGTGTAGTAGAGAGGAAAAGTTTGAATGTAATGGAGATGAGGTGTCTGAGGAGTGTGTGTGGAGTGACGTGTATGGATCGGGTACGAAATGATGAAGTGTGAAGGAGAACTGGAGTTGTTTGGAAGATGGCTGGTAAAGTTGAGCAGAGGGTGTTGCGATGGTTTGGGCATATGGAGAGAATGGATAATGAGCGATTGGTGAAAAAGATAACTAGATCTGATGTGAGAGGTGTAAGGCTGAGAGGAAGACCACGAATAGGATGGATGGACAATGTGAAGAGAGCGCTGGATGTGAGAGGGATGTCTGTTGAGCAAGGAAGAGTGGCTGTACATGACAGAAATAAATGGAGAGAAATTGTGAATGAATAAGTGATGACACAGCCCTGAGGGGATATTCTCCCGCATTTGGTTTGATCAGCTAGTCAGGTCAGGTTTGGATAAGGGGATGGGTCTGTTATGATGTGGCAGGGGTAAACCAATTCTGCTGTCAGGCTCTGCTGCGGATGTCACTGATTGCATTGCGCAGTTGAGTCTTGTGCGGTGTGGTACGGTGAGGATCTGTTCGTTCTCCCCTTTGGGGCTAAGATGCGAATGAATGTGTTTGAATGGATGAGTAAATGGGGAGTGTGTCGTCCTGTCTCGGCTACCTCCCTTTCCTTGGGGGAAGCAGCCTAGGTATATAGAATAGATAGAAAACTTCCCATATCCCTCTAGGAAGCTTTTTTGGTTTTGTCATTACTATTATTAATATTATTGTTATTATTATTTATATTATTATTATTATTATTTATATTATTATTATTATTATTATTATTATTATTATCAATATTATTATTACTGTATTATCCATCGATTCATCCATCCATCATCCAGTCCTATGTCGCCCCAAGAGAAGCGTAGGAGCCCGAGGCTAGGCAAGTTGGTCCTGACATTTAAGATGGGAGTGACCAGTCTCACTCACCCTTGAGTGGCATTACGTGAACAAAAAAAAAAAAAAAATCCACCCCTTGGATATAAACAAACACAGGATCAGTCCGATTGGAGAGCCTTAATTACCCACTAAAAATTCCACTAATTACGCAATATTACCCACGAATTATTAGTTTCATTATTATTATTATTATTATTATTATTATTATTATCATTTAATACTTTTACTATTATTATTATTAATATTGTTATTATTATTATTCAGTTATCATTAAAATTTCTTACATCTCTGCGGGATTTTCTTTTGTTTTTGTCATTATTATTATTATTATTAGTTATTGGTAATTTTAAAACTGCAATATTTCAAAGACTATTTGGCTTAGAGCCTTCAAACTTGGTCAGCTCTTCGTCAGACATCTGTCCGCTTTTTTTGGCCACGTATGGTTGCAATCTGTCTCTCCGATCTCTGGATATTATCCGGAACACTGAAACGTGAGTCAGCCAAGCTCTCTCAAGAGCCGCTTAAGCTAGGAAGCTGAAATTTTACTGCATTATAACCGTAAGTCGGACGAAAGCTGGAAGGGGGTACGGTTCCAATCAGCTGATTACTCTCTAAGATCGCTTGGGGTAAGAAAATTGGGACTTTTCGAACATTCTGGATGTCACCTAATTTTCCCTGAAGGGTCAAAGCCAGAATCATCAAAGTTAGTGGACTTATGGTCTGTGATGACCTAATGTGACATACACAAGATCAGCGACCTGACCTCAAGGTCCTTTTATAGCTCAGCTTCAAATAGGCAATGGCCGTGGGAAGTTTTTCATTTTCAAAATTGTCCTCGGACAATTTTACAATGTTCTAGTTATTATCTTTGCTTTATAAATCATCATTATCATTATCATCATCTTCTTCATTATCATCGTCATTGTCGTCAAATATTATTATTATTATTATTATTATTATTATTATCATCATCATCATCATTATTAGTAGTACTATTATTATTATCATTATTGTTCGAGCGAGCAAAGCGAGCGAGAGCACCGAATTTAATCACAGTTTGGACCCCCGACATATTTTTTGTACCTGAACGAAAAATTTATCGCATCAGCAACAAATCCAGGCAGGGGTAGGGAGAAAAACTCTGTAGTACAGCAGTGAACTTTTTATATCTCAGCTAATTTTGAAGTTACAAGAAAGATAGACACCAATCTGATAATCGCATAAAAATCCTCAATTATTTTCATTTCATAGACAACCCGTAATTCCCAATAGTTTTCCGTAAATCGAGAAACTTTTTTTTTTTTTTTTTTAAGCAGATTAGCATAACAGCCAGCTGCGCAAGAAGTAACGCTCTAATGTTGCGTGGGTAGCGTGGCAGTATTTTCTGACGATTGCTGAGAGCAACCAGATTTTGCCTTTTCAAAAGTAATACCTTCTGTTAGGCTTTTTTTTTTTTTTTTTGAAAATTTTGACTGAATTCGAGTATAACTAACACAGTACTTTGATCAAAGAAACTCTGAATTTCTGATTTATGATTAGAATCGGAGCTCACTGAGAGATTTGGTAAAAGCAATTTTTGTGGATGAGCAAAAAGCAAAGTCATTATTAACCTGCTAGGTCCCAAGCCCTAGTCCTAAAATTAATACAAGTGGAGTATTGGTCTTCGGAAGTGTGAGGGAATGTTTTTGGTGCAATCTAATAAGTTCTTAGTATTTTCAGATCAGGAAATCAGATAAAGATGATGAGCCACATGAGACAATATTCAGCACTGCCTGACTTGCCCGCTCGCTCACATTAACCCGTGGCGTCCCGTCGACGTGAATTAATGTCCACATGTTTTGTCATTGCCAATCCCTTCGACGTACATAAACGCGAATCAATTGCAAGGTCCCTAATTTGCACAATTTTAAATTTTCGCTAGTGATTTTTGGCACGTATACACGGGACACCTTCCTCCACAAGATGCCAGGCAGGGACAATGCCTTACCCAGCATGACCTCCTCCCTCCCCTGCATGCCCTTTTCTCAGCAATTCACCTGTTATCAGTGACTTGGCCAGTAAAGCCATGTCATGCCACAGTACAAAATTCAGGGCCAGAGTGATTCCCCAATCGATGACAATGTGGAGGACAAACATTAGAGGAAGAAACAGTCACAAATGATGATCAGGTAATGTGGCAAAAAAAGGTCAGGTATGGTGATGAGTTAGTGAGTGAAACAATGCTTATAATGCCTATATTACTGTTTGAAAACCAATATACTCTCGTACTACATATAAATTCACACCAAATAAATAAATAAATACCGTTTATGAGTGGTGTGGAATAGTTATCCTCCCATAGAACTCGTTTTCTTTGGAGCCAGCCTGATAGAAAACCCTGTAAGGTAAGGAGGTACTCCTACCTGGATCGAGTATTTTAAACCTCAGGTGAGCGATTTCTCTATGAATTTTCGATGTTTCTCACCAAAAGTGGAGGTTTGAGCCAAAAAAAATGTTTCCAAAAATGGTCGGGATTGGGGGGAGTCAATGGTGGAAAAGTGGTCGGGATGGGGCGGGTTAACACGTTCCACACTTTTAGTGTGGACGCCTATTACATGTTGATTATTATCTGAAATCAAGAAATTAGATGAACCCAGAAAGAAAAAGAATACGAATGTTGTCAAAAATCATATAAAAGAAATATGTGGAAGATCAGAAGCAGTGACAGGAGAGGTAAGATTGCCATGAACTGCTGGTGAGCTTGTATGGAGGGATAAGGAGCTGAAGAAATATGAAAAAGAGGAAGAATATTGATAAAGAGAATACTAGGGCGATGAATGACGATGTGCATTATCAAGACTAGAGTGAAAAAGAAAACAATGTGAAAGAAGCATAAATTTATATGAGGATTTTAAATTGATAAATTCCCGGCATTAGAGTTGCGAGAGTGCGTAAAAGAGGGTGGTGTGTGGTGGGTAGAGCGATCGTTGATGAGTAGGGACATTGTCCGATCAAAAAAACACCCAAGAGCCTGTTGAAGGTTCGGATGTTGGACTGGGTAGATGGTTTTTACAAAGGCTTGTAGCCTTAAACCTCTTCAGAGTCTGTATGATGATGATGATGATGATAATGATGATGATGATTATTATTATTATTATTTAGTTGTAGTAGTAGTAGTAGTAGTAGCAGTAATCGTAAATAGTTGTAGTTGTAGTAGTTGTAGTGGTACTAGTAGTAGAATGAATATTTCTGTTGATATTTTTATTACCCATCCCTCCCGGGGGGGGGGTTCGGGGAAGGGTATTGTTTTCACCCGGTTTGCCTGTCTGTTTGTTTGTCTGTCTGTCTGTCTGTTTGTTAACAACCTTACGTGAGAACCACTGGTGCGATTTTGACTATTATTGCAAGGATGATGGGCTATGACCTTCTGATCAGCTCATTATATTTTGGGCCAAACTGGGCCAAGGCCCAGGCTGTAGGCCCAAAAAATGTAAAAAAAAAAAAAAAATGGGATGGGTAAAAAAAATCGTTTATTTCTTTTCGCCAATACTCCTTTTGAAATCGTCATCTCGACATGAAACCAAAACCTAAAGGTGCATCTTTCAAATCTGCATCCTATAACATGCTTCATTGCATCAGGGGTTATCCCCAGTTAGCAGTAAGGGGGTCAGTGTCAGGTGGGTTAAGCCTATAATTTCAAAATGGGCATAAAATAGTCAATTTTCACTCGCTCAGACTTTCTCCTCCAATTCCACCTTAGATGATTCCGGTGCTGTTCCTCCATCACTTCCCCCCTCTGACTTCTTCATGGCTGACATTAAAATTTCTTCAGTTGATGTATTTTTTGCTGTCACAGGCCTCAATACTAATAAGGCATATGGGCCTGATGGAGTCCCTCCTGTTGTTCTCAAGAACTGTGCTTCTCTGCTTACACCCTGCCTAGGCAAACTCTTTCGCCTTTGTCTGTCAACTTGTACCTTTCCTTCCTGCTGGAAGTTTGCTCTCATTCAGCCAGTCCCAAAGAAGGGTGACCATTCCCAACCCTCTAACTATCGTCCAATTGCTTTAACATCCTGTATCTCAAAAGTTTTTGAGTCTGTTCTTAATAGAAAAATTTTAAAGCATCTTTCCTATCACAACCTTCTTTCTGATCATCAGTATGGGTTCCGTCAGGGACGCTCCACTGGCGATCTTCTCACCTACCTTTCAGACTCCTGGTCATCCTCCTTTCGGGACTTTGGCGAAAGCTTTGCCATTGCACTTGACATCTCTAAGGCTTTCGATCAAGTCTGGCATAAATCTTTAATTTCCAAACTGCCCTCTTACGGTTTCTATCCTTCTATCTGTGCCTTCATCTCTAGCTTCCTTTCTGGTCGTTCTATAGCCGCTGTTGTAGACGGCCATCGTTCTTCTCCTAGATCTATTAACAGTGGTGTTCCTCAGGGCTCTGTCCTATCACCAACTCTCTTCCTTTTATTCATCAATGACCTTCTAAGCTGTACATCAAACCCTATCCACTCATATGCTGATGACTCCACCCTTCACCTTTCCATTCGATTCCCGCAACGTCCATCTCAGCAGTTACTTCAACAAACAAGGGATGAGGCTATGGCACACCTAATATCTGATTTGGCTCACATCTCTAACTGGGGTAACAATAATCTTGTTGTTTTTAATGCATCAAAGACTCAATTTTTGCACCTATCAACCCGACAAAATCTTCCACAGGTATACCCACTAATGTTTGATAATATTCAGCTTAATCCTGCATCATCCTTGAACATGCTTGGGGTTTCATTTACTCGGGACTTGTCTTGGAAAGATCATATTACATCTCTTGTAAAATCTGCTTCCAAGAGATTGGGTGTGCTAAGCCGACTCTGTTCCTTCTTTACCCCTGCACAATTGTATACTCTATAGAGAGGTTTTATCCGCCCCTGTGTAGAGTACAACTCTCATGTGTGGGGAGGCTCCCCACATACAGCTCTTCTCAATAGGGTGAAGTCAAAGGCTTTTCACCTCATTAACTCTCCTCCTCTTGCTGACTCCCTTCAACCTTTGTCTCTTCGCCGCACTGTTGCATCTTTATCTCTTTTCTATCGTTACTTCAATGGTCACTGCTCCTCTGAACTGTCTGCATGCATTCCTCCACCCCTACGACGGGCGCGTAGCACCCGTCTAGCAGCAAACTCTCATCCCTTTTCTGTCCAACTCTCTAATGCAAGAGTTAACCGTTACTCCCAGTCCTTCATGTATGCAACAGGTCAACTCTGGAACTGTCTCCCTCTGTCTGTATTTCCTACTTCCTATAATCTCCAGTTTTTCAAACGCAGTGTGTCCAGGCATCTGGAAATGATCGGATCTTGAATTTGGCTCTCTCTTATATTTTGTTTTTCTCTTGGAAGGAATAGTTTTGCAGGCTCGTTGCCTTTGGTTCCTTCTTCCTCACATAAAAAATGATATATGACATCTTTGACTAGATATCTTGTTGTGTTTATACTTCAGCACTAAACTGACCGCCGGGAACGGGTTTACTGTGCCTTGGCACGGCTTGTTATCATGCTTGTTATTATTATTATTATTATTATACCCAACGTAGTAGATCTTGTAGTAAGGAGGATGAATTACCCAATACTTACCGGTAACCCTTCCAGCCCCAATTACCTTTACGACGAAAACAAGCCTCCTAAACAAGCGAGAGCAATTAACATACTACGTCGTTTTGAGTGAAGGGTTAAATCGTCACCAGAGAGGTGTTAAGGGTGAATTTAAGCAGCAGAGAGAGCGAAGGAAAAGCTGAATTAGAATTACGGAAGAAAATATATTAGGAATAAGGATGAAGTAAAGGAGACACTCGTATGTACATGGAGAGAGAGAGAGAGAGAGAGAGAGAGAGAGAGAGAGAGAGAGAGAGAGAGAGAGACTGGAAAGAGAGGAGAGAAAGGGTGTTAAAGTAAGTGAAGTTGACAAGGCCTCACCTTTGAGTGCCTCACTGGTCTTAATGGCAGTTCATTCTCTCTCTCTCTCTCTCTCTCTCCTCTTCCTCGTCCCTCCACTCCCTCCTCCTCGTCGCCCCTCCCCCTTTTCCTTATCTCCCTCATGGTGCGGTGTGTAGTTGTCTAGTGTGGTATGGTGTGGTGTAGTAGGGTGTGGTGTGGAGCTGTCTAGTGTGGTCTAGTGTGGTGTAGTCGGGTGTGGTGTGGAGTTGTCTACTGTGGTATGGTGTGGTGTGTAGTTGTCTAGTGTGGTATGGTGTGGTGTATAAGGGTGTGGTGTGGAGTTGTGTGGCGTGGTATGGTATGGTGTACTATGGTGGGGTGTGATATGGTTGGGAGTGGCGTTGTGTGATGTGGTATGGTGTGATATAGTATGGTATAGTGTGGCATGGTGTGGTGTGGTATGATGCTGTGTTGAGTCGTGTGATGTGGTATGATGTGGTGTGGTGTGGTGTAATATGGCACTGTGCGGTGTGGAATTTCATGGTGTGATGTGGTATGATATGTTATAGAGGTGTATGGTGTGGTATGGTGCGGTATGGATTTTTGTGGCGTGGTATAGTGCAGTATGGAGTTGTTTCGTGCTTTACTGTGCAGTGTGGAGTTATATGGTGTGGTAAGGTGTGTTGTGGAGTTATGTGGTGTGGTGTGGTGCGGTGTGGAGTTGTGTGGAGTTGTGTGGTGTGGTATGGTGTCCTGTGAAGGTTTGTCGTGTGATATCATGCGGTGTGGAGTTGTTTGGTGTGGTATGGTGTAGTGTAGAATTGTAAGGTGTGGTATAGTGTGGTGTGGAGTTGAGTGGTTAGGAATGGTGCTTTGTGGGATGGTGGAAAGTGGATGGGATTCATGGTGATAGTGACTGAAACACGTAATAATGTTGTATGTAAGGTAGCGTGGTGAAAATGTGTTATTTTGGTGTGGATGGGATAGTGTGGTGTGTCATGGAGATAGATGGGTAGATAGATAGATAGGTATACAGATGAATAGAGAGGGAGAGAGAGACAATAAACATTTCATCAAAGCTGGGCTGAATAAGAAAAAGAATGTACGAATATGAAGAAAGAGGAAGAAGAAAAGTCGTGTAGTGTGGAGGTAATGCGTATTGTTTTGGTGTGGTGTGGTGTGGTGTGGTGTGGTGTTGTAGTAGAGAAGTGTGGTGAGAGTATTGTATGCAGGAGGTGATGTGTGGTGAAGTACAGGAAATGAATATTAATAATTCTTTGAATATTTAACATTTTGGCTTCGGAAATGTGACTTGAGAGAGAGAGAGAGAGAGAGAGAGAGAGAGAGAGAGAGAGAGAGACAGAGACAGACAGACAGACAGAGAAAATGGAGAAATGAATTCCCCAAGCTAGGCAACTATGGCCATATAGCCCCGCTGGGGTTACAGGAGGGAGCTACCCCTCCCGGCAACGGTAGCCCGGGTGAGGCTCGAACTTGCGACCTCCCGATCACAAGCTCAGCGCGCTACCACTGTGCTACCGCCCCCCCCAGAGAGAGAGAGAGAGAGAGAGAGAGAGACTACCTGGTTTCCACTTGGCCATTACGCCCTCGTCCACTGATTGCCTCTCATCCGTTCCCGTTCCAATCGTTCTCATTCCAGTTATTTCCAGTCCAGTCATACCCATTCCAGTTCACATTCCAGCCATTCCCTTTCCATTCGTTCTTGTTTCAGCCGTTCATATTCCAGACCATTCCATTCCACTGGACGCTGGAAAGGGATGCCTTCATGTGGTGGCACTGATATAATTAAAGCCAAAACATTGGCCAATGGCTGCGTGTTGCCCACAGTCACTAAAAACTAAACCAGTAATCCTCTGGCAATCGGAGGCATATCATTGCAGTTTCGTTAAAAATGAAGAAAAAAAAAAGGTCCTAGGATTTTGCTATGTACTCCTAGTTAAATATCACCCTAGCACTCAGAAGCCTGAAGTCAGGGGTATTGTGCTGGTGACAGTCATGGAGTATAACAGGCATTTGAATTATTTCTAATAATTATCTGTTAAATAGTTGTTCTCTTCATTGAACGGACGAAAGAAGGTGATGAATAATCACAAACTAAAAGATAAAGTTAGAGTGTAATTCTTACAAAATTTTCTGGCAGTCGGGGGATTATAATTGAAGCTTTTCCAGAATTATTAACAAACAGGACATCCGGGATACCGCCTTCAAAGTTGGGATACAATTTACTCACTTGATTTTGAGGTGTTTTGCTAACAGCCAGACATACAGATGCAGGCGATGACATTATCACCTCACTAGGCGGGTGATAACCAGGTGGCTCAACTGCCTGGTTATACAAATGTTCCTTAACTACTTCCCTATCTCTCAGTAGTAGGATGGTGGACTCCACGGCCCATATTCTCGTCGTTTAAGGAAATGCTTAATCACCTTCTTGCAAGTGATAAATTTTCTTTATTACGTCTTAATATCATCCTCTGTGTTGCATAAATCTTTCCAGTATATCCATCCTTTTCATAACGTACAAAAGAATATTAATCAGCTATATCCAAAACTAGCTCACTAAGGAAGAAGTGTTAAGGAGCTTCCTTACTCAACGAGAATATGGACCCAGAAGAGTTATTCTTAAGTTCACTGGGTTCACGATTTACATGAACCTGGAGCTATAACGTCTTATCACTGTTAGTCCAAATTTCTTACATATGTCCTTCTCATTCCTTTCATTATGTGATAAATGTTACTTCTAATGGTTATTTGTTGTCATGTGAATTGATTTATATATACCTCGCCTCCATTACCATAATTCATTAACTTTAATTTAATGGATATTATTGTCCCTTTGCAACATATATCACATAGAACAGTGGGAGAAAAATGCAGTACTACGGCTCTACATCCTTCCTTAGCACTTACTCGTTACTAACACCATATTCCATTAATAATATCTTGTTATAGTTCAATGTGCAGGATGGAGATGAC
This sequence comes from Coenobita brevimanus, assembly GCF_032717465.1. NCBI lineage: Eukaryota > Metazoa > Arthropoda > Malacostraca > Decapoda > Coenobitidae > Coenobita > Coenobita brevimanus. The sequence continues at coordinate 13,765,422 of NC_137034.1, forward strand.
AGTTTTATGCCTAATTAAACTTAATTCAGAAAACACCTCTTTTTTGCTATCCTTACCTTGTTCTTTAAATGGTGCCATACCATATAGAAGGAGTTGTCTTCACAACTAAGTGTCCTCAGCATCAATACTGCATCAGAAATTACTATTCTGGGTGATTTTAGTGTCCATAATGTTGAATGGCTCTCTTATTCAGCCAGAACTGATGACTCTGGTCTTGAATGTGAGTTATTTGCAGACTCATTTCATCTCACCCAGTTAGTCAGTCAACCCACCCGTGTACCAGACAACCCCGATCAAAATCCCCAACTATTGGACTTATTTCTAACAACCAATTCAGATAATTATAGTGTCGAAGTGAAGTCCCCCCTCGGATCCTCGGATCATTGTCTGATTCAAGCCACCAGTTTAACACCTACCACACCTTCCTGCTCTGAACAGGTCGTGGTGACTAAATGGCACTACGACAGGACAGACTAGGACAGAGTCCATAATTTTTTCTTGGTTGTTCCTTGGACCTCCTTTTCCTCCCAAGGTGTAAATTCCACATTGGGCCACATACAGGATTTCATTAAAGTCTGCATGGAAACATTCATTCCCCATCATAGTTACAGAACAAGATGTAATTCTCCTAAATGGTTTGACCACAATTTTGCTTGAGTAACAGAACATAAAACAATAGCCTATAACACTTGAACAAGGACCAAAAACAAAGTAGACATTAACTATTATAGAAATAATCAGAAACCATGCTAAAACTATCATCAATCTTTCTAAATCAAACTTTTTGCATGGACAGGCTAACAAACTACTAAACAACCCAAATGATAACAAAATATTCTGGTCAACCCTTAATTCATTCAAAACTAACTTCACTACCTCTTCCATTCCACCTTTACATTCCCCCAATGGAAATCTAATAAGTGACCCATGCAGAAAAGCCAAACTTCTTGTTGACATTTTTTTTTAAAACAAACTCAACCATAAATACAGAAAATTACAATATTCCTGAACTTGATTTTGATTCCCCTCAAATACCTCCATTCATGATTCACACCAGATACGTACAAGCTGTATTACAGAATCTCTCAGCAGACAAAGCTACTGGTCCAGATGAAATTCCTTCAATAGTACTTAAAAATTACTCCTCAGTGTTCGCTCCTGTATTGGCAAAATTTTCCCCTTATGCATCTGTACCTCAAGTTTTCCAGCCTCTTGGAAAGAAGCAAATATCTATCCTGTTCCTAAAAAGGGCGCAACTTCTGATGCATCAAACTATAGACCAATTGCAATAACTTCCATTCTCGGTAAAGTTTTTGAGACGCTAATTAACAAACACATAATCAAGCATCTAGAAATCAATAAATTAATCAATGATCGGCAGTATGGATTTAGACAAGAACTTTCAACTGTAGACATTCTTTGCCTTATTACTCATCAGATTAACAAAACAATAGAACAACACGGTTATCATGCACAATAGCACTAGATATATCAAAAGCATTTGATGGAGCATGGCACCAGGCCTTATTGTCTAAGATGTCACACTATGGCCTTGATTCGCTGGTTCCTCTAATTTCTTCTTACCTTCACAGTTGAAAAATATGGGTCATGGTAGATGGTATTTATTCTCAGTTTCATTCCATAAATGCTGGCGTACCTCAGGGATCAGTTTTGGCGCCAACCCTCTTTCTCATTCATAGAAATGACCTCCTATCTGTCATTCACAACCCAGTACACTCTTATGCTGATGACTCTACCCGTCATAGTTCTTTCATATTTAGTACCTCCTTTACACAATTCGATACTATAAATTCCCAAATAAACAGAGCAATTTCTCTGAACCAGGACCTTTCTAAAATTAATCAGTGGGGACAAAAAAATCTGGTCTCATTTAATGCTCAGAAACCTAAACACATTAATTTCTCCAACAGAAAGAATCCCTCAGACTCTCACATAATTTTAAATGATGTCAGTATTCCCATATCCACTACAACTGATATCCTAGGTGTTACTCTAAACCTCAACCTAAGCTGGACAGCTTATGTTAAATCCCTTGCTAAAAATGCTTCCAAAAAATTGGGACTTATGTACAGAGTTCGTGAGTTCTTCACTGACGAGCAGATGGCCACAATATACAAAAGTCATGTGCGTTCTCAGATCGAATACTGTTCACCACTGTGGAGTGGATTTGGAGCGGCTGCATTGAGGCAGTTGGACAAAATTCAAAATAAAGCCATTAGATTAATCAATAATCCTGCCATCACGCAAGACCTTCCTCCATTATCAATACTTAGAAATGTTGCTTCTTCAGCATTATTTTATAGATATTTTTACCGTAAGTGTTCAGACGAACTGGCTTCAATTGTTCCTCCCCTTCACATTCTCTCCCGAAATACTCGGGCAGCTGGGAGTGCCCATGAATTCACACTCTCCCCCGCGATGCAGAACATCTGCTTATCAAAATTCATTTATCCCCAGAACTACTACTATCTGGAATTCACTTCCTGAGAGTTGTTTCCCATAAACATTTAATCCACTTCAATTCAAATCCAATTGTTATAAATATTTTATGAATGGAGGATGCCAAAGGCACATGGACTTATTTTTTTCCCTTTGTTTTTCCTTCCTCCGTTCGTTATCTATTAATATATATATATATATATATATATATATATATATATATATATATATATATATATATATATATATATATATATATATATATGCCCAACAGTGTACCATACGTAGTTTTGCTCCTACAGCCTTATGCTCCTTGATTGCCAGACCCTAGAAATGCCTTTGTCACTGAATTACTGATTAGTCAAAATGAAATTAACGCTTTGCATTGCCCTTAGACCCTCCAGGACAGTGCAGAGACCTCCATTTACTGTAGATGATCGCTAGAGACTTACGCCATATTCACAGAGATTCTTAAGATGATTTTTTAAAATGAATACTGATTCCTTATATCAGGCTACCAAACGGTCAAGTTGTTTGTCGTATTGTGGAATCGCTGTCATCTAACTGACCACACAACTGGCTATTCAGTGTACTTATCCGTGTGACTGATGCTGGTGTGTGTGTGTGTGTGTGTGTGTGTGTGTGTGTGTGTGTGTGTGTGTGTGTGTGTGTGTGTGTGTGTGTATTCCAATGAATTCTAATTTAGCTTTTTGAATGATGAATTCTGTATATTCAGTTCTCACTAACTCCATGCTATTTCCTATAATTTTGGAGCGATTTTTCGAACTATAAGGTTTGGCAATAATTAACCCCTTAAAAATAAGTTATTTTCTGATCTAAATCAAGCATCTGGCGGCATCAAGAATATGTTACGTTAAGACATTACCAGAGCGAGAGTGACTTCTTCACCGCATCCATACCGTCCAATGTATATATAATAACACGCTTATAGGACTATACGGACTGCTCGTCCCTGCCCCACCACCATCATCTTAACAAACTATACTGTCCCCTTCTTGCCCCCTCACCACCACCACCACCATCTTAGCCAAGTATACTGCCCCTCCCTGCCCCGCCACCAAAGCCACCATCTTGACCAAGTATACTGCCCCTCCCAGCCCCACCAACACCACCACCACCATCTTAACCAAGTATACTGCCCCTCCCTGCCCACCACCACCACAGCCATCTTAACCATGTATACTGTCTCTCCCTGCCCCAACACCACCACCACCATCTTCACCAAGTATATTGCCACTCCCTCCACCACCACCATCTTAACCAAGTATACTGCCCCTCTCTGCCCCACCACCACCACCATCACCACCACAATGATAACTAAGTATACTGCCCCTCCCTGCCCCACCAGCACCACCATCATCACCACCATCTTAACAAGTATACTGCCCCTCCCTGCCCCACCACCACCACCACCACCATCATATCCATGTAAACTGCCCCTTCCTGCCCCACCACCACCACCATCACCACCACCATCATAACCAAGTATACTGCCCCTCCCTGCCCCACCACCACCATCACAACCATCTTACCAGGTATACTGCCCCACCCTGCTCCACCACCACCACCACCACCACCACCACAACCACCACCACCATCTTAATTGTGTATACTTTCCCTCTCTCCTCCCCCCACCAACATTAACCTCCCCTACCACCACCAACACCACCACCACAATCTTAATCGACTATACTTTCCCCTCCTTTCCCCCTCCCACCCCACTCTGTCCACCAAATAACATTCCGTTCCTTCCTCCCTCTGTGTGTAGTGCTAATCTGAATTGACTAAGCATAAACTGATCTATCTGAGTCGGACTGGACGTAAAGGCTCTGAATTAACCTGTTTGGAGCTGAACGTGACTGAAAATGGATCTGAATTGTCATGTCTGAATCTGAGTGGATGTGAAAATGTTAGAGGTATGACTGTCCTGATGGGCCTTATTGGATAATGTTTTCTATATTATTTAACACCTTCAATCTAGTGATATTTTTTATTTAATTTTACCTACATCCTCGAGTCGACTTTATCTGGGTGAGACTTTTTCGAATTAGATATAGGCTACATTAATCCTCCCAGTCATATAGGGTTTTCTTAAAATGAAATAAATCATCTGGAGGTACCAAGAATAACATTAAAACTATGCCATCGGAATCAATGGGTTAATAATGGAAAGAAAGAAGGAAGGAAGGAAGAAAGGAAAGAAAGAAAGAAAGAAAGAAGGAAAGAAAGAAAGAAGGAAAGAAAGAAAGAAGGAAATAAATAAAGAAAGAAAGAAAGAAGGAAAGAAAGAAAGAAGGAAGGAAAGAATGAAAGAAAGAATGTAGGAAGGAAGGAAAGAAGGATCTAAGGAAGGCAGGCTGTGAAGTGAAGGAGAAGCAAGGAAGGTCGGTAGGAGATTATTTGTCAGTGCACACGTGAAATCCAGGGTCGTCCGTAAATAGCACTTCTCTAGAACCTTGTGTGACGGTACCTTATGATCTTATATGCTGCAGGGATGGCTCAGTATACTGGTGTGGGCGTGACTGTGGCAGTGGGAAATGAATAAACGATGCTGAGTGGACATTAATATCCCTGACTGCGCCATTCCCGCAGCACATGAGAAATCGCCCAGGGGAGTGTAAGAGGAGCGATATATATCGACTACCCTATGTGTGACACTGTAATTATTAACATGATATATCTTTCTTTCAGATCCCAGTGTGAAGGGACTCCTACGAGTGGTGCCCCAAGACTTTAGGTCACATGGACGGTGTG
>NC_137034.1:13775656-13827093 GCF_032717465.1 Coenobita brevimanus
GATAAGACTTTTTGGTTGTTGTGCATTATTCTGTTATTAACAACTCGTGTGATGAGAAGCTTATCTATCTACCTATCTAGTGATAAATTTGTGTGTCTCTATTGATTTAGCCATCCATTATCTTATTCCTAATCCGAGTTGTTCCCAGTTACTTGTGACAAGAAAAAGACCCCTCCCCCCCAAAAAAAAAAGAAGCCTAGTATCACCACTCATCACTACACTGCTCCCTCCCGCCACGCCAGGTCTCACTTAAGCACTCCATTATTAGCCTGTCTAGGATGCTTCCTCACGGCCTTCTTCACCACATCCTCTTCCTCCTTAGTTTCGTTTTCATTATCCTCCTTCTCTACTTTCTTCATAATCATCATTTTTTTATCATTTTTTTTCCTCCTCCTCCTCCTTTGTTCTCCCTAATGCTGTTTGTCATGGTATCGTGTCTCTGTGGTGTGTTCTTAACCATTTCTTGTATTCCTCGTCTTTTTTTCTTTCTCGTCTCCGTCTCTCGTGTTGATCATATTGTTATACATATTCATTCATCTTCCTCCTCTTTCTCCTCCTTCTTCTTTATCATCATCATCATCATCATCTTGTTATTGCCTCTTTGTACGGTTGTAATATACCTGTAATGTCAAGTTCCAGTCTCTTCCCCTCTTCTGCTTATTCTTTTCTTTGTTCGTCCTCCTCCTCTTCTCCTCCTGCTTCGTGTTTTCCAGCCTCTGTACCTATGTCCTAGTCTCGTGCCTGTGGTGTGAAATTTCCAACAACTTCCTCTCTTCTTCCTTGTATACCTGTTTTTATTTTCCCCATCCTCCTGTTCTTGTTCGTATTCTACTTTCCTTTTCTTTGTTCTTGCTTTCACCTCCTCCTCCTCTTTTCTTTTCTTGTACTTTTTGACATAATCTTCATTATCTTGTTCTACTTAACGTTTTTGCTATTGTTTTTTCCTCCTCCTCCTCCTGTTCCCCGATCCCCTCTGTTGTTTGTGTCGGGCCCGTGTTGTCGTGTACTCATCATCTTCCTCACAGTTCGCTGGTGTCCCTCTCTTTATAAAGTCTCACTCTCTTATCAACTTTCATCCTCTCCACTCTCTCTCTCTCTTCTGGAAACTGACCCTCCTGTGTTGGTGTCTGCCTTCTTGCCTCCCCCCTCCCCCCTACCTTTCTCTTCTCTCTCAAAAGCTAACTCTTCTGACATTATTTAGTGTCTTACTTTTCGACTTTCTCCGTTCTCTATTTTCTTTTTCCGTTTGATCTCTCTCGTATCAGTATTTAGTGCCTAATCTCGTCCTCTTCAACCCTGTTTCCACCTCCTCTGCTTTTGTTTATGTGACTTTTTTTTTCTTTACTTCTTCACCTTCTGGTGGGTGGAGGCGGTCACCATCCATTTAATTAGTGCAGTGCTACCGTTAGGTGATCTAACATTGAGCGATGTATCATATAGTTTTTATTTCAAGGAGGGGGACACAATCTAACCGCACTATGGGGTGGTACTACTACTCTGCGGCCAGGTTGTGTTAGGAAGAATACTGCCACCGTATTCCCTGCGTGTCGTAAAAGGCGACTAAAACGGGCGGGGTGAGGGGAATAGGGACCCCCTCCTCTGTTTTTTAGTTCCTAAAAAGAGACAGGCCAGAGAAAGGGATGGGGGATTGCGTTATCCCCGTACCCTGAAGATTGGGTCTATGAATGTGCGTGGATGTAGTACGATTGAGGCTAAAAGGAAGGAGATTGGGAGAATGTTTGTGAGAAGAAAGTTGGATGTGTTAGCTTTGAGTGAAACGAAGATGAAAGGGAAGGGTGAGTCTATGTTTGGAAGTGTGAATGGAAGATTGTCAGGTGTTGATAGAGGAAGGGCAAGAGAAGGTGTGGCCTTGTTAGTGAGTCCGGAAGTACAGCAGTGTGTGATTGAATGGAAGGAGGTGTCATCGAGACTGATGTGGGTGAAAGCGGAATTTGAAAGTGAGTTGTGGGTGCTTGTGAGTGCATATGGGCCTGGTAGTGAAAGGGATGAAGAAGAGAGGGAGTCTTTCTGGAATGATGTTGATGAGTGTCTGCAGAGTTTTGGAGCGAATCTGAATGTGGTAATGATGGGAGATCTGAATGCTAGAGTGGGAAATGTAGCAGTTGAAGGTGTAGTTGGTATGCATGGTGTGCCTGGAAGAAATGAAAATGGGGAACGAATGATAGCGATGTGTGTTGAGCGAGAGATGGTGATTGGAAATACGCTGTTTGAGAAGAAAGATATTTATAAGTATACATGGGTGAGACAGGAAGGTGGAAGGGTTGTTGATAGAGCTTTGATGGACTATGTGGTTGTGTCTAGGAATATAATAGGAAGATTGTTGGATGTGAGAGTTCTGAGACGGGAGGGTGGAGGTATGTCTGACCACAACCTGGTGGAGGGAAAGTTAAGAGTAGGTAAGAGATGGGTGGGAGCTACGAGAGTTAGGTGTGGCAGGGAGGTTTTGAAAGTGAGTGAGTTGGATAAAAGAGAGAAAAAGATAGAGTATCAGGAGAAATTGAAAGATGATTGGAACGCAGTGAAAGATTTGGAAAATGGCAGTGTGGAGGAGGTATGGTAGTTGTTTAAGAGTGCTGTGGTGGGGCATTCAGAGGTGTGCGGTGTGAGACGTGTGGGTGGTGGTGTTAGAAAAGGAAGTGAATGGTGGTGTGAGGAAGTAAGTATGGCTGTGGCTGAGAAGAGAAGAGATGTGCATATGAAATGTGGCTGCAGAGGAAGGATGAGATGCCATATGAAAGGTATAAGGAAAAGAGGAATTGGGCGAGAAGGGCTGTGCGTGATGCTAAAGTGGCAGCAGATGAGAGGTGGGGTAGGTGGCTGACAGAGAATTTTCAGCAGAATAAGAAAATGTTTTGGAAGGAGGTGAAAAGGGTGCGAAAGGGAGAGTCTGGGAAGGAAGAACGAGTAAAAGCAGAGGATGGAAGGATGTTACTTGAGATGGATCCAGTAAGGAAGAGATGGCCAGAGTATTTTGAAAGATTGTTAAATGTAGAGGAGGAAAGGGTGGCTGAGATTCTGGCGGATGGAAGGCTGCAAGGAATAAATGCGTTGGGAGAGTTGAATGATTCTTTGATCACGAAGGAGGAAATGGAGGAGGCAGTAAAGGAGATGAAAACAGTGAAAGCTGCAGGTATGGATGGGTGTGCTGTGGAATGCCTGAAGGGTGGTGGAGTGACTATTGTTGACTGGTAAGTAAGATTGTTGAATGTGTGCTTTGTGAAAGGTATGGTGCCAGTTGACTGAGCAAGTGCTTGTGTGGTCCCACTGTATAAAGGCAAGGGTGATAAGTATGAATGTACTAGCTTTAAGGGTATAAGTCTGTTGAGTGTTGTAGGTAAGGTGTATGGTAGAGTGTTAATTATGAGAGTTAGAGAGGGTACAGAGGGAGTGATTAGTGGTGAGCAGTGTGGCTTTAGAAGAGGGAGGGGATGCATGGATCAGGTGTTTGCTGTGAGACAAGTGTGTGAAAAGTATTTAGCGAAAGGCAAGGATGTGTTTTGGGCATTTATGGATTTAGAGAAAGCGTATGATAGAATTGATAGGGAGGATTTGTGAACTGTTTTAAGATTGTATGGACTTGATGGTAGGTTACTACAAGGGGTGAAAAGTTTTTATGTAAATAGTAGAGCGTGTGTAAGAGTGGGAAATGCTGAGAGTGATTGGTTTCCGGTGAGAGTGGGGGTTGCAACAGGGATGTGTGATGTCGCCTTGGTTGTTTAATATTTACATGGATTGTGTTGTAAGGGAGGTGAATGCAAGAGTATTAGGTGGAGGTCTGAGTCTGGTGAATGTTGATGGTGGAGAGTGGAATCTGAAGCAGCTGCTATTTGCAGATGATACTGCACTGGTGGCTGATTCAGAGGAGAAATTGAGACAGTTGGTAGAGGAGCTTGGAAGGGTGTGTGAAAGGAGGAAACTGAAAGTAAATGAGAATAAGAGTAAAGTGATGAAGTGTACAAGGTTGGTAGATGGTAGGGGGATGAATATTGTTTTTCATGGCGAGTTGCTTGAGGAGGTAGAGTGTTTTAAATATCTAGGGTCACTTGTCGCTGTGGATGGAAGAATAGATGCAGAAGTGAAGTTTAGAATATATGAAGTAGGAAAGGTGCTGGGAGGAATGACAAAAGTGTTTAGATGTCGTTCGCTTAGAATGGATGTAAGGAGAAGGCTGTATGAGGGTGTTGTGGTACCGACTGCATTATATGGGGCTGAAACATGGAATATGGGTGTAGCTGAGAGGAAAAGTTTGAATGTAATGGAGATGAGGTGTCTGAGGAGTATGTGCGGAATGACGCGTATGGATCTAGTGCGAAATGATGAAGTGCGAAGGAGAACTGGAGTTGTTCGGGAGATGGCTAGTAGAGTTGAGCAGAGGGTGTTGCGATGGTTTGGGCATATGGAGAGAATGGATAATGAGCGATTGGTGAAAAAGATAACTAGATCTGATGTTAGAGGTGTAATCCTGAGAGGAAGACAACGAATAGGATGGATAGACAGTGTGAAGAGAGCGCTGGATGCGAGAGAGATGTCTGTTGAGCAAGGAAGAGTGGCTGTGCGTGACAGAAATAAATGGAGAGAAATTGTGAATGAATTAGTGATGACGCAGCCCTGAGGGGATATTCTCCCGCATTTGGTCTGATCAGCTAGTCAGGTCAGGTGCGGGGAAGGGGATGGGTCTGTTATGATGTGGCAGGGGTAAACCAATTCTGCTGTCGGGCCCTGCTGCGGATGTCACTGATTGCATTGCGCAGTTGACCCCTGTGTGGTGTGGTGCGGTGAGGATCTGTCCGTTCTCCCCTTTGGGGCTAAGATGCGAATGAATGTGTTTGAATGAATGAGTAAATGGGGAGTGTGTCGTCCTGTCTCGGCTACCTCCCTTTCTTTGGGGAAGCAGCCTAGGTATATAGATAGATAGATAGTGAAACAGTGTGGGTAGTAATTGGTGTCTGGTGGTCTAGTAAGTTAAGGCGCTCCAATTGGATATGGCCCATGAGTTTTAGTTCAAAAGGAGATTGGAGAATAACGCTCACATAATGCTACTCAGAGACCAGTGACTAGCCACCTCCTTCTTAAATATCTTGACTGAGTGCCCAATCCTCTTTCCCCAACTCTCCTAAAATACAGGATTACAAGATAGATGCCTGAATTTCCTTCACCTTCCTCTCCCCAATTATATCTGACTCCTTCCTGTCATTATTTAGCATTTCATCCCCTCCTCGTCTCATCTCTGGCTCCAGTCTTACCTTTATATTATTATTTCGTGTCATCCCCTCCTCCCTCATATCAAGAACTGTCTATCTATCTATTACCAGACGCCTGAATCCCGTACGGGGTGGCCACAAACAAATCGCCTCCACGTCGCTCTGTCCCCCGCTATTTCACTGCCCCGCTCCCAACTCACCCCCCCCCTCTCTCATATACCTCTCCACCCCATCCCTCCATCTCATCCTCGGCCTCCTCCTCCCTCTTCCCCCCTCCACCTCACTCACATACACTCTCCTCGTCAGTCTCTCACCCTCCATCCTCTCCACATGGCCAACCCACCTCAGTGTGTTCCTCCTAATGCTTCCTATCGCATCCACATCCACACCACAACGCTCCTTTATATCAAGAACTGACATTCCTAATAATCCTCTCTCTCTCTCTCTCTCTCTCTCTCTCTCTCTCTCTCTCTCTCTCTCTCTCAACACGTAATTAGGTGAGACACTCTTTACAAAACTCTTGAGTGTGTGTGTGTGTGTGTGTGTGTGTGTGTGTGTGTGTGTGTGTGTGTGTGTGTTTTCTTTATATTTTTCATTTTGTTATTTATTTTTACCACCGTTAGGAACAGATTCGTCAAACGATCACAAATCTATTATTTCTTCTTCGGTAGAACAAAGATCAGGCTTTCTCTGGCCATCGTGAACGCCACACACACACACACACACACACACACACACACACACACACACTCACAAGGAAAAACATGTAACAGTTAAACACGTAAGAATTAAAGAATAATAATAGAAAGAGGATGGGGGGGAGGAGGAAGAGGAGGAGGAAGAGGAAGGGCAGGAGAAGGAGGAGGAGGAGACGAAAGGCGACAGTAGAAAGCAGAATTAAAATAACCAGTCGTTATTAAATAACTGGAAGTTATGTGGTTCAGCAATGGCAGAGAAAGTGGTACCGGGTATTTGTTATTCTGTATGTAGCGGCAGTGGTGTGGAGGAGGAGGAGGAGGAGGAGGAGGGGAGAAAAAGAGAAAGAGGAGTAGGAGTTGAAAGATAAGTTGAGGAAGGAGGATGAAGAAGAGAGGAGGAGAAGAAGGAGGAGGAGGAGTTGAAAAAAATAGGTAAATGAATGAGAACACAAGCACGAGAAAACTGTTTAAACAGAGAGAGAGAGAGAGAGAGAGAGAGAGAGAGAGAGAGACCTTTGCAATAAGATAGAAATGCTCGTACGTGAAGAATAAAAGAGAAAGCGAGTCAATATTTTCTCTGTGATATCAGGTTGAGCTCCATTCTTGAGAGAAGGTGAAGGGGAGTGAAAGAATTGCATTGTGGGGAGCGTTTAGGGGTACAAAGAAGGAGAGCCAGAAGGATTGGGTGAGGGTAATGGATGCCATGGTAATGATGTTTATTGTGATGGTGGGTCTGGGTAGGAAATGGTTGTGATGATTGTGGTAGGGAAGGGAAAAGTTGAATGGGGTGGGGTGGTGTATTGGTGGTGGTGAGGGGTTGTAAATGAGGCGTGTTCATTGTTATGGTTGAAATCGGGAGTAGAAATGGTGGTGTGGTTGTTGCTGGTTGTGATGGTGGTGACGGTGATGGAGAGGAGCTTGAAGAGGTGGAGAGGGGTCGTAAGAGATACCATTGACGGTCATTAATGTTTTTATTGTAGTGATGAGGGGACCGTAATTGTGGTGGTTGTGGTTGTGCTGGTGGGGCGGAGTGGGTTCGTGGTAAGGTAATGACGGTTGTCCTAATTGTGGTAGTGGTGGTGAGAGGGCTGGTGAAGCTGTTTGGCAGGGGGGAGGGGGAGTGAATATTCCGGCTGTGCTACCAGTCTCATCTTGATGCTTGTCGGGGGAAGGGACCCAGGAGGGAGGATGAAAGTGTTACATTGATTTGATCTGAGGGTAAGGCGGAAAACAAGGTGAGAAGGGTAGTGTTGGTGGTTATTGTGGTGGTGAGAGTTGTTGTTGTTGTGACTGTACTGGTTGTTGTTGTCGTGGTTGCAGTGATGAAATATTGGTGATGGAGGGTAGGCTGGGAGCGACAGTGGTAGGTTGAGATGGTAGTAATGGTTGTTGCTGTAGTGGTTGTGATAGTGGTTGTGATGATGGTATCAGTATTGTGATAATGTGGTGATGGTGATGTGGGTGATCGTGTTAGTAGTAGTATTTGTATCGTCGGAGATGGTGATAGTACTGGTGGTGTTGGTGGTTGTGTAGCGGTGTGTGGAATGGTGCCTGCAGGTGATGGTGGTAGGATGAACCGTGAAAACGGGCAAACAGCACCAATGGCATGTAATTGTTGTTAGAGAATATTTGTAGCTGCGGTGGTAGTAGCTGCGATGGTGGCAGCAGTGTTCCTTCTGTCTTGGGATGGTGGTGGTGAAATGGTTGTTGTTGTTATTCTCCAATCATTCACGTTAACGAGGAGGTGGTGGTTGCGATGCTTGTAGTTGTGATGTTGGTAGGGATGGTGGTAGGTGGATAATGACTGCGGTAGATAGTGACAGTTGGAGGATGATTGTAGTTGGTGTCAGTAAAGATATTGGTAGTAATGGTGGTGTCCTGACTGGATAATGATTTGGGTTGCTGGTGGTAGAAATGATGGTAGTTGGAAGGTTTTGGTAGGTACAGTATTACTCTTGTTAGGAATGAGGATAACAGAAACACTGGTAGTGTTATAAAGGTGGTAGTGGTGGTTGCAAAGGTAATAAGGGTGATTGTAATGGTGGCAGAAGTGGTTATAAGTACTTGTAGTGGATGGAATGGTGTTGTAGTGATTGTAATGTTGGTAGCTCGTAGTGGTTGAAAAGTTGACGGTAGTGGGTATAGAAGTGGCTGTCATAGTGAAAGGAGAGGTTGTAAAGTTGACGGTAGTGGGTATAGAAGTGGCTGTCATAGTGAAAGGAGATGTTGTAATGATGACAGTAGTGGTTGTTGATTGAATTTTTTTGATGACTGATAATTGAGATACTCTGATGAGATTAGACAGGGAAAACAGTGAGACTGGGATGAATGGGTGGAAAGAAAGGCTGTGTTTCCGGTAATGAGAGAGAGAGAGAGAGAGAGAGAGAGAGAGAGAGAGAGAGAGAGAGGGAGAATGAGTGCGTTTTTTTATTAGCTTATTTTTCCTATCTCCAGACACTTGTATTAGTCTTAAGCAAGGCCTCTAGTAGTGAAGGAGTTTATGAAGCCATAGAAAGTCTCCTTGGCTGAATAAAATCGTACGGAGATAACAAGAACATTTCAGACGATGTTGTACTGAAGGGGTTAAATTCTTGACCTTGTAGTGTTATAGGTATTTTGGTTTCAGTGAGGAGGATATAGGATGATTAATTTCTTGTACATCGAGTAAGACAAATGATAATGAGAAAATTATTTACTTTGTGTTGTAATGGTTCTAGAGTTCATGTTCTGCAGCTTAACGAGGGAGATGAATGTGATGTCTTGTTCTGACGTTGTTCTTCAGGATGTTATGATACAAGCTGCAAGTCACAATTTTTGTCAGGTGAAAGAGTGGCGGTGATTCTGGTGGTAATGGCACGGTAATAGAGATGAATGATTATTGTGATGGTTGTGGTGATAGTGGTAGTGGTGATGGTGATGGCGGTGGTGATGGTGGTGGTGGTGGTGTTAGTAATGGTGATGGTGGTAATGGAAGCAGAGACGCATGATTGTTGTAATGATGATGATGGTGGGTTTAGTAGTGGTGGAGATAGTGGTTGCAATGTTGGTGATGGTGATAGTAGTGATGGTGATTGTTTTTGCTGTGGCAGTAATGGTGATAGAGGTGATTGGTGTGACGATTGTGGTGGTGATATGATAACACTTGTAACTGTGATGAAGGTGTGCTAGTGGTGATGGTGAGTAATGGAAATGTAAGTAATGGCAATGATGCTGGTGGTAATGATGGAGGTGATAATGGTAATGGTGGCGGTGGTGCTGTTGATGCTCGTGGTGGTGGTGGTGCTGGTAATGGAATGGGAATGGTGGTGATATTAATACTACAGGTGCTGCATACGGCCTGCGATACAGCATACAGTATCTACAATATCCCGCATTTGGTGACATAACAGGGTGTCTAACTCTTTACGTATAATGAGTCTCCTATGATGAAGAAAATCCCCTGGCGGTAGCAAGAATAAAATGCAAAGGTCGTCATCGTTGTGAAAAGGTTCATGAAAATTTTCTTACCTTCTCACAAAGAAGGTCTCTCGTAAGCAAAACAAAATGACTACGATAGTAGAAGCATAATGTAAGGTTTTTGTACTGAAAGGGTTATGGAGACTTTTTAACCCCTGCTGCGAGGTGACACTATTTTTTATAGACCACCAGACGATTTCCTGCAGCTGACGGGAGAGCACCTGGTAGTGAAGGGGTTAAAACAATCTGCATTAACCTTTATAAGTTTGATGATATCTTTATTGCTACTGTCAGACGATTCCCTAGTGAAGTAATCTGTCAGACAGAAAAAGAGGTTGCTGCCCCAGGAGGTTATAATCAGAGTTGTGTGTGTGTGTGTGTGTGTGTGTGTGTGTGTGTGTGTGTGTGTGTGTGTGTGTGTGTGTGTGTGTTTTGATTAGGACAAGAAATGTGTTGGTGGCTGTGATATAGTTGTGATGTGTATGCGTTTGCTTTTATATAGTAGGTGTGTTGTGGGGAATGGTTGTTAGGAAAGTGGGAAATGTTGGTAGGGTATAAAAAAAAGATATGGATAGCTCTGTAACTACAGTCATGGTTACTGCGAAGTATTGGTTACGTGAAAAATGTTCCTTGCTCTATAAACTATGATTTTATGGTTGTAGGAAAATGAATAATATTAGTGTGAATGCCTAGAAAAATAGTAGAAATAACAGTGGAATATATTAGTATCGTTACTGTTTATGGCTTCGGCTTTTGTATGTGAAGAGATAATTAGAATATTGATGGCTGTGTAATGTTTGAAGTTGTGGATGTTAAGGGATATAGAAATCATTGGTATAGTTAGTGTTTGTAGTTTTAGTGGTTAAGAGATGCATAGAATGTTTGTAGGTGTGTAATGTTTGTAGCTGTGGTTGTTAAGAGATACACAGAAGCTGGTAGGTGTGTAATGTTTGTAGTTGTGGTTGTTAAGAGATACACAGAAGCTTGTAGGTATGTAATATTTGTCGCTGAGGTTGGCAGAGTTTTTTCTATACTCACAAGACTCCTCATGGCTGAGTGGTAAAGTGTAGCGATGCCGTGTGAGGTGCCGCTATTTATATACTGCTCACTCTCAGGCCTCTCTCTTATTCTCAACCCCATCCCCCTCCACATCCCCTCCTCATCTTTCCTTCTCCAACCCCCCCTTCCCCCACTTTCCTTTCCTCATCTTCACCCTCGTCCTTTCCTTCACATACTCTTAAACACCTCCCCTCACCCCGTCTCCTTCTTTCCTTCTTCTTCCCACCTCTCCTCTTCTCCTCCTTTCAGTCTATATTTTCCTTTACATCACCCTCTGTCATTCTTTCCTCTACTTATCATTTATTTCCTCCCTAAATCCTCCTTTCCTTCTCTTTACTCCTTCTCCCCTCCTTCTCTCCTCTTTCTTCTCTTAATTCTTTCTTTCTTCTTCATTAGTTCCTTCCTTCCTTTGCTTCACTCGCTTTATGTCGCCCTCTCCCCCTCCCTGCTTTTCTTCACCTAAGATTTGTTCTCCCCTCATTCCCCTTCCTGTACTTCTTTCCCTCCTCCTTCTTTCTCCCCTCACCCTTCAACCTTCCCATCCTTTCCTCCACTGTTGATCTGTGCTCCTCCTCCCTGCCTTCGTGCTCCCTTCTTTCTCCTTTTGTTCCATCTCTTCCCCTATCCCCGATTCTCATTTTTTTTTCTTCTTTTCCTTCACCAGCTCCCCTCCCTCCTTACCCCTTTCCTTTCCGCTAGTTTGGATTTTTACCCCCTCACCCCCTCCTTTCCCGGCCCTCTTCCTTCCCCCTAGTCTTCCCTCCTTTCCCGGCCCTCTTCCTTCCCCCTATTCCTCCCTCCTTTCCCGCCCCTCTTCCTTCCCCCTATTCCTCCCTCCTTTCCCACCCCTCTTCCTTCCCCCTATTCCTCCCTCCTTTCCCACCCCTCTTCCTTCCCCCTAGTCCCTCTCTTTTCCCTTACCCCTCCTTCGTCTCTTTCCTTTCCCTTCTTCTCTCCTCTTCTCCCTCTCATTTTCTCTCTTTCCATCCCTATTTTCCTTCCTTTCCCTCTCCCCCTCCATTCTTCCTCCTCTCCTTCCCTCTCCTTCCCTCTCCTACCTCGTTCCATAGCATCTCTTGTCTCTTTTCTCCCTCCTCTCCTATCTCCTCATCCTTTCCTTCAAGCTATGTTTTTAGACCCTCCTTTCCCTACCCCCCGTCTCCTCCCCACTCCTCTCTCTCTCTCTCTCTCTCTCTTTTCTCTTCCTCTCCTTTTCCTCCCTTCCCTCCTCTTCGCCTTCCCTCCCTTCCCTTCCTTCAGCATGTCCTCTCTCCCTTTCTTCCCTCACTCATCCATGCTTGATTTGTGCCTTTCCTTCCCCTTCCCTTCTCTCTCTCTCTCTCTCTCTCTCTCTCTCTCTCTCTCTCTCTTGTCGATTCCCTTCTCTTTCCTTTCCACTGTTTTTTTTTTCCTTTATTTTCCGTTTCCTTTCCTCTTCTTTCATTTTCCTTTTTCTTTAATTCCTGTTCTTCTCAAATCTGCCTCTTCCTTTCCCTTCCCTTCCCTTCCCCTCCCTTCCCTTCCCTTCCCTCCCCTCCCCTCCCCTTCCCTTCTATTCTCTTCCCTTCCCATCCCTTCCCTTCCTTTCCCTTCCCTTCCCCTCCCCTCCCCTCCCCTCCCTTCTCTTCTCTCCCCTTCCCTTCCCTTCCCTTCTATCCCCTTCTTTTTCGTTTCCTTTCCTCTCCTTTCTTTTCTTTCCTTTCTGTTCTCTTTCACTTTCTTTCCTCTTTCTTTCTCGTCCTTTCCCTTCCCTTCCCTCTTCCTCACACTTCACACTTGCCTCTCCTACCGGTATACTTTCCCTTGTACTACTCCTTTCATTTTCCCGTCTCCCCTTTTTAATTATTTCTTTCCCTTATTTCCTTTCCGTTTTCTTTCATCCCTTTGTCATTCACTTTTTATTTCGTTTCTTTCTCATTCCTTCATTTCGTGTTCAATTATCTTTCACCTATGCCCTCACAATCACCGCCTCTCTTCTGTGGCTGATTTCTATGCCTGTCCTCTCGTACCTTTTCTTTCGCTTCCTGTTCTCTTATTCTTTCATTTCTTTCTCTTTCTCCTTCGCATTTCCCCTCTCTCTTTTAACCTCTGTCTCCTGTACGTCGCTTCTTCCCTTCCATTCGTTCATTTTCTTTTCCTCATTTCCCCTCCTGTCTCTCATGTCCCTTTCCATTTGGTGCTTCCCCTGTCCTTCATTCCAACTTCCCCATTTCTTCTTTCAAGTTATGCTTTCCTATTCCCTTTTTATTCTCTTT
This sequence comes from Coenobita brevimanus, assembly GCF_032717465.1. Lineage (NCBI taxonomy): Eukaryota > Metazoa > Arthropoda > Malacostraca > Decapoda > Coenobitidae > Coenobita > Coenobita brevimanus. Next base: position 13,788,347 of record NC_137034.1, read on the forward strand.
CTCTGCGTCTCTCCTTCTCACTTCCTTCTTTTCTTCCCCTTGTAAACGTCATTTCCTTCTCTTCCCTCCTCCTCTCTCCCCCATCCCTTCATCCTCACCCAGCTTTGTTTCTTCCCCTCTGTCTCTCCCCTCCCTACCTCTTCTTCCATTCCTTCCTCTTCCCACTGACTTCTTTCAACCCCTCTTCCATCCCTTTGCTGTCATCCCCTCTCCCCTTTCCTTCCTTCAATCCCTTTCCCTCCGTCTTCTCATCTCCTTCCCCTCCCCCTTCTCATTCCTTTCCCCTACTCCTCTCCTTCCTACCCCTCTCCCTTTTCCTCTCCCACTTCCTTCCCTCCCTTTTTCTACCGTCATTTCCCTTCCCTCTTCTTCTTCCCCACTTTTTGTTTATGTTACCTCCTTCCCTCCCATTCCTCCACTCCTTCCTTTCTGCTCATCCACTCCCCCACCTTCCCTTCCCCCCCTTTTAGTGCCTCCCCTAACTCATTCATTCCCCTCCCCTCTCCTTCCCTACCTTACCTTATTCATCACCCCACCATACTTCTCATCCCTTCCCCTCCTCTTCCTTCGCCTCTCCCTCTCCCTCCCTTTCCCTACTTTACCTTCACTCATCACATATTCCCTTCACTTCCCTCTCCTTTTATCTTTCTTCTCTCTCTCTCTCTCTCTCTCTCTCTCTCTCTCTCTCTCTCCTCTCTTACAGGTTTTCCTCACTTCCCCCTCCCTTCCTTGCCTTTCCCCCCTTCCCACTCCTCTCCGTCTCTCTTCCCCTCCCCTCGCCTTTCTCTTCCCCCTTCCTATCCCTCCCCTCCCCTCTCTTCACCGAGCCTCCCTGTTTTAATGCTTTCAATCAATCAATCAATCAATCATTTTCTGTGGCACCTCACTGGATGCATAGGGCCGCAATGAACTCATTCCACCAATATTTGTCTCTTGCCATCTCCTTAAGGTCCCACCAACACTCCTCTCCTGCTTCTCTTTTCATTGTCCTCAACCAGGATTCCCTCGGCCTACCTCAGCCTCTTCTTCCTCTAGCAGTCCACTCCGGCACATCCTGTATTAAACTGCTTTCTTTTCTGCATATGTGCCCCAGCCACTTCCAGCAAGACAGTCTCACATGTTCAACAACTAGTTCCACTCTTGTAATATCCCTTACTCTTTTATTTGTAACTCTGTCCTGCCACTTTACCCCAGGTATCCTTCTCAGTATTTTATTCTCAAATCCTAATACTTTCTGATTTGTTGCAATTGTACTGTACCATGACTCATGCCCATAAATTAAAATTGGTCTAACCATGGACTTGTAAATTTTCACTTTAGTATGTACAGAAAGCATATTATTACTCCAAACAGATTTCAACATTCCAACAGCTCGCCAAGCCTGTCTAATCCTCTCCTCAATTTCATTGTTTAATGATCCATTAGATGATACAATCGTTCCCAGATATTTAAAATAATCTACATTCTTCACCACATTATTCCCAATTACACAATCGATTTGGTTCTCCACGTTCATATTAATAATTTCAGTCTTTCCACAATTTATTACCAATCCCACTTTCTCTCCTTCCTCCACAAGGCAATCAAGCACCCATTCATTATCTTGTTCCTTTCCAGTCAGTCTTCCTCTTGTGTTTTTGTTGTCGTCTCTCGTTTTTTTTTATGCAAGGAAGAAGGAACCAAAGGCCAGGAGCCTGCAAACCGTTCCTTCCACAGAAAAAACACACACACACACACACACACACAAAAGAGAGCCAAATTCATGATCCGTTCATTTCGAGATGGCTGGATAAACTGCGTTTGAAAACCTGGAGATCATAGGAAGTAGGAAATACAGACAGAGGGAGACAGTTCCAGAGTTAACCTGTTGCATAAATGAAGATCTGGGAATAACGGTTAACTCTTGCATTAGAGAGTTGGACAGAAAAGGGATGAGAGTTTGTTGCTACACGACGTGCCCGTCTTGGAGGTGGAGGGATGCAAGCAGACAGTTCAGAGGAGCAGTGGCCTTTGCAGTAGCGATAGAAAAGAGATAAAGATGCAACAGTGTGGTGAAGAGACAGAGGTTAAAGGGAGCCAGTAAGAGGAGGAGAGTTAAGGAGACGAAAAGCCTTTGACTCCACCCTATTGAGAAGAGCAGTGTTTTTTTTTTTTTTTATGCGAGGAAGAAGGAACCAAAGGCCATGAGCCCGCAGTAACAGTTCCCTCCAAGAGAAAAACAAAATACAATAGAGAGCCAAATTCAAGATCCGATCATTTTGAGATGCCTGGACACACTGCGTTTGAAAGACTGGAGATCATAGGCAGCAGGAAATACAGACAGAGGGAGACAGTTCCAGAGCTGACCTGTTGCATAAATGAAAGACTGGGAGTAAGGGTTAACTCTTGCATTAGAGAGTTGGACAGAAAAGGGATGAGAGTTTGCTGCCAGACGGGTGCTACGCGCCCGTCGAAGAGGTGGAGGAATGCAAGTAGACAGTTCAGAGAAGCAGTGACCATTAAAGTAGTGATAAGAAAGAGATAAAGATGCAACAGTGTGGTGAAGACACAGAGGTTAAAGTGAGCCAGTAAGAAGAGGAGAGTTAATGAGACGAAAAGCCTTTGACTCCAACCTATTGAGAAGAGCTGTATGTGGGGAGCCTCCCCACACATGAGAGTTGTACTCCACACAGGGGCGGATAAAACCCCTGTATAGAGTCAACAATTGTGCAGGGGTAAAGAAAGAGCGGAGTCAGCTTAGCACACCCAATCTCTTGGAAGCAGATTTTACAAGAGATGTAATATGATCTTTCCAAATAAGTCCCGAGTAAATGAAACCCCAAGCATATTCAAGGATGATGCAGGATTAAGCTGAAAATTATTAAACGTTAGTGGGTACTCCTGTGGAAGATTTTGTCGGGTTGATAGGTGTAAGAACTGAGTCTGTGGTGTATTAAAAACAAGATTATTTTTACCCTAGTCAGAGATACGAGCCAAGTCAGACATTAGGTGTGCCATAGCCTCATCCCTTGTTTGTTTACTTAGTCCTTCCTTTCCTTTTACTCCATCTCCATCTCAGCCTTCCTTCCTTTACGTCATTCCTTCCCTTCTCTTCTCACTTCCTTCCCTCCCACCTGGCTACTTGTTCCGTCCTGCTTTCATTTCACTTGATCTTGTCCCCGTTCTCTCTCTCTCTCTCTCTCTCTCTCTCTCTCTGACTTTTCCTTTCCTTTCCATCCCTTTCCCTTGCTATTCCTTCCCTTCGTTTCCCTTTCCTCTCTTGCCCTCCCTTTTATACCCATCCCCTCCTTTCTCTTTCACTCACTTTCCTCTCATTTCCTTCCCTTCCCTTGCCTTTCCTTCCCGACCCTTCCCTTTCCTTGATTCCTTTCCCTATCCTCACTCTCCTCCCCTTCTCCAGTCCTCCCCTTTCCTCCTCTTTATTACGTCTTTCTCTTCACCACATAAGTTCCAGATTTCGAGCCTCGGTCTTAAGAAATTTCCCTAATGTATTCCTTGCCGTTCTCTCTCTCTCTCTCTCTCTCCTCTTTATATATATATATATATATATATATATATATATATATATATATACATATATGAAATCATCATCAGCTTTTGATTGTCCACTGTAGGACCGGCCTATCCCGACCGAAGTGGGGACGATACAGCCAATGTATCTCTACCAAGTGGCTTAGGCTGTCTGGTAGAGATTGTATGTAGGGTGAGAAGTGCTTGTAAGTGTAATTGTAGTATTGGAGTGGCTTTGGATGTGTGTGTAGTCTGTGAACTAAGTGTAATTGGCCCGCGCAAGCGACTGGGTGCAAGCATACTTTATAGTATGCGACCCTGGTACAACCACAGCACCCATTTTGTCCGCCAAAGCAGTACGTGGCGAGAAGAACGCTCCCAAAGTGTATTACCCTGGCGGGGCGCGAACCCTCGTTCTCCCATGTACGATACGCACACTCTACCACTGTACCACAGAGGCTCCATATATATATATATATATATATATATATATATATATATATATATATATATATATATATATATATATATATATATATATATATATATATATATATATATATACATAGTTTGTTAGTGTATATACATATTTGTTCTTAAGCGTTATTTTTATTTTCCCTTTTCTGTTTCAACCTTTATTTTATTCCATTGTTTCGTTCTCATTTCCTCTTAGGTTAGCTGTCTTTATTTATTTTTTTCCCTTCCATCCTTTCCACCTTCCTTCCATCCTTTCCACCTTCCTTCCTTCCTTTCTCTTTCATTTTCCCTCTTTCATTCCCTCTCGTCTCTTCCTCCTCATCTCTCGTGCTTTGACGTTATAGTTATACTTTTTCTTCTCCCTAATGTTTTATCTCTTCCTTCTTATATTTTCATTTACGTTCTATCGTCCCGTTCTTCCTCTCTCCCTTCATCTCACCCCCCCCCTCATTTCATATTTCTCAACCTCTTATGGATCTCTCCAATCTCCCTCCCTCTCCCACCACTCTCTCCTCTTTCCCGACCCCGTTTCTTGTTTTCCTCTTTCCTCTCCCTCTCCATTCCGTCTCCCCTTCAGTCGTCTATTTTTCCCTTTTCCTTTCCCTTCTCTCTCTCTCTCTCTCTCTCTCTCTCTCTCTCTCTCTCTCTCTCTCTCTCTCTCTCTCTCTCTCTCTCTTCTTCTTCTTCTTCTTCTTCTTCTGGTATCACCACCATCAACTTTTTGTGTATGTATAAAGGTACATTTGCATTTATGCGTGTGTGTGTGTGTGTGTGTGTGTGTGTGTGTGTGTGTGTGAAAGCAAATTAGTTTCCTTCATTCTCAATCTCACTGTATGTGCGTGTGTGTGCATACGTGTATGTCTTTTTCTAGCTGAAACTATACACAACTTACACGCACATACTTGTACATATTCGCTCCCGTGTACATGTAAACACACACGTAAATACACACACATCAAGCTTATCGAGAGAGAGAGAGAGAGAGAGAGAGAGAGAGAGACTTCGATATATTGATAAGCGTGGGATAACTGATATATAAATGATGATAATCACAGCTCCTCCAGCGGTAGTAATAGTGTTCTTCCTACCGGCATTAGAAAAGGCAAAGATAACCCTTCAATTTTGCAGCTGCTATCTGTAAGCCATTTTATCAGTTTATGAGAGACTTTACGGAATGGAAGCGTTAGGTGTGACCATTGTTTGTCCCTTCAGTACGAGAGCCTATTACTTAGTCTAATATAAGCGTGGGAGAGGCCAAAAATAATTATTGAAGTGGTTAAGAGTTGGCAGGGACGAATGGAATGGGTTTTGCTAGGTAATCTGTCAAATGGAGACGTGAAAAGAGACATTCTTCAACTAGGTAGCTGACGAAAGTAGACATCAAAAAGCAGAAACAGTTTTGGGCAGGTCACGTCTTTCGTAGATCCGATACCAGACAACCAGGTTAACTGAAAGGCAATCCCGAAGTGGAATGAGAGGAAAAGGCAGACCGAGAACAAGATGGAGTGATGAAATTAGTAAATTTACTGGGATTAGGCATAACAGGCTAACAATTAGGAGGTGAGGGGAGAAAGTTGAGAGAGGCAGTCATCCATCAGCCATAGGCTGCTGCTACGGTTGCCGGTGGCGGTGGTTGTGGGAATGATATTAATTTGTAGTAGTAAATATAGGGATGAGGTGAGCCAGGCTTTCGGAGGCAGGGAAGACGAGGACGGATGGGCAGTTATCTCGGAAGTGGTGAGGGAGAAAGCCAAGAAGGTACTTGGGGTGACATCGGGACAGAGGAGGGAAGACAAGGAGACTTGGTGGTGGAATGAGGAAGTACAGGATAGCATAAATAGGAAGAAGCAGGCAAAGAAGAATATGGATAGACACAGAGACGAAGAAAGCATTCGGGAATATAAGGAGACGAGGAACATAGCCAAGAAAGAGGTTGCTAAGGCAAAAGAAAATGCATACCAGAAGCTGTACAAGAAGTTGAATAGTAGAGAAGGGGAAAAAGACCTGTACCGATTAGCCAGGTAGAGAGACAACTGGGCGGGTGGTGCAGCATGTTAGAATGATAAAGGATGCAGATGGCAATGTACTAACAAGTGAGGAGAGTGTACCAAGTAGGTGGAAGGAGTATTTTGAAGAGTTGATGAATATAGAAAATATGAGAGAGGGAAGGTTGGAAGAGTTGGAGGTAGTGAGTCAGGAAGTGCAACAGATCAGCAGAGAGGAAGTGAGGAATGCCATGAAGAGGATGAAGGATGGCAAGGGAGTGGGCCCAGATGGTATACCAGTGGAAGCATGGAGGAGCTTAGGAGAGATGGCTGTGATGTGGTTTACCAGATTGTTTAACAAAATCCTGGAGGGTGAGAGGATGCCGGAGGAGTGGAGAAAAAGTATTCCAGTTCCGATTTTCAAGAACAACGGTGATGTGCAATGCTGCAGCAACTACAGAGGTATAAATCTGATCAGCCATGCAATGAAGATATGGGAAAGAGTGGTGGAAGCTAGGCTGAGAAGAGAAGTGAGGATCTGCGAGGAGCAATTTGGTTTCATGCCAGGGAGAAGTACTATAGACGCCATGTTTGCTTTGAGAATGGTGATGGAGAAGTACAGAGAAGGCCAGAAGGAGTTGCATTGTATGTTTATAGACTTGGAGAAGGCTTATGATAGGGTACCGAGAGAGGAACTGTGGTACTGTATGAGAAAGTCAGGAGTGGCAGAGAAGTACGTGAGGGTGGTGAAGGACATGTACGACGATAGTGTAACAGCAGTGAGGTGTGCAGTAGGAATGACTGAGGGTTTCAAGGTGGAGGTGGGATTGCATCAAGGATCGACTTTGAGTCCCTTCTTGTTTGTAATGGTGATGGACAGAATGACAGATGAGATTAGACAGGAGCCTCCATGAACAATGATGTTTGCAGACGACATTGTGATATGTAGTGACAGCCGGGAGGAAGCTGAGGCAGAGCTTGAGAGATGGAGACATGCACTGGAGAGAAGGGGAATGAAAGTAAGCGGAAGCAAGACTTAGCACATGTGTGTAAATGAGAGAGGTGACAGGGGAACCGTGAAGCTGCAAGGTGTAGAGGTGGCAAAGGTAGATGAATTCAAATACTTAGGGTCAACTGTACAAAGTAACGGAGAGTGTGGTAGAGAGGTAAAAAAGAGAGTGCAGGCGGGATGGAGTGGGTGGAGAAAGGTGACAGGAATGATCTGTGACAGAAGAGTCTCTGCAGAAATGAAAGGAAAAGTTTATAAGACTGTCGTAAGGCCAACCATGTTGTACGGAATGGAGACAGTACCACTGACAAAAAGACAGGAGGCACAGTTGGAGGTAGCAGAATTGAAGATGTTGCGTTTTTCACGAGGAGTGACGAGATTGGACAAAATTAGAAATGAACATATTAAAGGGACAGCACAATTAAGTCAGTTTGGGGACAAAGCTAGAGAGGCGAGACTGAGATGGTTTGGACATGGGCGCAGGAGGGATGAGGAGTATGTCGGGGGGAGGATGCTGGAAATGGAGTTACCAGGCAGGAGAAAGAGAGGAAGGCCAAAGAAAAGGTTTATGGATGTAGTGAAGGAGGACATGCGGGTGGTAGGTGTAAGAGAAGAAGATGCAGAAGACAGAGTAAGATGGAGACAGGTGATCCGCTGTGGCGACCCCTAAGGGGGGAACCGAAAGGAGAAGAAGAAGAAGAGATAAAACTAATATTGTTATCGGTACCGTTGTTTTTATCTCTTAGTATTAATGTCTCATTTTATTATTATTACTGTATTGTTATTGTTATTAAGAACTCCATATTCTGTGAAGCTCATTTTGATACTATATACAGAATACTGTATATATATATATATATATATATATATATATATATATATATATATATATATATATATATATATATATATATATATAGAGAGAGAGAGAGAGAGAGAGAGAGAGAGAGAGAGAGAGAGAGAGAGAGAGAGAGAGAGAGAGAGAGAGAGAGAGAGAGAGAGAGAGAGAGAGAGAGATCCAGAAGGCTGGTATTCCAAGACCGATCAAGATAAAGACTTGAAATTTTCAGGAGTGATGTTTCTTGGCTGCAGGCTTCTTTTGGCACATTGCTTTTTTCCTAGCACCAGCGCCGCACTAGCGCCCTCTGTACTGTATTATATTTTCAATTTTTGAGCACCTGCAGCACTAGCGTCGCACTAATGGTCTCTGTTATATTTTCAGTTTTTGCCCTCCTGCACAGCAAAGACTAGAGAATCGACTGCTTTGCAAATGTTCCCTTATGTAGTCGTGAACATATTCTAGTTTTTATTATTATTATTTTTTAAATATTACCACCACCACCACCACCACCGCTGCTACCACTACTAAAGCAAAGCTACTACTACTGCTACTACTACAACAACAACAACAACAACAACAACTACTACTACTACTACTGCTACTACTACTACTACACTACTACTACTACTACTACTACTACCATTGCAGCAGCAATGGCAGCAACAACAACAACAAAACAACAACAATAACTACTACTACTATTACTATTACTACTACTACTACTACTACTACTACCACAGCAGCAGTGGCAGCAGCAAAACACAACAACAACTACTACTACTACTACTACTACTACTACTGCTGCTACTACTACTACTACTACTACCTGTACTTCTACTACTACTACTACTACTACTACTACTACTACCACTACAGCAGCAATGGCAGCAACAACAACAAAACAACAACAACAATAACTACTACTACTATTACTATTACTACTACTACTACTACTACTACTACTAATACCTCCATCCATTGGTGAATTATATTGTGAAGATCAAAACCAACCTTCCTAATACAGTTCACCATTTGGAGTTGTAATGTGAAGGTTAACACTAACCCTCATATTAGAATCCGCTGGCCCCAAGCACGCCAACGGCTGTGGTTACCAACCATCTACTATTACTATTATTATTTTATTTTTCTTATTCATATTAATTACAGTGTAAATAAAGACATTAAACTAATGGAGTCGCTGGTCTATGCGACTCTCGACCACTGTAGCTTCGGAATCCATACCCGCCAGAGAGACAGGCCTGAGGGCTGACGATCTTTTGCCCCTGAGACACAGCAGAGCAGACCTCACGAGGGAGAATGACAGTCGACATCTCATCCAGGCCATAACAGACCTCTGCGGTTGACGTTTCTTCTCAGAAAGAACCTCTGCCAGTCTCGAATAGAATCTCACTGCCTATGGACCCATCCCACCTGATGTCGTGAACACAAGGGGAGTGAATCGACCGTGGTCCACATGTTGAATCCTTTCTTGATCATTTCTATTTTTTTCTTGTTCATTCCTCTTGTGTGCAGCTTCGAGAGACAGTTCACGATGACATGCTGCCATGGGATCGAATATCCTGATGTCGAAGAATGCCCTCTGCCCACGTGTCCAGAAACCTCGAGCACTGACATCCACTCTTGCATCATTTGATGTGTTTGCTGTTCTGTGAGTGAAGTGCTCGCCGTCCAGGGGTAGCAGAGCTGGCTCAATCGTGACATCATGGCATATTTCCTGCAGCATTTTGGAAGTGAGGTCGCGTACTTCATCGTGTCGGATGCAAACAAAGCCTCCCTTCTTGCATACCATTGCATGGTTTGCATCAAAGGCAGTGCCACAAGCACAGTGTTGAGGTAGGTTCTCTATTGGCCACCATATCGCAAGGCTATGGCGTCAATAAATTCTTGTTTGTTGAAGTGGAAGCCTTTTGCCTTGAGAGGCAGGGTTGTGAGCCAGTTCGATGGCCCAAACCTCCTGTGCAATTTCAACTCTGCATTGGTCTGGTGTTACATGTTCGATTATATGCTGCAGCTGGTCTTTTTGTCTTGCTTTACGCTCCTTGCTTATCTGTGTCTTTATGTCTTTCTGCCTTTGGTGGTCGATTTCACTCGTCTCAACCTGGGCGCAGATCTTCTGTGACAAGGATTCGGTGAGCCTGAATGAATTTCTGTGTTCATAGCTTGCCACGGGTACTACTACTACTACTACTACTACTACAGCAGCAGTGGCAGCAGCAAAACAACAACAACAACAACAACAACAACTACTACTACTACTACTACTACTACTACCACTACTACTACTACTACCACTACTCCTACTACTACTACTACTACTACTACTACTATTACTACTACTATTACAGCAGCAGTGGCAGCGGCAGCAGCAACAACAACAACAACAACAACAACAACAACTACTACTACTACTACTACTACTACTACTACTACTACTACCACCACCACTACTACTACTACTACTACTACTGTTTCAACTTCTACTGCTACCACTACTACTACTACTACTACTATCGCTGCTACTACAACCACCGCTACCACCACCTTAATCAGCCACGATCACCACCACCACCACAATCACGACAAAGACGACGACGACTACAAATTGTTCCTGCCAGCACAGGATGTGTGGCATTAGTGCGCGTCCACACGTGTGCTCGAACAAGTGCTGGCAACATGTAAGCAACACAGTAACGAAAACGATGCAAACATGTTGGGAACAGCAGCGTCCAGATCATGTTGCCAACATCATGATGCAGTCTCAGCTGCCTGGTATGGACACACTTCTCCCATCGCCTCTGCTGCCAGTGTTCGAAGCTGCACTGAAACATGTTTGTATACTTCTGTCCAAATACTGCTGCACACATGCACCCGAACATGTTGCCAGCTGTGTTGCCAACATATGTTCGGGGGCACGTGTGGACGTGCACTTAAACAAATAAATAGGCATAAGAAAAAGAATATTAAAACCTGATGTAACCGAAGAAGTGAGAAAGTAAGAGAATGGAAAGGTATGATGAGAAATGTGCTGAGAGCAAGTGAGAGAATGGTGGAATGTGAGATAGTGAAGAAACATTGGAGAGAGAGAGAGAGAGAGAGAGAGAGAGAGAGAGAGAGAGAGAGTGTTAGAGTGAAAGCTCAAATGACGCAAATTGAGTGTATCAATAAAACAAGCACTCCCCCATGTGTATATCTCCGTTTCATCACATCAAGGAAGTGAAAACCCAGTTGGATATTACCCTCTTCCAGTTACAGGGACCCGACACTAGGCTGTCGTAGGAGGGAGATGGTGGTGGAGTGGTTAGAAGAGTGGTTTACTGGCCGAGGGAAGGAGGACTGTTTGGGGTCTTATATTTTGTTATAGGTCACCTGATGTTGCTCAAGACCCACCGACATATAGGCAGATATTTTTGTTGGGTAAGGAAGCTCCCTGACACCTCTTCCTTAACAATTTGTTTTTGGATATGATTGGTTGCTATCCGTTTGTATGTTACTGATGCAGGGTATGATGATATTGGAAGGAATTATGTAACACAGAAAGGACGGTAAGGTGTGATAAACAAAATAAATCACCTAGGAAACTGTATTAGGGAGCTTCCTCTCTCAACGAGAATACGAGCCATAGACATCCCTGGTAATACCATCACACCTGACTCTAAGTGAGAGAGGCGTAACATGTGTTCAGTATGGACGTTGGGTGTTAGCGTCTAAGGGTGACTTGTGATGGTGTGTGACACCGAGGAGTACAACTGGACCTGGGAACGTACAGAACACTCTCATCTATACCCAGAATTGGAAGTATAAAATGAGAGAGAGAGAGAAAAAAAATGGCATCGATTCCCTTCAGGGCCATGATGTCTTATGATCTATTCCGGCTACCTCAGAACGATTTTATTTAACATATGGATCTTTCTTACCGAAAACATTAACGTAGCCTCTTTAAGCAAATTTTATTATATATCTGATTGCTTTATTAGGATAGGAAAGTCTTGATGTAGTGAAAGAATTGAAGGAAAATAACTGCCAGACTCTCTTTGATGGAATCAAGTGATAATCGATAAACCTCCAGTCACCTCTTCAGGCTCGAACCCATGACCTACACTCCGGCAGGAATGTTCTAACCACAAGACAACATGGTAACAATACGAGCATACTCTTCCTGCTTTCTTTTTCAGTCCCTTCAGTGCCTGATGTCTCATACTTATTTTTTTCTACCAGCAGGCGTTATTATTCATCTATAATGAGACCTGTGACAGAGAGGGAAGTAAAAACAATTGCCATTAATCCCTTCACTGCGAGGGATCTCACGTTGATTTTATAAAAATCGTCTTGTGACAGCAAGGATAAAATTTAAAGACAAGATGGAGCACTGAGAAAGAGCAACTCCCGGACCTTAAAATTAATTCAAGGGCCGAACAGTTGACTTTGTCCTGTGACCTTGATCATGGGCCGAATAATCCCAAAATAAAACTAGCTACTTCATGCTTGCCTGACCCTTAACCCTTCCTTCAACTTTGACCCAGTGCCGATGAAAACTTTTGAGCTGACCTGCTTTCAAGATAGAATCTCTTCAGTCTTGGACGAGTTTCAGTCCTTTCACCAAGTTTGATCCAGATGAAATCAGTATTGTTTTAGTTACAGGGTCGAGCATTTGACCTTGCCCTGTGACGCTGATCACTGACTGATTTTTCCAAGAATCGAATCCCTTCTTCCTTGCTTCCTTTACCCTGAACTTTGCAACAAAGTGTTCGCATCAGATGAATAATGTTCACGTTAACCTTCCCATGTGACCGAGACCTTTAACTTTTTTTTTTTTTCTTATTACTATTACAGTAGGTCAGCAACTTGACTGAACTTTAGTCTTTCCACTAAGTTTGGTTACATCGGACAGAAACTGGCTGAGTTGCTTTGATCTCTCTCTCTCTCTCTCTCTCTCTCTCTCTCTCTCTCTCTCTCTCTCTCTCTCTCTCTCACACACACACACACACACATACACACACACACACACACACACACACACACACACACACACACACACACACACACACACACACACACACACACACACTGAGCAAAATATAACACCTGCATCCCTACCGCGAGCACGGATGTAATGATACTGTAATAAAGTGTACGAAGAGAATCACCTGGTTTACTATCTTTTAAACTTTTCACACTGCTGGCACTTTTTCTTTGTTGTAAGTACATCCAACCGATTCTATATAGATGAAGGAAAACCTGTTTGACACAAAATACCGAAACACATTCACTATGACTGTAGCATTTGTGTCTTATTCTTTCTAACACCCTCCTTGTATCAGTGAAGAGGTTAAGGCTCTGTGAAGAAGGAATAAGCCATACTATTAAAATTAAAAACTAGATCACATAGTAAAAATCATAAGGTGTAATTTGTGTACTTGTGTAACCTTATGTAACTTTAAATGGCTGCTGTAATCCTTCTAAGTTTCTTGGCGATACGGTAATTCCCCACCTCTTGCATCTGATCGGCTGATATCCCAGCAGGAAATATGATGCTCCTCTTCAACATGGTAGTTACTTTTCATGTCATTATAGTTACCATTTACACCTTCAGCCTGAGTACGCAATAAATAGTATATTATTGCTATATCAAGGCAATTTTACTTCACACTAGGAAGACTTACCGATCTAGGGGGTTCGATAAAGCCTTCATTAACTCTCTTCACTACTAGACATCCTTTGAAAAAATCAAATAGAAACGTCTGGGCAGCTTGATTTTATAAATACGTCATCGTAATGAAGACGATAATTGTCACTGTCAGCCTCACCTTTCCCAGTCAAGGTCCAGCTTTAAAGTTGGGGGCGTGGCTCAGTTTTATTAAGTTAGAATAATGGCACCGTAGAACAGAGTGTACTGGAACAGAATGCAGCACCGTCCAATTTCTGTTGCACTCTTCGCTCGAACGTTCGGAACATCAGGCATATTAGTTGCCTCTTCAGTGGGATTACTTTCTTCTTCATTTATTTATTTATTTATTTATTTATTTATTTATTATGCTTTTGTAGAATTTGAGGAGTAAGTTATACGCTTCATTAACCCTTTCACAACAAGGGTGCTCTCCAGACCTGAATGAAAATCGTTTAGTAACAGCAAGAATCAAAAGTGACGACCCCAACGTGACGAGGTAAACCCTTTGACTGCGGTGTGTCTGAACTGAACTAACTCGTCCGCCGTAAGCTGGAATAAAATACTAAGTTTATTCCCGGCTCAAACGTCAATCGTAGTGTCTTTAGTGTAGTCCGTACCCTGAGTCTGTGTTGAGTGTTGTAAAATCGTCTGAAGTATAAGATATCGCAGGTAATTTGCAACTAAAGAAATTGTGAGATTCTAGTTGAAGGTATTTGTAAATTTTTAAGAGAGACTCTGATACTGTACTCAATATAGTAGCCAACCCTTTCCTTCCTCTCCCTCCTCTCTCTCTCTCTCTCTCTCTCTCTCTCTCTCTCTCTCTCTCTCTCTCTCTCTCATTTTTCTTTAAACTTTCAGCAGGATAATCTACAGTGACCGCCTTTATCATCTTACACATGTTACCTTCCGACAGTTTTAATGCGTTATGGAAACATCAATATGTAATAAAGGCAATTATCACAAGAGAGAGAGAGAGAGAGAGAGAGAGAGAGAGAGAGAGAGAGAGAGAGAGAGAGAGGAAATGAGGGTGGTTACGTCTTGAATTATGGGTCCATTTTCTTGCTGTACTTTCGTCTGTTTTTGATACTTTCATTGTTGTTTTGTGGTAGAGGGGGTGAAGGACGAGGGGAGATGAAAAGGGAGGAAGGTGAGACGTGACAGGAAGGGAGTGAGGGAATATGTAGGGTGAGAAAGAGTGAGGGTGGGTGGAATGAGAGGAAGATAAGGGGTTATAGGGAGAGAGAGAATGGGAATATGTATGATGAGAAAGGGTGAGGGTGGACAGAATGAGAGGAAGGTGAGGGGTGAGGGAGGAGGGAAAGGGAGGAAGGTGTTGAGTGCGACGAGTTAGGGGAAGGGAGGAGAGGTATACAGTGTACGAGTATAGCACGGTTGAATCTGAGACAGAATCAGGGAGTAGTGGGGGTCTGACAATGGGTATGCCTGAAAATATTTACGTTCTCATGTGTTTGCTGATACTATGATAAAGGAATGGGGTTGCCAGTGTTGGCTGAAATTACCAAAAAACTGTCGTGAGCGTAAAAACTTAGGTTTCTCTTTGTAAGAAACATCCATTACTGTCACAAGTTCACATGTGGCAAGTTATACGTAGACTGAGAAGATGTGAAGGGTGAGGGTGGAGGGAAAGAGAGTAAAGTGTAAAAAGGAGTACAAAGGAAAGCAAGCAGCAACATGCTATTGATCCTTTCGTGACTTTTTGTAGGGAGGGTTATGGCTAACAAAACTATTCTATCAGCTGAAGACAAGAAATGAGAACAGCAACAAACGTAAGGGTCCTTTTGAGGTTGCTTGTTACAGAAAACTATGACTAATATCTGCTTCCCTGAGTTTAGGAGAAGGATAGTGAATGAAGAAGAGGGAGATGGCATAGTAAGTAGTGTGGGAAAGAATAATGAATGATGGGATAGAAGAATTGGGGAAGGTGTTGAGTGAGGGAATTGAGGGGGAGACAGAGGGTGGGGTTGCCTGTATGAAAGGGAAAATGTAAGAAGGTGAAGAGTGAGGAGCAAAGAGGGAGAGAAAGGGTAATGGGTGGTGAAGGAGGGAAAGGGAGGATGACGTTGGGTGAAGTGATGTACGAGGAAAGGGAGAGGGAGGAGGAAAAGGTAGGAAGATTTGAGGTGTGGATAGGTGAGCAGGAGAGTGAGGTGTACTGTAGGATGAGGGGTGAAGAATGAGGGAAGGGGAGGAAAGGATGGGATGAGGGATATACAGAGAGAGAATGCAAGGTGAGAATAAAGGAATAAAAATATGGGGTGAGGGGGAGAGTGGGGGGGGTACCTTGAGTGAGAAGGGATGGGAGGGAGAGTACAAAGGAGTACAAAGAAATACAAAGGAAAGCAAACAGGATGACCTATTTGACCTTTCGAGGCTGATTGTTACAGGTTAAGTTACAGTTAACATAACTCTAGTTTGTCAAAAACAAGTACAGGAAAGCAGGGAAAAGAAAAAAAAAAAAGTGTGGGGTGAGAGGGGAGAAGGGGAGAGGGTTACGCAGGGTGAGAAAGGGTGAGGGGTGAGGGAGGAGGGAAAGGTAGGAAGTGCTGAGTAAAGAGGGATGAGGACGGGAGTGGGTAGAGTTGGTAAGATGGGAAGAGGGGGAAAGGTGTGGGGTGAGGTGGAGGTAAAAAGGAGAGAGGTAGAGGTATGTTCTCAATCTTGCATCATCTTTGAACATACTTGATATTTTGCTCTCTCGGAATTTAGCTTGGAAAAATTATATTGCTTCTTTGGAAAATCTGCTTCCAAGGGATTAGGTGTGCTGAGCCGACTCCGTGCCTTCTTTACCCCTGCACATTTGTTGACTTTATACTGGGGTTTCATTCGCCCCTGTGTAGAGTACAACTCTCGTGTATGAGGAGGCTCCCCACATACAGCTCTTCTCAACAAGGTGGCGCCAAAGGCTTTTCGTCTCATTAACTCTCCTCATCTTACTGGCTCCCTTCAATTTGCCTCCTCGCCGCACTGTTGCATCTTCATCTCTTTCCTGTCGCTACTTCAATGGTCACTGCTTCTCTGAGCTGTCTGCTTACGACCCTCCATCACTACGGCGGAGGTGTAGCACTCATTTAGCAGCAAACTCTCATCCCTTTTCTGCCCAACTCGCTGATGCCAGAGTTGGATGTTAATTCAAATTCTTCATGTATGCAACAGGTTAACTCAGGGAATATCTTCCTCTGTCTGTATCTCCTGCTGCTAATTACCTACAGTCTTTCAAACGCTGTGTGTCAAGGCAACATAAATGAACGGATCTTAAGTATGGCTCTCTTTTATCCTCTTTTTTTATTTTTTCTTGGAGGGAACAATTTTGCGGGCTTTGTAACCTTTGGTTCCTTTTTCCTTGCATAAATACGTGCATAGTACATAGAGTGAGAAAGGGTAAGGGAGGAGGGAAAGGGAGGAAGATGTGCAGTGAGAGAGGTGAGGGGGGAATGAGGGAGAGGTAACAGGGTGAGAAGTGAGTGGAGTGAGGGTGTAAATGAGAAAGTATGAAATGCGTGGGGAGTGATCGAGGAAGGTGAGACGTGTAGGGTGAGGTGGTATTGAGGAGGGGGTTTGTGTGAGGAAGAATGAGGGGAGAGGAGGGGATGTCGGGTGAGGAGGTGACTGGAGCGGTGGGATGAGGCTAGAAGGTTGGGAGGAGAGAGGAGCCAGGAAGGAAGGTCAGAGGTGAAGGAGATATACAGGAAGGAAATGCGGGTCAGGGAAGAGGGCCAGGAGTGAGAGAGGGATAAGGGGTGAAAGTAGGATAAAAAGATGATTGGGAAAGGAGAAGGATGAGGAAGTACGGGAGAGGGAGGTGAAGGGGGAGGGAGGGGGTGAGGGAGGGAAAGGGAGGAAGTTGAGGGATGAGGAGAGGTGAACTGAAGTGTGAGAGAGAGGGGAAGTGGGTGAAGGGTAAGGTGGGAGTGTGAAAGGTTAGGGAAGAGTATGAATGAGTAGAGTGTTAAGGTGATGGAGTGATTGGATAGGGTTAGGAGAGGGAGGAGAAGGGATGTGAGGAGAGGTGAGGGAGAAAGGTAGGAATAACGGATGAGGGAGGAGGGTAAGCGGGTGGAGGGAGAGGGAGAAAAGTGGGAGTAATAGCCTATGCAAGAGTATGAGAGAGAGAGAGAGAGAGAGAGAGAGAGAGAGAGAGAGAGAGAGAGAGAGAGAGAGAGAGAGAGAGAGAGAGAGAGAGAGAGAGGGGGGGGTAGGAAGAATTGTGAAGGAAGGAAAGGAAGAGGTGATGGAGTGAAGGTGACAGGAAGATAAGGGTGACAGAAAGTATCCTTATCCGCGTAATTGATGGTTTCACGATGAGCGGAAATGCTGTTCGTTTTCTTTATCGTAAGAGAAATATTTCTGATTGAACAGAATTTTTTTTATTAGGTTACCGTGCATAAAATTCTGTCTTTATGTTGTATTTACAGTATATTAATATCAGCCGTAGACTTAAACGAGAAGTCATGGAATAATGATAACGATGAGGAAGAGGAGGAGGAGGAAGAAGAGTAGGAGGAGGACCATTCAGAAATAATTGCCTTAGTCAATAGTGATTAGGAATATTTTCAGTATTTCATCCACTGCTCCAAAATATTTAAACAGAAAAAGATGCAGTTTTTCAACACAGAACACTTTGTAGGGGTGAGGGTGGCAGGGAAGAGGGGGGGGAGCAGAGTTTGAGGTTAGTGGGTGAGAGGTGAGTGGGTAAGGGAGAAGGGGTGAAGATGGTGAGGAGGGGCGAAAGTGGGGTAAAGGTGGAGGAAACAAAGTGTGAGAGAGTTGTGGTGCGAAGGATGAGCGGGAGGGGGGGCGGAGGAATGTGGAGGGAGAAGGTAAGAGGGGGTAGGAAGGGTGTGGAGGAAGTGTGAGAGATGAGGAAAGTTTGGAAGATGACGGTAAGAGATGACTGGCTGTGGAAGGAAGGAGAAGAGTGAGTGAGGAGCATTGAAACTGGTAGGAAAGATGAGTTAATGGGGTGATTGAGAGGTTCAAGAGGGTTGGGGAGAGAAGATGGTGATGGAGGGGCCGTGTTCTCGTGGGCTTATGTGACTCACTCACACCTTAACCTGCCATAGTTTACTGGGTAATTTCTATAGGGTATGGTATATTTATGTTCCACATTTTTATTCTGCTGCATGTTATGTATGCAGACTACTGTAAATCAGTAGTAATCCCTTCAGTACGATGACATTTATTATATATGTTCCTTTGCTACCATCCAGGATTCTTATTCATTTGAAGGAGATCTTATGAAGTGAAGGAAATAAAATATAATTGACTTACTAAAAAGTACGGAATTAAAAGTTACAATATGAGAAATGTGTCAGAAAGGAAGAGGTGGCAGGGAACCTCCTAAGGCCTAAAGTATACGCCTTCACCCCACACTGACAGCACAGAAGGTCGCTACACTCACCTCCTCTAGCCAGCCTGACATGGGTAAAACTCTCAGTCCACCCCTCGCCCACACACACACACACACACACACACACACACACACACATTTATGGGCACAGTACTCATTGAAGGGCGTATCCAGAATTATAGGAGGAGGTCCTTGACCTAAAATGTAGAGAGAGAGAGAGAGAGAGAGAGAGAGAGAGAGAGAGAGAGAGAGAGAGAGCAGTATAGTATTGCTGATATGGTTTCCCAGGACACTGGATAATTTTTACAGTAATTGGAATAATGTTTTAAAATCTCTCTCTCTCTCTCTCTCTCTCTCTCTCTCTCTCTCTCTCTCTCTCTCTCTCTCTCTCTCTCTATACTACAGGTTTGCTACTTTCATTTAGAAGTTGGGAAGTGAGGTATCCTAAAAATAAATTAAATCCACAAAAAATAAATAAGTAAATATAAACCTAATTGGTGAAGGAGAGGGCGGTGAAACATTGGTGCCTACGCGGTGACCCCCTCCAGTATGGTGTGTGTGTCGTCAACGTGAGCCTTTCACCACCAGGACCTCGCAGACTCCTGTAATACCTGATATCTTCAGACGGTTTTATTCAGTTTAGCAAGACGCTTTAAACTTGACGAGGTATATGCAATCTGTATTAACCTCCTTATCACTGTAATTCCTCAGAAGATTAAATAAAATCCTTATCACCTGAATTCCCGTAAAACTGAATAATATCCTTATTAACTTAATTCACATGAAATTGAATAACATCGTCTGACTGCAACAAGATTAAGTAAATAAGGCTTTATCGTGTTGATTGGAAGAATTGGTCGATGTGTGTGTGTGTGTGTGTGTGTGTGTGTGTGTGTGTGTGTGTGTGTGTGTGTGTGTGTGTGTGTGTGTGTGTGTGTGTGTGTGTGTGTGTGTGCGTGTGTGTGTGTGTGTATGTGTGTGTGTGTGTGTGTGTGTGTGTGTGTGTGTGTGTGTGTGTGTGTGTGTGTGTGTGTGTTGTTCACAAGGTGTTCTCTAAGCTAAACATAATTTCTCTTTGCGTAGTCGGAATAAACAGAAATAAAAGACGTTATAGCTACTAAAACTGCTAACTGAGGCTGTTTCCAACCCATTCACAATGAGAGGTCTTCCCTAAGCAGAACAAAATAATTTGACGGTGACAAGAATGAACCAAATACAGACGTCATCGTAATAAATGTTAACCCCTTCATTCGAGTACGTAGCTTACTTTCCTTTGTATTCTTTCTGCCGAATACAAGATGTGATGCAATTTATGGGAGACTCTTATAGTGAAGGGATTAATGAAGGCTGTATCTAACCCCTTCCTTTCGAAAGCCTGCCCTAAGCTAAATGTAATCGCCTGCGGGTAACAAGAATATAATAATAATGATGCACTGTGGTTCACGGGGTTGATAATGGAGGCGGTAGTGGTCATTGCCTTGTGGTTTTTACCTGGCCTTTGTGGTCTTGTTATTGTAGCTATTTGGGCTCAACAGCAATTAATCCCTTCAGTGCGATTATCTTAATTACACCGTCTCATGCTAAACAAGATGGCGTGTTATGTATTGTTCGACGTGTGTGTGTGTAATCGTCTATTCTAACTCATCTGAAAAGAGAAGAGCCTTAGGCTTTTGAAAGCTGGCAGCTGATCGGTTATTTGAGTGCATTCATTAGTATCGTTGTATTATAAACATTATTATTAAAAGGGTTGTGCTTCATTTAGCACACCAATAATCGAAAGTACTAGTAAAGTGTGATGGTTTAACTACCTTTATATAGTGTGGATTCTAGTGGTTGACAAGTGTTTTCGTCTGCAAGAGATTTATCCAGGATTAAATGTGGAGTGTCACTGAGGAAATCACGTGAGACTTCCGTTGTTTCTCAAACACCCTCTCAGCATCATTGATTTTTTTCATTCCTCTTGCCTACAGCTCTCACTGATGTTTCTTCCCTTAATTCATGTTTCCACACCCCTGCTTTTCGACTGTTACTTCCTTCTCACGTGACCCTCCTCTTCTTTATTCAGAAATTCTACCCTCCCTCTCACATTTTATCTGCTTCTGTCCACCTTTCTTCTATGGGTCATCGCATCCACATGCCACTTTCCTCGAATTTCTCATTTCTTTGTGCCCTCCATTAACCTTCACTTTCTGATTCCTGCAACTCCTCTCCCTCTAGAAATATTGTGAAAGAGTTTAGTCTTTTTTGCATTCTCCTCGATGCCCTGCCCTTCCACATCCTGTCTGTCAACCCTCTTCTCTTCCCCTTTCATTCCTCTTTTTAAACTTTAGCTCTCTTCCTTTCGTCCTCCTTTAGCCTCCTCCTCCTCCTCCCCTCTCGCCATCAACTTCAATAATACCCGCCATTACCGTACCGTATACATTACTGGCCACTAGGGACGCTGCCTTCACGTAGTTCATGACCTCACCGCCAGGGGGGCTACGGCTATAGTTCATTTCACTTTCGTTACAACTGAATGACGGATGTAACTGATGGAAAGATGAGGCTGTAACTCTTCTTTGTTTCAGTTACATGATACAGTACTCAGGCTTCTGTGTCAGTGGCATGTCAGCTTCATATCACTATGTACCATACTCGTCCATCCATCCATCATCCAATCTTACGTTTCCCGTGAGGAGCGTAGGAGTACCATATTCAACCGGTAGTAAGAATATGTACAAGGTACCCCATATATATAGTATATAACGTTCCATTCCACTCTGCCAGGCTATTCCTCCTGTGCTGTGGGGACGGCTCATTGTTTGTCAGTATCTATCCTACATTATTTATTTATTTCCTCCTCCAAATGCCACAGCCAGACCCACACTATACTCTTATTAGTCTATCTGGGCCTGAAACTGCCATCTCTTCATATGAACGTTGAGCTGGTAACAATATATTAACACTAGAATATGATGCTAGCAACGAGAAAGTGCTGTGGGAAGGATGTAGAACCGCAGCATTATATTTCTGTGCCTCTAGGCCTTGTGAAGTAAGCTGCATATAACGACAGTCTGGACCAAGTTAGAGTAAAAAGAGTATAGCCGACTGAGACATCCTTGAAACAAACATAAGATACCGCCAAGTGTTTCTAGTGAAGCGCTATTTACGCGCCACCCCGTTAAATAGCAAAAGAGCATGTGATATGAGAACATGAAAACGATACATTTCCCCGGAAGAGAGTCTGGCACTTTTTCTCCACCAGAATAAATTGGTGTTGTTGCGGCGTGGCGGTGCGTGCATCCCTGGGCTCGTATTGTTGGAGGTTAAGGAAGCTGCCTAACGCCACTTCCTTAGTGATTTATTTTTTGATACAACTGACTAATATTATTTTGCATGTCATGTATGCTGAGTATGATGATATTAGAATGAGCTGATTGTCACAGAAGACGACGAAGAGGTGTAATAAGCAAAATAAACTGCGTAGGAGGAGGTGTTAGGGAGCTTCCTTAACCAACGAAATGGTCAGACGCTCCGTAGTGCTGTCTGGCCTCCCTGATCTGCCACACAGCAGTTGCCGCAAAAATATACTGAATTATCTACAAGGTAATTGTGGCGGTTCGGTCTTCCTCATTTAATTGTTTTTAGTGTGGAAGAGAACTTGTGATTTAATTCTTTTTTGCAAGATTAAATTCGCCATATATCACTCCACGTGCATATAAACCTTCACTGTCGTGCCACTTATTGTTATTTATTTATTTTTCCCTTAAGCAAATTGTTTTATTTGCATCCTTTATTTTACCTGTTGCGAAAATGTGGTCATTTGTTTTGATAAGTACTTCAACATTCGATGTGTCTAATTTTATCCTTGTCACTGTCAGACGATTTTATTCAGTGTTGAGGAAACTTCTCAATTCACCTTTATAGAACAAAAAGTGCATGCCAGTGGTTTTAAGTTGCTTTAGAAGAGTAAGGTGATTTGGTTAATGAAATATTACGGAATGAATGAAACACTAAAATGGATGTAATGAGAGACGTTAAGAGAATTATTTTATGCTAGTAATAGCCTACCACATGAAGGGAACGGAGAGTGAGGAACGGAGTAAAAAAGGTCCATGACAGTAGACAGTTTGTGCCAAATATAACACATCTGTCCACAGTTACAATGAAAATAATGAGCAGTATAAATTTCCATTGTACACTAATTTATGCTTCGTATAAAATGAAAACTATATACAAAGTAAGAAAAAAACACTCAGAGTCTAAGGGTCGAGCATTTGACTTTGCTGTGTGATCTTGAACATCGACTGACTGTTCTCAAAATCCAATAACTTCATTCTTTTCTGACCTTCAAATCCTTCCTCAAAATTTCTTCCAAATCTGATCAAAACTGTAATGTAGGAGTGTATTGGTGTTGGAGTGTGTTGTGCCAGCAGGTGTTACAGTATGAGTGGATACTGGAGGATCTGTATGGCCTTCCAGGGTTTGTGTGGGCTGATGTAATATTGGTGATACAGCCCCAGCTCCCCAGCCCATCCACACCACAGTTACTCTAGCACCCCAGAGCCAGGCGGGATGATGAGGAGAGGGTATAAGAGGGATGAGGAAGAAACGGTGGTGGGATGAGTTGTGGTAGGGTGAGGAAGACTTGTTAGTGAGATGCGGTATGGTAGGGTGAGGAAGGTTCGGTGGAGGGGTGAGGTGTGGTAGGGTGATGAAGATTCGGTGGTGGGGTGAGGTACTGTATAGAAGAATAGGAAACTGTTGTGGGAAGAGGTGTGGTTGGATGACGAGGAAATTATAGTGGGGAGGGTGTGGAGGGTTGAGGAAGATTCGGTTGTGTGATGAGGTATGGTTTGGTGATGAAGAGACGATTGTGGGGTAAGATGTGATAAGATGGGGAAGAAACGGTGGTAGGATGAGATGTGTAGGGATGAAAAATATTCGGTGGTGGGGTGAGGTGTGGAGGGAATAGGAAGAAACGGTCATCAGATGGGGTGTGGTATGAGGAAGAAAGAAACCATTGTGGGGTGAGGTGTGGAGGAGTGAAGATTTGGTGGTGGGGTAAGGTGTAGAGGGGTGAGGAGGAAACGGCAGTGAGGTGAGTTACAAAGAGGTAAGGAGGAAAGAAAGGAGAGTAGGGTGAGGTATGGAAGGGTGAGAAACATACGGTGGTGGGATAGGGTGAGCTAAATATGATGATCAATGGAGTGAACGAGTTACGAAAGAGAAGTGTGAATTAGGTGTGCGCGAGGGAGGGAGAAAAAGTGAAGAGGAAGGAGAGGTGTGGACGGTGAGAAAGAAAGGAAGGGAGAGTGAAGAAAGGAGGGGAAATGAATCCTCCTTGTTTAAATAACGCCTCCATTCCAGTCATTGTGCTACTTGTAGAAGCAGGCATGGGTAGCCTCGTAAGGAATGGATAATGGTGGGGTGAGGATGGTGAAGCATGAAGGGATGAGGGGGTGAGAATGGTGATAAATGAGGGGGTGAGGATGGTGAAAAATGAAGGGATGAGAGGATGAGGATGGTGAAGAAAGAAGGGTTGAGGGTGTTAGGATCGTGGGGAATGAAGGGATGAGGATGGTGAAGAATGAAGGCTTGAAGGGGTGAGGATGGTGAAGAATGAAGGTTTGAAGGGGTGAGGATGGTGAAGAATGAAGGCTTGAGAGTGTGAGGATGGTGAAGAATGAAGGCTTGAGAGGGTGAGGATGGTGAAGAATGAAGGCTTGAAGGGGTGAGGATGGTGAAGAATGAAGGCTTGAGGGGAGGAGGATGGTGAAGAATGAAGGGGCAAAGATGAAACGGTGATGAGGGAATGCGTTGCGACGTAAGAAACTGTGGAGGGGTAAAAAAAGAACGTGCAAAAGATCAGGTAGTTTAAGTAACCGTTTAGGATTAGCTAAAGTGATTAAACGTAATTTATGACACCAACATACGGCACAGGTAATATCATAGCTGTTTCTACCGTGACATCAGATTACCAGGGTCAAGAATGAAGAAAAATCTCCAGCTTTCTTCGGTGCCGCATTTGTATGAGGCAAAACTGTGGCGGCGGGACTCAAGCTTGTTTGCCTTCGTCAGCTGTGTAATGGTAAAATAACATGTGGCAGGCACAGGAATAAGGAAAACGTCTTTCTTCCTCTTTTTTCGTCTTGCTAGAGGAGGAGGAATAACATAATCCCTTTCTTTTCCTATATTTTCCTCTGCTTTCGCATAGCTTAACAATATATTTCATCTCTATGTGATTTTTCCTACTTTCTCTCTCTCTCTCTATCTCTCTCTCTCTCTCTCTCTCTCTCTCTCTCTCTCTCTCTCTCTGAGTAATTTCTTTCTTTCATGTATATATCTGTTTTCATATTACTTTCTTTAGTTACTTTGCAGTTATTGTCTGCTATATTTGTTACCTTTACCATAATTTTCCTGTCCCTTCTTCGTATTTTTCCTTCGCTATAACTACTTTCTTATCTGTCTTTTACATTTATATTATCCTGTCTTCTTCTCCTTCTTGTTCCAGTCACCTGATATCACCACTGTATAATTTCTTCTCTCCCATCCTTAACTAGATCATCCTTTTCACATCGTTCTCTTCTTGTCTTTAGTCTTGTCTGTTTTTCTTTCAATAAATTTCATTGTTGTATGATTTTCTTTCGTCTCTCGTTATCTCGTCTGGCTCTTATCTCTCTCTTCTCTAGCTTTATTTGCAATTAAGGTAATTTGATTATCTCCCGTCTCTCGGCATCACACGTTTCTTTCTTGTTGCTTTCTTCTTCATCTTCTCCTCCTCCTTCTTCCTCCCTCCCTCCCTCCCTCCCTATCAACCTACATATAAACATGAATTAGAAAGTGCAATACCCGCGCCCACCATCTGGTCGAATGTTTGACGATGCCATATGACCTTTACCTTCGACTTATTACGAAAAATTGATTCATTCTTGCCTAACCCTTCCACCAAGTTCAGTTCAAATCATATCAAAACTGTTCAAGTTATCTTTGCCCAGTGACCTAGATCTTTGACCTATCACTGTGATGCTAACAATGGATTAATTGTTCTCAAAAATCAAATCCCTCCTTCCAATCTTAATATAAACCTTTAAACAAAGTTTCGCTTAAATTGGCAGAAAATTTTTGAAGTTGACTTAGTCATGTGACCCTGGCTAGTATTCTTGTCCATTAAGGAAGTTCCTTAACATCTCTTCCTAAGTGATTTGGTTATGGATATGGCTGGTTAATAGTATGGTGATATTACAAGGACTTATGCAACACAGACGAGGACATTAACCCACCAACTCCCGTTGATGTATATATATACGTCCACACATTTTGTCACTGTGACTCCCATTCCATATATAAATGAGCAGCAATTGCAAGGTCCCTAATTTGTACAATTTTCAAATTTCGTGTGTGATTTTTGGTGTGTATACACGGGACACCTTCCTCTACAAGATGCCAGGCAGGGTCAGTGCCTTACCTAGCATGACCTCCCCCCCCCCTGCATGCCATTGTCTCGGCAATTCACCTGTTACCAGTGACCTGGCCAGTAAAGACATGTCATGCCACGGTACGAAATTCAAGGCCAGAGTGATTCCCCAATCGATGACAATGTGGAGGACAAAGTTTACAAAGCATTAGAGGAAGAAACAGAAATGATGATCAGGTAATGTCACCAAAAAAAGGTCAGGTATGTTGATGTGTTTGGTGAGTGAAACAATGCTTATATTGCCTATATTACTGTGTGAAAACCAATATACTCTCGTACGACATATAAATTCATACCAAATGAATAAATAAATACCGGTTATGAGTGGTGTGGAATAGTTATCCTCCCATAGAACTCGTTTTCTTTGGAGCCAGCCTGATAGACAGCACAGTAAGGTAAGGGGTACTCCTACCTGTATCGGGTAGTTTAAACCTCAAGTGAGCCCCCAATTTTTTTTCCCAAAATTGGTCGGGATTAGGGGGGTCAGTGGTGGAAAATCGGTTGGGACAGGGCAGGTTAAGGTGTAATAAGAAA
Organism: Coenobita brevimanus; assembly: GCF_032717465.1. Taxonomy (NCBI): domain Eukaryota; kingdom Metazoa; phylum Arthropoda; class Malacostraca; order Decapoda; family Coenobitidae; genus Coenobita; species Coenobita brevimanus. The sequence goes on from NC_137034.1 coordinate 13,815,213, forward strand.
AATATATCACGTTGAAAAGGGTGTTAAGGAGCCTCTTTAACCGACGAGAATATGGACCCTTGACGTTTGACCTGCTGCTTGCAAAAACAATAAATCAGCCGTATGTGTGATCCTCAACCCAGTCACTAAATTTAGTTCATACCTGATCGAAACTGTTTTGTGTTCACATCCTTACACATAGGCTGAAACTTGATCCTGTCATGTGACCTTGATTTTTGACTGTTTTCAAAATTGAATGCCTTCGTTCTTGCCTTAGTCTCATTCCTTCCCTGAAGTCTGGTCAAAATCGGATAAGAACTGTTTAACCCGCCGCGTCCCGTTGACTTATATATATGTCCACACGTTTTATCACTGTCAGATCTCTTTGACGTATATAAACACACATCAATTGCAAGGTCCCTAATTTGCACAATTTTCAATTTTCACGCGTGATTTTTGGTACGTATACGTGGGACACCTTCCTCTACAAGATGCTAGGCAGGGACAATGCCATACCCAGCATGACCTCCCCCCCCCTGCATGCCATTGTCTCGGCAATTCACCTGTTACCAGTGACCTGGCCAGAAATGACACGTCATGCCACGGTAAGAAATTCAGGGCCAGGGTAATTCCCCAATCGATAAAAATGTATTTACATAGCATTAGAGGAAGAAACAGTCAGAAATGATGATCAGGTAATGTCACCAAAAAAAGGTCAGGTATGTTGATGTGTTTGGTGACTGAAACAATGCTTATATTGCCTATATTACTGTGTGAACACCAATATACTCTCGTACGACATATAAATTCGTACCAAATGAATAAATAAATACCGGTTATGAGTGGTGTGGAATAGTTATCCTCCCATAGAACTCGTTTTCTTTGGAGCCAGCCTGATAGAGAGCACAGTATGGTAAGGGGTACTCCTACCTGTATCGGGTAGTTTAAACCTCAGGTGAGCGATTTCTCTATGAATTTTCTATGTTTCTCACCAAAAGTGGAGGTTTGAGCCCCCAATTTTTTTTCCCAAAATTGGTCAGGACTGGAGGGGTCAGTGGTGGAAATCGGTTGGGACAGGGCGGGTTAAGGTGTAATAAGAAAAGTATATCACGTTGAAAAGGGTGTTAAGGAGCCTCTTTAACTGACGAGAATATGGACCCTTGACGTTTGACCTGCTGCTTGCAAAAACAATAAATCAGCCGTATGTGAGATCCTCAACCCAGTCACTAAATTTAGTTCATACCTGATTTGAAACCGTTTTGTGTTTCACATCCTTACACATAGGCTGAAATTTGATCCTGTCATGTGACCTTGATCTTTGACTGTTTTCAAAACTGAATGCCTTTGTTCTGCTGCCTTCCTAGTCTCATTCCTTCCCTGAAGTCTGGTCAAAATCGGATAAGAACTATTTAACCCGCCGCGTCCCGTTGACTTATATATATGTCCACACATTTTATCACTGTCAGATCTCTTTGATGTATATAAACACACATCAATTGCAAGGTCCCTAATTTGCACAATTTTCAATTTTCATGCGTGATTTTTGGTACGTATACATGGGACACCTTCCTCTACAAGATGCCAGGCAGGAACAATGCCTTACCCAGCATGACCTCCCCCCCCTGCATGCCACTGTCTGGGCAATTCACCAGTTACCATTGTTGTGACCTGGCCAGTAAAGCACATGTCATGCCACGGTACGAAATTCAGGGCCAGGGTAATTCCCCAATTGATAAAAATGTATTTACATAGCATTAGAGGAAGAAACAGTCAGAAATGATCAGGTAATGTCACCAAAAAAAGGTCAGGTATGTTGATGTGTTTGGTGAGTGAAACAATGTTTATATTGCCTATATTACTGTGTGAAAAAAAAATATACTCTTGTACTACATATAAATTTGCACCAAATAAATAAATAAATAAATACTGTTTATGAGTGGTGTGGAATAGTTACCCTCCCATAGAACTTGTTTTCTTTGGAGGGAGCCTGATAGAAAGAACTCCAGGAAAGGTAAGGAGTACTCATACCTGTATTGAGTATTTTAAACCTCAGGTGAGCGATTTCTCTATGAATTTTCGATGTTTCTCACCAAAAGCGGAGGTTTTAGCCAAAATTTTTTTTTTTCAAAAATTGGTCGGGACTTGGGGAAGTCAGTGGTGGAAAATCGGTCGGGATGGGGCTGGTTTAAGTTACCTTGCCCTTTGACCGCGATCCGGGACAAACTGTAAAAAAAAAAAAAAAAAAAAGTGGGTGACCCTTAACTCCTTAACTGCTGGGTGCCACTTTCATGATGCTAGATTGCAGGGGATCATACCGCATGGCATCACTTTTGTGAATCTGTGTTATTTTGGATTCGCCCGGGGCTTTCAAGTGGTGGCTTGTATCATCTGTCAGCAGCCAGTGTCCAGCTATAGCCAGGACTGCTAATGTCATCTGTGCTCCCATCCCTTGTTGACAATTTAATCATTTTTCCCCTGTCCTTGACTCCCTTCCTTACCTCCCCTCAATTACCCTCTCCTCCTGCCAGCCCAGCCGTGTAGCACTACGCAAATCCTCTCGGATTTTTCCAATCATTTCATCCATTGAAATGTGCCCTATGCCCTATTCCTGTACAATACAATATATATAAAAAAAGAGAAAAGGTAATTGATACTGCCATACACCTGGATTGGGCTAATTATTACTGGCAACACCTCAATTGCACTCGTTCACTAATTTTCCCTATTTATTTACCCTTGAAATATGCTGTATGACCTGTTCTAGTAATAAACATTATACTAAGAAAGGAAGGGGAGAAGCCTAAATGATATTTACATTCACCAGAACTACCTAATTTATCATGTATTGTCTAGATTTCCTGCCAATCATTTCACAGCATATAAATTAGCAGCTGTCACCACACTGACATTGCTTCATCAACCCTTCCCTGCCCATAATACGCCACATCATTCAGTTTACCGTCGTCTTTCGAGGTGAAACCTTTGTCGGATTCGGGCCCCTCCATTTCCACCGCTTCTGAGCCCACTGCAAAGGGCCTCTGTGACAGCTTTACCCCTATTAAACCTCATGTGGGGAAGGGGTAAAGGACTAAGTGACTCTTGCGTGGAACGTGAACTGGCTAATTTATCCAAGATTATGATGGACAGTGACTACGATCTTTCTGGTGAATCGTGTGATGAGCCAGTGGAGGGAAAATGGTGACAGAAACTCCCAGCTATGTGTGCTTCAGTGTCCCAAGTTCGTCCTGGCTCCAAGTGGGAAAAGGAGCCCTTAGTTACCGCAAGTGACAGTGCATAAGATAGTGTAAATAAAATGTAAATGTAAATAATGTAAATAAAATAGAAATGTAAACAGAAATGTAAATAATTACTAATCTAAGAATATGAGTATAAATACTTGGAGTAATGACAGTGAAAGTGAAAGCTTCGCTTTCTAGGCTAGGTTTACTGAACGAGAAAGTGAATGCCTGGAGTGAAAATAAACCACTAGTTGTGAAGGAAACTTATGGATAAATATTATATATATAAATAAGTGTAATAACAGTACTATGGAATATAAAGTGTGAGTGTGTTTATAAATAATAAATGACAGCTCCGCCTCAGAATACCAGCGGGGAACGAGCACGAGGTGGAAAGCTCGTACGTGCTCGTAATTTACATTGCTTAGTCACAGTTTTTTTTTTTTTAGAATAAATTCCAAACTACTGGAAATTCGTAGAATAGTATTTCTAGTGATAATATCAGGCAGTGGTAATCATATCACGGCGTGTCGGGAAGTGTAAAGTGGAGACTTGGTTACCCAACTTCAAAAGTCTCCACAAGTCCTACAGTACTCAACGAAGGCTCAAGCAACATCGCAGGAGAAAGCTGAGGGTATGTACCATAAACATATTTAATTATAATACTCTAGGACTGATAACTGATTTTTGGCAAATATTTTTAAAAAGTCAGTCGGAGTAGGATTATCCCCTCGGGACGGGCACGGAGTGCTTCCGACATCCCCGTGGTTAAGGGGTTAAACCTTCCACCGAGTGTGGTTAAAATCAATTTAAACTTCTAGTTATTTTAAAACACACACACACACACACACACACACACACACACACACACACACACACAGTCCAAAAACATAAGACCAACTCTCGCTTGGCGAATGCAAGTGTAAAGACACCACCACGCTCAAGATGTTAAAATGAAATGAAAGTATTGTTAACGGTAATAGACTATTTAAAATGAAACTCTTTTTGGTCTTATGAGGCGTCTTTATTGGCAATTCATCACTGGATATTGAAAGCTGGAAAAAATTAGAAGAAAATTGAAACCATAATTCACGAGATAATGGCTTTCGAATTCCATATAAAATTGTGAATATAAATGGAAGGCACGAGAGCAACCCGCTTTAAAGCATCGTCCTAAAGGGAGTGTGTCCAGCGAAACGAATGGTTAAAAACATTCACCTATATTTATCTCTGAGAAAATATTGTCGAATTTTGTAGTTCTTTTTCACACTACCCTGGCCCAGATTATCTTCCTTTTGCATGTTTTTTATATAGCTCTGTGGCAGAATCAGATAATAATATGGTTCTGCATCCTCTCCATAGTACTGCATCGTGACTAGTATCATATTCTAGTATTTGCTTTTAGTTACAACTCAGCATTCAAGATGGAGATGGCAAGTGTGGAACCAAGTTGGTAAGAAAATGAATATAGCAATAATTCTCAAAGAATGTGATTCCAAATGGAGTAATCTGATGGAACTGTATGCATAAGTAACGCTGTCATTCGATGAATAAGTCAATTGCGAAACACTTCCACACGCATAAAATTCTTGTATTGATTAGTTCCTATTAGCCTGACGTGAAAGAAGCCAAATAAGACATGAGAGAGAAGACGTGTTACCTGATGCTAGAGCCACGTATGCGAACGTTATTTTTTGCTCGAATTTTCTTCGGGGTCGGCTGATTTGTTTTAAGAGATGACATATGACTCGAGAAGGATAAAAATTGTATATTATAAATTATACGGTTCCTTTCACTTCGGTACTCTCTCATCGACTGAGAGAGAGAAAAAGAAAATGGTCTTGGTGTCAAATGATAGACGAAATCGTCGTAGAAGAGCTCATCACAACAGGAGTTTAATATGAATTATATGAAACGTTATGCAGTAAATGAAGCATATTATTTGTAAAGCTGTAATATTGTTAATTTAGTGCTTACCCTTTCCAGTGAGGTGCTGTCTTAGATATCTTCTTTTCCATTGCCATCCAGTCGTACCCACCTTAGAATAAATGATTCTCCCAAGTATCAGATGACTTTATTAGGCTTAGTAGGCATCCAGCAAACGATGTAAACAATATATTATCACGAAACCCAAGAATTTTGGTCCTTGACTCTTAATGACTTTCTGTTAATTGGGTGCACAACAGAAGAAAAATGTTGTTTTACATAAAATTAACTCAGTGAGCAAAGTTCGAATGAGAGGTGTACAGAAGGATCGCTTTCTGGGTGTTGATATTGCCATCTCATTTCACACCTTACTTACGCACAACTTCCTTAACTTCAACAAATGAGACAGAAAAAAATGTATTATTGAAGGAGTTAATTGATGAAAGCTACACATAATCCTTCCACTACAATTGGTCTCATAAGAATAAAGTAATGTGGCGGTATTAATAATAAAAATGTCAGTAAAAGAAAAAAAAAAAAAACGAAGTGGACATTTTTAAAATTTTTCTCATGGCAAATTCTCTTTCACCTCTCACACTACCTCGCCTCCTCTCTCACACTACCCCACCTCCTTTCCCACACTACCCAATCTCCTTTCTTACATTACCCCACCCCTCCACTTTCTCACACTACTCCCATTATTCTCACACTACTCCACCTCCTCCTTCTCCCACATCTACCCGACCTGTCCCATACTACCTCACATTCACTCTCACACTACCTCACCTCCTGTCACACTACCCCACCTCCTCTCTCACACTACCCCACCTCGTCTCTCATGTTGCCCAATCTCCTCTCGCACACTACCCCTCCTCCTCTCTCACACTATCCTACCTCCTTGCTCATGCCACCTCATCTCCCCTCACACAACACGACCTCTTCTCTCATACTACCCCACCTCTTCACAATACCCCACTCATCTCATACAACCCCAACCCTTTACATTACCCCTCCTGATCTCATACTACTCCACCCCTCTTCACACTACCCAACCTCATCTCATACAACCCCAGTTCTTTACATTACCCCTCCTGATCTCATACTACCCCTACTCTTCACACTACTCCCACCTCATCTCATACAACCCCCAATCCTTACACAGTATCCCTCCCTGATCTCATACTACCCCTACTCTTCACACTACCCCACCTCATCTCACACTACCCCACTTCATCTCATACTACCTCACTGCTCTTACATATTTTATCACCACCTATGTCCCTCTCCTTCTCTTGTCACCAACGACTGACTATCTATCTATTTGTCTATTGTCAGACGCCATAATCCCGTAAGGGGTGGCCACTTGACTTTGAGTTATTTGTTTTACGGGGAGGGGCACCTTAACCCTCCACCAACCCACTTGTTGACACGTTAGGGGAGCACGTATGGTTTGGTTATATGGTTACCACTCCAGCGTTGTAAATGGTTTCTTGGCTTACAGGAAAGCCATTTGGCTTGTCACTCAATGTAAAGCCACTTGTGAAGGATAGGAAGGCAATAAGAAGTGACAGGAAAGATGGGAGAAATAGGAAGACAGGAAGATAGATACAGAGAAGAAAATTATTAAGGTGAAGGAAGAAGTAGGCAGCACTACGTCAAGTGAGTGGATGATGGTTGCCACCACCTACCACTGGACTTGTTAAATCTAAAACCAGAACATAAATGTTAGGTTAGAGAGCAGGCAGAGGAAATGAGCAGCCGGAGGTCAGGGTGGATTGGAAAAAGAACTATTTACAAAGCGTTCCAATTTCGCCACAGTAGAAGAGGAGGCGTATTGAAATGTCAGTGGCTGCCTGTGATGATTTTGTGTAAGGGTTGCTAATGTCGTTTGTAAAATAAGTGTGTGTGTGTGTGTGTGTGTGTGTGTGTGTGTGTGTGTGTGTGTTCTTACCTAATTGTTCTTACCTAATTGTATCGTTACAGGAATGAGTCAAGCTCGTACTGTCCCGTGTCTTAAACCATATTTTATCGTACATATCCTTAAAATTGTGAATTGATTTGGCACACACTATTTCATTCGGTAGTGCATTCCACTGATCAATTGCTCTATTTGAGAAACTATATTTCCTTACGTTTTTATCACCTCTCTTCTTATGCAGTTTTTTGCTTGCTGATGCTTCCCCATAGGTTAAGTAACCATTTATGTCTATTTTCTCCTTCCCTGATATGCATTTAAATAGCATAATCATGTCACCTCTTTTCCTTCTCTCCTGTAGTGTTGGTAGATTCAGTTTATTTAGTCTTTCTTCAGTAGCTTAGATCCCTTAAGCTTGGTACCCATCTTGTAGCGGCCCTTTGAACTTTTTCTAATCTTGTCTATGTGTTTTTTGAGATGAGGGACTCCAGACTACTGATGCATACTCCAGGGTTGGTCTGATGAATGATGTTATTATCTTTTTCTTAGCATGTCTTCATTTATGTATGTGAATGCTATTCTCATATTTGCAAGCCCGGTGTATACATGTTCCCTACTTTCTCACTGATGTGGTCTGCCGGAGATAGTCTGTTATTGATAATCACACCTATAGGTCTCTTCTCTTCTCTTTCTGATGTGTATAGGGTTTTATTTCCTAACTTATAATCCCAATCAGGTCTTTTTCCACTTTTACCAAACTGGAATACACAACACTTGGCTACATTGAATTCCATTTGCCATGTATTATACCATTCATGAAGTTTATTTAATTCTTCTTGTAGCTCTTTACAAGAGTCTGTGTTAGTAATTCTCCTTTTGTATTTTTGCATCATCTGCAAACATATATAAATAGCTTTCATTTCCAGTGTTACTGTTTATATCATTTATATACATTAAAAACATGATTGGTCCCAGCACTGAGGCTTTGTGGTACTACACTAGTCACTTGTTTCCATGATGAGTAATTTCCCCTTAGTACTGTTCTCATTTCTTTTCTTATGAGAAAATCTTGCATCTAACAATTCAGTTTGCCTCGAATTCCTCCTTGATGGTACAGTTTCCATAAAAGTCTTTGGTGTGGTACTGTGTCAAATGCTTTCTTGAAATCTAAATAGATACTGTCCAATCTATCCTTCTCTTTCCTGTAATGTGTCTGTTACTCTGTTATAGTAGCTCAACAGATTAGTAACACATGATTTTCCTTTTCTGAAACCAAACTGTCTTTCTGTTATCATATTGTGTTCTTCTAGATTATTTATCCAAGCTTTTCTTATAAGCTTTTCTAATACCTTGTTTACAACACTGGTTAGTGATACTGGTCGGTAGTTAAGTGGATTTTGTCTATTCCCTTTCCTGAATAAGAGGACAATATTTGCTTTCTTCCAAATATCAGGTAGTTTACCTTGACTCAAGGATTTCTTGAAAATTAAAAATAATGGTTTACTTAACTCCTTTGCACATTCACGTAGCACCCAACATGAAATTTCATCAGGACCATTTGCTTTTCCTTTGTCAAATTTACTTAGCTCCTCCTGTATTACTTTTTCTGAGGTTTGTATATCTGGTAGTGTGTGAGGGCATGCATGTTCCACATAATCCCTCTCAAATTTTTTTTCCTCTGTAAAAACTGATTGGAATTTCTTGTTTGGGTGCTTTCAGGAATATCCTTCTCTTGTGTATAGGTGATTCCATCATCCGTAATGGATTGTATTTTATGTTTTACTTTGGTTTTGCTTCTGATGTAGCTGTAAAATAGCTTCGGTTGATCACTACTTTTAATTATGATATCCTCCTCAAACTGTTTTTGGGCTTCCCTCCTTATTCTTGTATAATTGTTTCTTGCCTCTTTGTAATTATTATATCTATATATATATATATATATATATATATATATATATATATATATATATATATACGTTGGGTCTGGTTAGTACTTGGATGGGTGACCGCCTGGGAACACCAGATGCTGTTGACATCCCTACGTGTCAAGTGGGGTTGGTGGAGGGATTAGTGCCCCTCCCTGTAAAACAATTAACTCCTAAGCCGTTGGCCACCCTGTTTGGGATACATGGCGTCTGGCAATGAATGAATGAATGAATATATATATATATATATATATATAAATATATATATATATATATATATATATATATATATATATATGTGTGTGTGTGTGTGTGTGTGTGTGTGTGTGTGTGTTTCACTCTTTTCCAAAATAACAGTGTTTACCGCCACTACATAAGTTCTTTTCTGCATTTCAGTATTTCTCATCTTTCCTGCAAAAGTTTTCACTTTTCACATTTTCTTCGCTTCTCCGTTTTCTTTGTGATATTTCCCTCTTTTTCTCTCTTCATTTTCCTGAAGCTCTTCCACCTACTCTTTTCCTCCACTCTGTGGAAATTTTCATACAGATATCGATATTGGCTTCTTTTCAGGGGTGGATCAAATACAATTGTATTGGTATCTGAGGTGTATTTAAATATATTTTCGGAGTATCATGTATATGTAATTGTATTTTGGCACCCAGAAAAAAAAAGTATTTTGTATTTGTATTTGTATGTCTTCATATTGTTTTAAGTGTTGTAACTTTCAGGCAATTTGTGAAGGCGATAACACGTAATTTTGTTTTATTTCTTTAAGTTTGTTTTATTTTTCACTGCTGCTTTTGTTAACTACAAGCGGCAACGTTGAACGCTCCGTTGCGCACACATTGTTGATAGAATGTAATCCTGATTTGTAGGTATTTGTATTTGTAGTAGTGTTTTTGAATTTGGGAATAAAAGTGTTTTTTTGTATTTTTGTATCATAACTTCAAAAGTATTTGTATTTGTATTTGACCTCTTAAAAAAAGTATTTGATCCAACCCGCTTCTTTTCCCTTTTCATCGTTCTCTCCGACTCTTTTTCATCTTCTCATACAATTGTGTTATATTACTGTTTTCCTTCTTGTGTCTTAAACTTTCATCTTTCTTCTGATACTCATATTACTTCTACATACGGTTTAATGATTCTCTCTCTCTCTCTCTCTCTCTCCCCGCTGACATACAGCGAGATGTCACCTAACTGTAAAAAGAATCAGACTGAGAACCTTGCGTGTGGCCTCCCTCCAGGGCCCCTCTCAACGTCACGGGAGGAGGGAGGGAGGAAGGAGGGAAGGGGGAGGGGCGAGGGAGAATGAAGAGAAGAGAAGGGAGGAGGGAAAAATATCACAGTGAGGGAAAACAGGACTAACAGGATAAAGGAGGGGAAGAGAGAATAATGGAGAAAGGTGGGAGATTTGGGGAAGGAAGGGAGAGAGAAATAAGAGATTGTGGGAAAATATTGGATGAGGAGAAAGCACGTGGGGCGGGAGAGAAACATGGTGAAGGGGTGGAGATTTATACGAGTAGGGGGAAGAGAGGGAGACGTAGAAGAATGTGAAGGGGAGATAGTGTTCAAAGGAGTACAAAGGGAAGGGAAGGAGAAGGGAGGAGTGGGAGGAAGAATGGCAAGAAAAAAGTGAAAAACAAAAAATAAAATACAAGAAGGTGAAGGAGGAATGTAAACTTGAAACAGACAAGACGAAATGAAGAAGTAGGGAGAGAGATGGGGAAGAAAGAGATGGAGAGGGAGGGGAATGAGAGGGAGGAGGGAGAGAGAAAAGAATGAATGAAAGAAGGAGAGGGAAGGAAAATAAATGAAAAAGGAGAAACGGAAGAAGAAAGGAATGCAAAGGAGTAAAAGGAAAACGATTGGATTTGAAAAGTAAAAACGGCAGGCCCTGAGATTACCCTCCTCAAGACACTTGGAGGAAGAGAAGGAGACATGGAAGTGAGAGGCAGAAGGAGGAAGTCGAAAACGAAGAATAAAAGAACATGGAAGAAAAAATAGGCACAGAAGAAAAATAAAGGGAAAGTGAAAGACATGTGAGGCACGTCAAGCCGCCTTTTTTTTTTTTTTTTTTTTTTTTTTTTTTTTTGTGAGCCAGGGTGAGGCAGCAAGTTAAGAAAAAATGAGGAAAGGGAGACAAGGGATGGGAAGAAAAATTAGTACGGGAAGAAAGAAAATGGGTTAGCGGAGACAGGGATGGTTGACTGAAGGCACGAGGAGGAGTCGGAATGACAAGAAAGTCACTAAGAGGAGTAAAGGAAAGGAGGAAGGGAGAGAGGAATAAAGGAAAGGGGTTGGGGAGATGAATGAATGAATAATGAAGAGCTGACATAACATTAAAATTCATGGAGGAGTAAGGAAAGTATACTGAATGGTAACAACGTGAATTAGTAAGAGGAAGGATCTATGGTGAAGAGAATGATAACTCGATGCAGCAAGAGGAAATAATGAAAGGAGAAAGATACGGAAAGTTGTGAGCAAAATGAAAGCTCAATTAGGCAAGAGTTTCCCATACTGTTTCCACAGGTCATAAAATAAAAGAAATGTCACCAGGAAGCATAGACACAACCAAAGAATGATGTATATATGAATGAACAAAATTTTAATACTGTCAAGAGCAACGCAAAAGGCAAAGGTGTAACTGAATAATAGAACTTACATTGTTGGACAAAGAAATAACATGGAAGTAAAGAGAGAAAATATACCAGAGAAGGAAGGCTGAAAAAAAGAAAGAAAAAAAAGAAAATATAGGTAAAAATGGCAGACAGGCGATTGGGTAAAGGGGGATTTTTTTTTTTTTTTTTTACCTAATCTTTTATTAAATTACAGTATACAAGGACGAGAAGTAGATTGTATTTCAGTGTTGACTGTAGGTAGGTGAAACATGGGAAAAA
>NC_137034.1:13827193-13829693 GCF_032717465.1 Coenobita brevimanus
TGAAATTATTAAACGTTAGTGGGTACTCCTGCGGAAGATTTTGTCGGGTTGATAGGTGTAAGAACTGAGTCTGTGGTGTATTAAAAACAAGATTATTTTTACCCTAGTCAGAGATACGGAGCCAAGTCAGACATTAGGTGTGCCATAGCCTCATCCCTTGTTTGTTTACTTAGTCCTTCCTTTCCTTTTACTCCATCTCCATCTCAGCCTTCCTTCCTTTACGTCATTCCTTCCCTTCTCTTCTCACTTCCTTCCCTCCCACCTGGCTACTTGTTCCGTCCTGCTTTCATTTCACTTGATCTTGTCCCCGTTCTCTCTCTCTCTCTCTCTCTCTCTCTCTCTGACTTTTCCTTTCCTTTCCATCCCTTTCCCTTGCTATTCCTTCCCTTCGTTTCCCTTTCCTCTCTTGCCCTCCCTTTTATACCCATCCCCTCCTTTCTCTTTCACTCACTTTCCTCTCATTTCCTTCCCTTCCCTTGCCTTTCCTTCCCGACCCTTCCCTTTCCTTGATTCCTTTCCCTATCCTCACTCTCCTCCCCTTCTCCAGTCCTCCTCTTTCCTCCTCTTTATTACGTCTTTCTCTTCACCACATAAGTTCCAAATTTCGAGCCTCGGTCTTAAGAAATTTCCCTAATGTATTCCTTGCCGTTCTCTCTCTCTCTGTCTCTGTCTCTCTCCTCTTTTTATATATATATATATATATATATATATATATATATATATATATATATATATATATATATATATGAAATCATCATCAGCTTTTTGATTGTCCACTGTAGGACCGGCCTATCCCGACCGAAGTGGGGACGATAAGCCAATGCATCTCTGGCCAAGTGGCTTAGGCTGTCTGGTAGAGATTGTATGTAGGGTGAGAAGTGCTTGTAAGTGTAATTGTAGTATTGGAGTGGCTTTGGATGTGTGTGTAGTCTCAGAATCCAAGTGTAATTGGCCCGCGCAAGCGACTGGGTGCAAGCATACTTTATAGTATGCGACCCTGGTACAACCACAGCACCCATTTTGTCCGCCAAAGCAGTACGTGGCGAGAAGAACGCTCCCAAAGTGTACACTTGGCGGGGCGCGAACCCTCGTTCTCCCATGTACGATACGCACACTCTACCACTGTACCACAGAGGCTTCATATATATATACAGTATATATATATATATATATATATATATATATATATATATATATATATATATATATATATATATATATATATATATATATATATATATATACATAGTTTGTTAGTGTATATACATATTTGTTCTTAAGGGTTATTTTTATTTTCCCTTTTCTGTTTCAACCTTCATTTTATTCCATTGTTTCGTTCCTCATTTCCTCTTAGGTTAGCTGTCTTTATTTATTTTTTCCCTCCTTCCATTCTTTCCACCTTCCTTCCTTCCTTTCTCTTTCATTTTCCCTCTTTCATTCCCTCTCGTCTCTTCCTCCTCATCTCTCGTGCTTTGACGTTATAGTTATACTTTTTCTTCTCGCTCACGTTTTATCTCTTCCTTCTTATTTTTTCTTTTACGTTTTACCGTCCCGTTCTTCCTCTCTCCCCTCATTCCTCACCGTTTCCCCTCATTCCATATTTCCTCAACTCTCTTATGGATCCTTTTCCAGTCTCCCTCCCTCTCCATCCACTCTCTCCTCTTTCCCGACCCTGCTCTCTTGCTTTCCTCTTTCCTCTCCCTCTCTCCATTCCGTCTCCCCATCAGTCGTCTATTTTTCCCTTTTCCTTTCCCTTCTCTCTTCTCTCTCTCTCTCTCTCTCTCTCTCTCTCTCTCTCTCTCTCTCTCTCTCTCTGCTTGTTCTTCTTCTTCGTCTGGCATCACCACCATCCAATGTTTGTGTATGTATAAAGGTACATTTGCATTTATGCGTGTGTGTGTGTGTGTGTGTGTGTGTGTGTGTGTGTGTGAAAGAAAATTTAGTCTCTCCTCCTTCATTCTCAATCTCACTGTATGTGCGTGTGTGTGCATACGTGTATGTCTTTTTCTAGCTGGAAATTATACACACCTTACACGCACATACTCGTACATATTCGCTCCCGTGTACATGTAAACACACACGTAAATACACACACATCAAGCTTATCGAGAGAGAGAGAGAGAGAGAGAGAGAGAGAGAGAGAGAGAGAGAGAGAGAGAGAGAGAGAGAGAGAGAGAGAGACTTCGATATATTGATAAGCGTGGGATAACTGATATATAAATGATGATAATCACAGCTCCTCCCACGGTAGTAATAGTGTTCTTCCTACCGACGTTAGAAAAGGCAAACATAACCCTTCAATTTTGCAGCTGCTATCTGTAAGCCATTTTATCAGTTTATGAGAGACTACGGAATGGAAGGGTTAGGTGTGACCATTGTTTGTCCCTTCAGTACGAGAGCCTATTATTTAGTCTAATATAAGCGTGGGAGAGGCCAAAAATAATTATTGAAGTGGTTAAGAGTTGGCAGGGACGAATGGAATGGATTTTGCTAGGTAATC
>NC_137034.1:13834693-13894693 GCF_032717465.1 Coenobita brevimanus
CAGTGGCAGCGGCAGCAGCAGCAGCAACAACAACAACAACAACAACAACTACTACTACTACTACTACTACCACCACCACTACTACTACTACTACTACTACTACTACTGTTTCAACTTCTACTGCTACCACTGCTACTACTATCGCTGCTACTACTACCACCGCTACCACCACCTTAATCAGCCACGATCACCACCACCACCACAATCACGACAAAGACGACGAAGACTACAAATTGTTCCTGCCAGCACAGGATGTGTGGCATTAGTGTGCGTCCACACGTGTGCTCAAACAAGTGCTGGCAACATGTAAGCAACACAGTAACGAAAACGATGCAAACATGTTGAGAACAGCAGCGTCCAGATCATGTTGGCAACATCATGATGCAGTCTCAGCTGCCTGGTATGGACACACTTCTCCCATCGCCTCTGCTGCCAGTGTTCGAAGCTGCACTGAAACATGTTTGTATACTTCTGTCCAAATACTGCTGCACACATGCACCCAAACATGTTGCCAGCTGTGTTGCCAACATATGTTCGGGGGCACGTGTGGACGCGCACTTAAACAAATAAATAGGCATAAGAAAAAGAATATTAAAACTTGACGTAACCGAAGAAGTGAGAAAGTAAGAGAATGGAAAGGTATGATGAGAAATGTCTAGAGAGCAAGTGAGAGAATGGTGGAATGTGAGATAGTGAAGAAGCATTGGAGAGAGAGAGAGAGAGAGAGAGAGAGAGAGAGAGAGAGAGAATGCTAGAGTGAAAGCTCAAATGACGCAAATTGAGTGTAATCAATAAAACAAGCGCTCCCCCATGTATATATTTCCGTTTCATCACATCAAGGAAGTGAAAACCCAATTGCATATTACCCTCTTCCAGTTACAGGGACCCGACACTAGGCTGTCGTAGGAGGGAGATGGTGGTGGAGTGGTTAGAAGAGTGGTTTACTGGCCGAGGGAAGGAGGACTGTTTGGGGTCTTATATTTCGTTATATGTCACCTGATGTTGCCCAAGACCCACCGACATATAGGCAGATATTTTTGTTGGGTAAGGAAGCTCCCTGACACCTCTTCCTTAACAATTTGTTTTTGGATATGATTGGTTGCTATCCGTTTGTATGTTACTGATGCAGGGTATGATGATATTGGAAGGAATTATGTAACACAGAAAGGACGGTAAGGTGTGATAAACAAAATAAATCACCTAGGAAACTGTATTAGGGAGCTTCCTCTCTCAACGAGAATACGAGCCATAGACATCCCTGGTAATACCATCACACCTGACTCTAAGTGAGAGAGGCGTAACATGTGTTCAGTATGGACGTTGGGTGTTAGCGTCTAAGGGTGACTTGTGATGGTGTGTGACACCGAGGAGTACAACTGGACCTGGGAACGTACAGAACACTCTCATCTATAACCAGAATTGGAAGTATAAAATGAGAGAGAGAAAAAAAAAAAATGGCATTGATTTCCCTTCAGGGCCATGATGTCTTATGATCTATTCCGGCTACCTCAGAACGATTTTATTTAACATATGGATCTTTCTTACCGAAAACATTAACGTAGCCTCTTTAAGCATATTTTATTATATATCTGATTGCTTTATTAGGATAGGAAAGTCTTGATGTAGTGAAAGAATTGAAGGTAAATAACCGCCAGACTCTCTTTGATGGAATCAAGTGATAATCGATAAACCTCCAGTCACCTCTTCAGGCTCGAACCCATGACCTACACTCCAGCAGGAATGTTCTAACCACAAGACAACATGGTAACAATACGAGCATACTCTTCCTGCTTTCTTTTTCAGTCCCTTCAGTGCCTGATGTCTCATACTTAATTTTTTCTACCAGCGAGCGTTATTATTCATCTATAACGAGACCTGTGACAGAGAGGGAAGTAAAAACAATCGCCATTAATCCCTTCACTACGAGGGATCTCCCGTTGATTTTATAAAAATCGTCTTGTGACAGCAAGGATAAAATTTAAAGACAAGATGGAGCACTCAGAAAGAGCAACTCCCGCACCTTAAAATTAGTTCAAGGGCCGAACAGTTGACTTTGCCCTGTGACCTTGATCATGGGCCGAATAATCCCAAAATAAAACTAGCTACTTCATGCTTGCCTGACCCTTAACCCTTCCTTCAACTTTGGCCCAGTGCCGATGAAAACTTTTGAGCTGACCTGCTCTCAAGATAGAATCTCTTCAGTCTTGGACGAGTTTCAGTCCTTTCACCAAGTTTGATCCAGATGAAATCAGTATTGTTTTAGTTACAGAGTCAAGCATTTGACCTTGCCCTGTGACGCTGATCACTGACTGATTTTTCCAAGAATCGAATCCCTTCTTCATTGCTTCCATTATACTGAACTTTGCAAAAAGTGTTCGCATCAGATGAATAATGTTCACGTTAACCTCCCCATGTGACCGAGACCTTTAACTTTTTTTTTTCTCATTACTATTACAGTAGGTCAGCACCTTGACTGAACTTTAGTCTTTCCACTAAGTTTGGTTACATCGGACAGAAACTGGCTGAGTTGCTTTGATCTCTCTCTCTCTCTCTCTCTCTCTCTCTCTCTCTCTCTCTCTCTCACACACACACACACACACACACACACACACACACACACTGAGCAAAATATAACACCTGCATCCCTACCGCGAGCACGGATGTAATGATACTGTAATAAAGTGTACAAAGAGAATCACCTGGTTTACTATCTTTTAAACTTTTCACACTGCTGGCACTTTTTCTTTGTTGTAAGTACATCCAACCGATTATATAGATGAAGGAGAACCTGTTTGACACAAAATACCGAAACACATTCACTATGACTGTAGCATTTGTGTCTTATTCTTTCTAACACCCTCCTTGTATCAGTGAAGAGGTTAAGGCTCTGTGAAGAAGGAATAAGCCATACTATTAAAATTAAAAACTAGATCACATAGTAAAAATCATAAGGTGTAATTTGTGTACTTGTGTAACCTTATGTAATTTTAAATGGCTGCTGTAATCCTTCTAAGTTTCTTGGCGATACGGTAATTCCCCACCTCTTGCATCTGATCGGCTGATATCCCCGCAGGAAATATGATGCTCCTCTTCAACATGGTAGTTACTTTTCATGTCATTATAGTTACCATTTTACCTTCAGCCTGAGTACGCAATAAATAGTATATTATTGCTATATCAAGGCAATTTTACTCCACACTAGGAAGACTTACCGATCTAGTGGGTTCGATAAAGCCTTCATTAACTCTCTTCACTACTAGACATCCTTTGAAAAAATCAAATAGAAACGTCTGGGCAGCTTGATTTTATAAATACGTCATCGTAATGAAGACGATAATTGTCACTGTCAGCCTCACCTTTCCCAGTCAAGGTCCAGCTTTAAAGTTGGGGGCGTGGCTCAGTTTTATTAAGTTAGAATAATGGCACCGTAGAACAGAGTGTACTGGAACAGAATGCAGCACCGTCCAATTTCTGTTGCACTCTTCGCTCGAACGTTCGGAACATCAGGCATATTAGTTGCCTCTTCAGTGGGATTACTTTCTTCTTCATTTATTTATTTATTTATTTATTTATTTATTTATTATGCTTTTTGTAGAATTTAAGGAGTAAGTTATACGCTTCATTAACCCTTTCACAACAAGGGTGCTCTCCAGACCTGAATGAAAATCGTTTAGTAACAGCAAGAATCAAAAGTGACGACCCCAACGTGACGAGGTAAACCCTTTGACTGCGGTGTGTCTGAACTGAACTAACTCGTCCGCCGTAAGCTGGAATAAAATACTAAGTTTATTCCCGGCTCAAACGTCAATCGTAGTGTCTTTAGTGTAGTCCGTACCCTGAGTCTGTGTTGAGTGTTGTAAAATCGTCTGAAGTATAAGATATCGCAGGTAATTTGCAACTAAAGAAATTGTGAGATTCTAGTTGAAGGTATTTGTAAATTTTTAAGAGAGACTGATACTGTACTCAATATAGTAGCCAACCCTTTCCTTCCTCTCCCTCCTCTCTCTCTCTCTCTCTCTCTCTCTCTCTCTCTCTCTCATTTTTCTTTAAACTTTCAGCAGGATAATCTACAGTGACCGCCTTTATCATCTTACACATGTTACCTTCCGACAGTTTTAATGCGTTATGGAAACATCAATATGTAATAAAGGCAATTATCACCAGAGAGAGAGAGAGAGAGAGAGAGAGAGAGAGGAAATGAGGGTGGTTACGTCTTGAATTATGGGTCCATTTTCTTGCTGTACTTTCGTCTGTTTTTGATACTTTCATTGTTGTTTTGTGGTAGAGGGGGTGAAGGACGAGGGGAGATGAAAAGGGAGGAAGGTGAGACGTGAGAGGAAGGGAGAGAGGGAATATGTAGGGTAAGAAATAGTGAGGGTGGGTGGAATGAGAGGAAGATAAGGAGTTATATGGAGAGAGAGAATGGGAATATGTATGATGAGAAAGGGTGAGGGTGGACAGAATGAGAGGAAGGTGAGGGGTGAGGGAGGAGGGAAAGGGAGGATGGTGTTGAGTGCGACAAGTTAGGGGGAGGGAGGAGAGGTATACAGTGTACGAGTATAGCACGGTTGAATCTGAGACAGAATCAGGGAGTAGTGGGGGTCTGACAATGGGTATGCCTGAAAATATTTACGTTCTCATCTGTTTCCTGATACTATGATAAAGGAATGGGATTGCCAGTGTTGGCTGAAATTACCAAAAAACTGTCGTGAGCGTAAAAAACTTAGGTTTCTCTTTGTAAGAAACATCCATTTCTGTCACAAGTTCACATGTGGCAAGTTATACGTAGACTGAGAAGATGTGAAGGGTGAGGGTGGAGGGAAAGAGAGTAAAGTGTAAAAAGGAGTACAAAGGAAAGCAAGCAGCAACATCCTATTGATCCTTTCGTGACTTTTTGTAGGGAGGGTTATGGCTAACAAAACTATTCTATCACCTGAAGACAAGGAAAGAGAGCAGCAACAGACGTAAGGGTCCATTTGAGGTTGTTTGTTACAGAAAACTATGACTGTAATATCTGCTTCCCTGAGTTTAGGAGAAGGATAGTGAAGGAAGAAGAGGGAGAAGGTATAGTAAGTAGTGTGGGAAAGAATAATGAATGATGGGACAGAGAATTGGGGAAGATGTTGAGTGAGGGAAGTGAGGGGGAGAGAGAGGGTCGGGTTGCCTGTATGAGAGGGAAAATGTAAGAAGGTGAAGAGTGAGGAGCAAAGAGGGAGAGAAGGGGTAATGGGTGGTGAAGGAGGGAAAGGAAGGATGACGTTGGGTGAAGTGATGTACGAGGAGAGGGAGAGGGAGGAGGAAATGGTAGGAAGATTTAAGGTGTGGATAGGTGAGCAGGAGAGTGAGGTGTACTGTAGGATGAGGGGTGAAGAATGAGAGGAGGGGAGGAAAGGATGGGATGAGGGAAATACAGAGATAGTATGTAGGGTGAGAATAAAGGAATAAAAATATGGGGTGAGGGGGAGAGTGGCAGGGGTACCTTGAGTGAGAAGGGATGGGTGGGAGAGTACAAAGGAGTACAAAGAAATACAAAGGAAAGCAAACAGGATGACCTATTTGACCTTTCGAGGCTGATTGTTACAGGTTAAGTTACAGTTAACATAACTCTTGTTTGTCAAAAACAAGGACAGGAAAGCAGGGAAAAGGAAAAAAAAAAGTGTGGGGTGAGAGGGGAGAAGGGGAGAGGATTTGGCAGGGTGAGAAAGGGTGAGGGAGGAGGGAAAGGTAGGAAGTGCTGAGTAAAGAGGGATGAGGACGGGAGTGGGTAGAGTTGGTAAGATGGGAAGAGGGGGAAAGGTGTGGGGTGAGGTGGAGGTAAATAGGAGAGAGGTAGAGGTATGTTCTCAATCTTGCATCATCTTTGAACATACTTGATATTTTGCTCTCTCGGAATTTAGCTTGGAAAAATTATATTGCTTCTTTGGAAAATCTGCTTCCAAGGGATTAGGTGTGCTGAGCCGACTCCGTGCCTTCTTTACCCCTGCATATTTGTTGACTTTATACTGGGGTTTCATTCGCCCCTGTGAAGAGTACAACTCTCGTGTATGAGGAGGCTCCCCACATACAGCTCTTCTCAGCAAGGTAGTGCTAAAGGCTTTTCGTCTGATTAACTCTCCTCCTCTTACTGGCTCCCTTCAATTTGCCTCCTAACTGCACTATTGCATCTTCATCTCTTTTCTGTCGCTACTTCAATGGTCACTGCTTCTCTGAGCTGTCTGCTTACGACCCTCCACCACTACGGCGGGCGAGTAGCACTCGTTTAGTAGCAAACTCTCATCCCTTTTCTGTCCAACTCTCTAATCCCAGAGTTGGATGTCAATTCAAATTCTTCATGTATGCAACAGGTTAACTCAGGGAATGTCTTCCTCTGTCTGTATCTCCTGCTGCCAGATACCTACAGTCTTTCAAACGCTGTGTGTCAAGGCAACATAAATGAACGGATCTTAAGTATAGCTCTCTTTTATCCTCTTTTTTTATTTTTTCTTGGAGGGAACAATTTTGCGGGCTTTGTATCCTTTGGTTCCTTTTTCCTTGCATAAATATGTACATAGTACATAGAGTGAGAAAGGGTAAGGGAGGAGGGAAAGGGAGGAAGATGTGCAGTGAGAGAGGTGAGGGGGGGAATGAAGGAGAGGTAACAGGGTGGGAAGTGAGTGGAGTGAAGGTGTAAATAAGAAGGTATGAAATGCGTGGGGAGTGATCAAGGAAGGTGAGACGTGTAGGGTGAGGTGGTATTGAGGAGGGCGTTTGTGCGAGGAAGAATGAGGGGAGAGGAGGGGATGTCGGGTGAGGAGGTGACTGGAGCGGTGGGATGAGGGTAGAAGGTTAGGAGGAGCGAGGAGTGAGGAAGGAAGGTCAGAGGTGAGGGAGATATACAGGAAGGAAATGCGGGTCAGGGAAGAGGGCCAGGAGTGAGAGAGGGATAAGGAGTGAAAGTAGGATAAAAAGATGATTGGGAAAGGAGAAGGATGAGGAAGTAAGGGAGAGAGAGGGAGGTGAAGGGGGAGGGAGGGAGGGAGGGAGGGAAAAGGAGGAGGTTGAGGGATGAGGAGAGGTGAACTGAAGTGTAAGAGAGAAGGGAAGAGGGTGAATGGTAAGGTGGGAGTGTGAAAGGTTAGGGAAGAGTATGAATGAGTAGAGTGTTAAGGTGATGGAGTGATTGGATAGGGTTAGGAGAGGGAGGAGACGGGATGTGAGGAGAGGTGAGGGAGAAAGGTAGGAATAACGGATGAGGGAGGAGGGTAAGCGGGTGGAGGGAGAGGGAGAAAAGTGGGAGTAATAGCCTATGTAAGAGTATGAGAGAGAGAGAGAGAGAGAGAGAGAGAAAGAGAGAGAGAGAGAGAGAGAGAGAGAGAGAGAGAGAGAGAGAGAGAGAAAGGCGGGGGGTTAGGAAGAATTGTGAAGGAAGGAAAGGAAGAGGTGATGGAGTGAAGGTGACAGGAAGATAAGGGTGACAGAAAGTATCCTTATCCGCGTAATTGATGGTTTCACGATGAGCAGAAATGCTGTTCGCTTTCTTTTTCGTAAGACAAATATTTCTGATTGAACAGAATTTTTTATTAGGTAACCGTGCATAAAATTCTGTCTTTATGTTGTATTTACAGTATATTAATATCAACCGTAGACTTAAAGGAGAAGTCATGGAATAATGATAACGATGAGGAAGAGGAGGAGGAGGAAGAAGAGTAGGAGGAGGACCATTCAGAAATAATTGCCTTAGTCAATAGTGATTAGGAATATTTTCAGTATTTCATCCACTGCTCCAAAATATTTAAACAGAAAAAGATGCAGTTTTTCAACACAGAACACTTTGTAGGGGTGAGGGTGGCAGGGAAGGGGGGGGGGGAGCAGAGTTTGAGGTTAGTGGGTGAGAGGTGAGTGGGTAAGGGAGAAGGGGTGAAGATGGTGAGGAGGGGCGAAAGTGGGGTAAAGGTGGAGGAAACAAAGTGTGAGAGAGTTGTGGTGCGAAGGATGAGCGGGAGGGGGGGGGGAAGGAATGTGGAGGGAGAAAGTGGGAGGGGGTAGGAAGGTTGTGGAGGAAGTGTGAGAGATGAGGAAGGTTTGGAAGATGACGGTAAGAGATGACTGGCTGTGGAAGGAAGGAGAAGAGTGAGTGAGGAGCATTGAAACTGGTAAGAAAGATGAGTTAATAGGGTGAGTGAGAGGTTCAAGAGGGTTGGGGAGAGAAGATGGTGATGGAGGGGCCGTGTTCTCGTGGGCTTATGTGACTCACTCACACCTTAACCTGCCATAGTTTACTGGGTAATTTCTATAGGGTATGGTATATTTATGTTCCACATTTTTATTTTGCTGCATGTTATGTATGCAGACTACTGTAAATCCGTAGTAATCCCTTCAGTACGATGACATTTATTTTGTATGTTCCTTTGCTACCATCCAGGAATCTTATTCATTTGAAGGAGATCTTATGAAGTGAAGGAAATAAAATATTATTGACTTACTAGAAAGTACGGAATTAAAAGTTATAATATGAGAAATGTGTCAGAAAGGAAGAGGTGGCAGGGAACCTCCTAAGGCCTAAAGTATACGCCTTCACCCCACACTGACACCACAGAAGGTCGCTACACTCACCTCCTTTAGCCAGCCTGACATGGGTAAAGCTCTCAGTCCACCCCTCGCCCACACACACACACACACACACACACACACACACACACACACACACACACACACACACACACACACACACACACACACACACACACACACACACACACACACACACACACACACACACACACACACACACACACACACACACACACACACACATTTATGGGCACAGTACTCATTGAAGGGCGTATCCAGAATTATAGGAGGAGTTCCTTGGCCTAAAATGTAGAGAGAGAGAGAGAGAGAGAGAGAGAGAGAGCAGTATAGTATTGCCGATATGGTTTCCCAGGACACTGGATAATTTTTACAGTAATTGGAATAATGTTTTAAAATCTCTCTCTCTCTCTCTCTCTCTCTCTCTCTCTCTCTCTCTCTCTCTCTCTCTCTCTCTCTCTCTCTCTATACTACATGTTTGCTACTTTCATTTAGAAGTTGGGAAGTGAGGTATCCTAAAAATAAATTAAATCCACAAAAAATAAATAAGTAAATATAAACCTAATTGGTGAAGGAGAGGGCGGTGAAACATTGGTGCCTACGCGGTGACCCCCTCCAGTATGGTGTGTGTGTCGTCAACGTGAGCCTTTCACCACCAGGACCTCGCAGACTCCTGTAATACCTGGTATCTTCAGACGGTTTTATTCAGTTTAGCAAGACGCTTTAAACTTGACGAGATATATGTAATCTGTATTAACCTCCTTATCACTTTAATTCCTAAGAAGATTGAATAGTATCCTTAACACTTGAATTTTCATAAAACTGAATAATATCCTTATTAACTTAATTCCCATGAAATTGAATAACATCGTCTGTCTGCAACAAGATTAAGTAAATAAGGCTTTATCGTGTTGGTTGGAATAATTGGTCGATGTGTGTGTGTGTGTGTGTGTGTGTGTGTGTGTGTGTGTGTTGTTCACAAGGTGTTCTTTAAGCTAAATATAATTTCTCTTTGCGTTGTCGGAATAAACAGAAATAAAAGACGTTATAGCTACTAAAACTGCTAACTGAGTCTGTTTCCAACCCATTCACAATGAGAGGTCTTCCCTAAGCAAAACAAAATAATTTGACGGTGACAAGAATGAACCAAATACAGACGTCATCGTAATATATGTTAACCCCTTCATTCGAGGACGTACTCTCCTTTGTATTCTTTCTGCCGAATAGAAGATGTGATGCAATTTATTTGAGACCTCTTATAGTGAAGGGAATAGTGAAAACTGTATCTAACCTCTTCCTTTCAAAAGCCTGCCCTAAGCTAAATGTAATTGGCTGCCGGTAACAAGAATATAATACAAATGATGCCCTGTGGTTCATGTGCTGATAACGGAAGCGGTAGAGGTAATTGCCATGTGGTTTTTAGGTGGCCTTTGTGGTCTTGTTATTGTAGCTATTTGGGCTCAACATCAATTAATCCCTTCAGTGCGATTATCTTAATTACACCGTCTCACGCTAAACAAGATGGGGTGTTATGTATTGTTCGACGTGTGTGTGTGTGTGTGTAATCGTCTATTCTAACTCATCTGAAAAAAGAAGAGCCTTAGGCTTTTGAAAGCTGGCAGCTGATCGGTTATTTGAGTGCATTTATTAGTATCGTTGTATTATAAACATTATTATTATAAGGGTTATCCTTCATTTAGCACACCAATAATCGAAAGTACTAGTAAAGTGTGATGGTTTAACTACCTTTATATAGTATGGATTCTAGTGGTTGCCAAATGTTTTCGTCTGCAAGGGATTTATCCAGGATTAAATGTGAAGTGTCACTGAGGAAATCACGTGAGATTTCCGTTGTTCCTCAAACACCCTCTCAGCATCATTGATTTTTTTCATTCCTCTTGCCTACAGCTCTCACTGATGTTTCTTCCCTTAATTCATGTTTCTACATCCCTGCTTTTCGACTGTTACTTCCTTCTCACGTGACCCTCCCCTTCTTTATTCAGAAATTCTACCCTCCCTCTCACATTTTATCTGCTTCTGTCCACCTTTCTTCTATGGGTCATCGCATCCACATGCCACTTTCCTCGAATTTCTCATTTCTTTGTGCCCTCCATTAACCTTCACTTTCTGATTCCTGCAACTCCTCTCCCTCTAGAAATATTGTGAAAGAGTTTAGTCTTTTTTGCATTCTCCTCGATGCCCTGCCCTTCCACATCCTGTCTGTCAACCCTCTTCTCTTCCCCTTTCATTCCTCTTTTTAAACTTTAGCTCTCTTCCTTTCGTCCTCCTTTAGCCTCCTCCTCCTCCTCCCCTCTCTCCATCAACTTCAATAATACCCGCCATTACCGTACCGTATACATTACTGGCCACTAGGGACGCTGCCTTCACGTAGTTCATGACCTCACCGCCAGGGGGGCTACGGCTATAGTTCATTTCACTTACGTTACAGCTGAATGACGGATGTAACTGATGGAAAGATGAGGCTGTAACTCTTCTTTGTTTCAGTTACATAATACAGTACTCAGGCTTCTGCGTCAGTGGCAAGTCAACTTCATATCACTATGTACCATACTCTTCTGGTAGTAAAAATATTTAGAAGGTATCCCATAATATATAATGCTTCATTCCACTCCACCAGGCTATTCCTCGTGTGCTGTGGGGACGGCTCATTGTTTGTCAGTATCTATCCTACATTATTTATTTATTTCCTCCTCCAAATGCCACAGCCAGACCCACACTATACTCTTATTAGTCTATCTGGGCCTGAAACTGCCATTTCATATGAACGTTGAGCTGGTAACAATATATTAACACTAGAATATGATGCTAGCAACGAGAAAGTGCTGTGGGAAGGATGTAGAACCGCAGCATTATATTTCTGTGCCTCTAGGCCTTGTGAAATAAGCTGCATATAACGACAGTCTGGACCAAGTTAGAGTAAAAAGAGTATAGCCGACTGAGACATCCTTGAAACAAACATAAGATACCGCCAAGTGTTTCTAGTGAAGCGCTATTTACGCGCCACCCCGTTAAATAGCAAAAGAGCATGTGATATGAGAACATGAAAACGATACATTTCCCCGGAAGAGAGTCTGGCACTTTTTCTCCACCAGAATAAATTGGTGTTGTTGCGGCGTGGCGGTGCGTGCATCCCTGGGCTCGTATTGTTGGAGGTTAAGGAAGCTGCCTAACGCCACTTCCTTAGTGATTTATTTTTTGATACAGCTGACTAATATTTTTTTGCATGTCATGTATGCTGAGTATGATGATATTAGAATGAGCTGATTGTCACAGAAGACGACGAAGAGGTGTAATAAGCAAAATAAATTGCGTAGGAGGTGTTAGGGAGCTTCCTTAACCAACGAAATGGTCAGACGCTCCGTAGTGCTGTCTGGCCTCCCTGATCTGCCGCACAGCAGTTGCCGCAAAAATATACTGAATTATCTACACGGTAATTGTGGCGGTTCGGTATTCCTCATTTAATTGTTTTTAGTGTGGAAGAGAACTTGTGATTTAATTCTTTTTTGCAAGATTAAATTCGCCATATATCACTCCACGTGCATATAAACCTTCACTGTCGTGCCACTTATTGTTATTTATTTATTTTTCCCTTAAGCAAATTGTTTTATTTGCATCCTTTAATTTACCTGTTGCGAAAATGTGGTCATTTGTTTTGATAAGTACTTCAACATTCGATGTGTCTAATTTTATCCTTGTCACTGTCAGACGATTTTATTCAGTGTTGAGGAAACTTCTCAATTCACCTTTATAGAACAAAAAGTGTATGCCAATGATTTTAAGTTGCTTTAGAAGAGTAAGGTGATTTGATTAATGAAATATTACGGAATGAATGAAACACTAAAATGGATGTAATGAGAGACGTTAAGAGAATTATTTTATGCTAGTAATAACACATGAAGGGAACGGAGAGTGAGGAACGGAGTAAAAAAGGTCCATGACAGTAGACAGTTTGTGCCAAATATAACACATCTGTCCACAGTTACAATGAAAATAATGAGCAGTATAAATTTCCATTGTACACTAATTTATGCTTCGTATAAAATGAAAACTATATACAAAGTAAGAAAAAAACACTCAGAGTCTAAGGGTCGAGCATTTGACTTTGCTGTGTGATCTTGAACATCGACTGATTGTTCTCAAAATCCAGTAACTTCATTCTTTTCTGACCTTCAAATCCTTCCTCAAAATTTCTTCCAAATCTGATCAAAACTGTAATGTAGGAGTGTATTGGTGTTGGAGTGTGTTGTGCCAGCAGGTGTTACAGTATGAGTGGATACTGGAGGATCTGTGTTGCCTTCCAGGGTTTGTGTGGGCTGATGTAATATTGGTGATACAGCCCCAGCTCCCCAGCCCATCCACACCACAGTTACTCTAGCACCCCAGAGCCAGGCGGGATGATGAGGAGAGGGTATAAGAGGGATGAGGAAGAAACGGTGGTGGGATGAGTTGTGGTAGGGTGAGGAAGACTTGTTAGTGAGATACGGTATGGTAGGGTGAGGAAGGTTCGGTGGAGGGGTGAGGTGTGGTAGGGTGATGAAGATTCGGTGGTGGGGTGAGGTACTGTATAGAAGAATAGGAAACTGTTGTGGGAAGAGGTGTGGTTGGATGACGAGGAAATTATAGTGGGGAGGGTGTGGAGGGTTGAGGAAGATTCGGTTGTGTGATGAGGTATGGTTTGGTGATGAAGAGACGATTGTGGGGTAAGATGTGATAAGATGGGGAAGAAACGGTGGTAGGATGAGATGTGTAGGGATGAGAAATATTCGGTGGTGGGGTGAGGTGTGGAGGGGTGAGGAGGAAACGGCAGTGGGGTGAGTTACAAAGAGGTAAGGAGGAAAGAAAGGAGAGTAGGGTGAGGTATGGAAGGGTGAGAAACATACGGTGGTGGGATAGGGTGAGCTAAATATGATGATCAATGGAGTGAACGAGTTACGAAAGAGAAGTGTGAATTAGATGTGCGCGAGGGAGGGAGAAAAAGTGAAGAGGAAGGAGAGGTGTGGACGGTGAGAAAGAAAGGAAGGGAGAGTGAAGAAAGGAGGGGAAATGAATCCTCCTTGTTTAAATAACGCCTCCATTCCAGTCATTGTGCTACTTGTAGAAGCAGGCATGGGTAGCCTCGTAAGGAATGGATAATGGTGGGGTGAGGATGGTGAAGCATGAAGGGATGAGGGGGTGAGAATGGTGATAAATGAGGGGGTGAGGATGGTGAAAAATGAAGGGATGAGAGGATGAGGATGGTGAAGAAAGAAGGGTTGAGGGTGTTAGGATCGTGGGGAATGAAGGGATGAGGATGGTGAAGAATGAAGGCTTGAAGGGGTGAGGATGGTGAAGAATGAAGGTTTGAAGGGGTGAGGATGGTGAAGAATGAAGGCTTGAGAGTGTGAGGATGGTGAAGAATGAAGGCTTGAGAGGGTGAGGATGGTGAAGAATGAAGGCTTGAAGGGGTGAGGATGGTGAAGAATGAAGGCTTGAGGGGAGGAGGATGGTGAAGAATGAAGGGGCAAAGATGAAACGGTGATGAGGGAATGTGTTGCGACGTAAGAAACTGTGGAGGGGTAAAAAAAAGAACGTGCAAAAGATCAGGTAGTTTAAGTAACCGTTTAGGATTAGCTAAAGTGATTAAACGTAATTTGTGACACCAACATACGGCACAGGTAATATCATAGCTGTTTCTACCGTGACATCAGATTACCAGGGTCAAGAATGAAGAAAAATCTCCAGCTTTCTTCGGTGCCGCATTTGTAGGAGGCAAAACTGTGGCGGCGGGACTCAAGCTTGTTTGCCTTCGTCAGCTGTGTAATGGTAAAATAACATGTGGCAGGCACAGGAATAAGGAAAACGTCTTCCTTCCTCTTTTTTCGTCTTGCTAGAGGAGGAGGAATAACATAATCCCTTTCTTTTCCTATATTTTCCTCTGCTTTCGCATAGCTTAACAATATATTTCATCTCTATGTGATTTTTCCTACTTTCTTTCTCTCTCTCTCTCTCTCTCTCTCTCTCTCTCTCTCTCTCTCTCTCTCTCTCTCTCTGAGTAATTTCTTTCTTTCATGTATATATCTGTTTTCATATTACTTTCTTTAGTTACTTTGCAGTTATTGTCTGCTATATTTGTTACCTTTACCATAATTTTCCTGTCCCTTCTTCGTATTTTTCCTTCGCTATAAATACTTTCTTATCTGTCTTTTACATTTATATTATCCTGTCTTCTCCTTCTTGTTCCAGTCACCTGATATCACCACTGTGTAATTTCTTCTCTCCCATCCTTAACTAGATCATCCTTTTCACATCGTTCTCTTCTTGTCTTTAGTCTTGTCTGTTTTTCTTTCAATAAATTTCATTGTTGTATGATTTTCTTTCGTCTCTCGTTATCTCGTCTGGCTCTTATCTCTCTCTTCTCTAGCTTAATTTGCAATTAAGGTAATTTGATTATCTCCCGTCTCTCGGCATCACACGTTTCTTTCTTGTTGCTTTCTTCTTCATCTTCTCCTCCTCCTTCTTCCTCCCTCCCTCCCTCCCTCCCTATCAACCTACATATAAACATGAATTAGAAAGTGCAATACCCGCGCCCACCATCTGGTCGAATGTTTGACGATGCCATATGACCTTTACCTTCGACTTATTACGAAAAATTGATTCATTCTTGCCTAACCCTTCCACCAAGTTCAGTTCAAATCATATCAAAACTGTTCAAGTTATCTTTGCCCAGTGACCTAGATCTTTGACCTATCACTGTGATGCTAACAATGGATTAATTGTTCTCAAAATCAAATCCCTCCCTTCCAATCTTAATATAAACCTTTAAACAAAGTTTCGCTTAAATTGGCAGAAAATTTTTGAAGTTGACTTAGTCATGTGACCCTGGCTAGTATTCTTGTCCATTAAGGAAGTTCCTTAACATCTCTTCCTAAGTGATTTGGTTATGGATATGGCTGGTTAATAGTATGGTGATATTACAAGGACTTATGCAACACAGACGAGGACATTAACCCACCAACTCCCGTTGATGTATATATATACGTCCACACATTTTGTCACTGTGACTCCCATTCCATATATAAATGAGCAGCAATTGCAAGGTCCCTAATTTGTACAATTTTCAAATTTCGTGTGTGATTTTTGGTGTGTATACACGGGACACCTTCCTCTACAAGATGCCAGGCAGGGTCAGTGCCTTACCTAGCATGACCTCCCCCCCCCTGCATGCCATTGTCTCGGCAATTCACCTGTTACCAGTGACCTGGCCAGTAAAGACATGTCATGCCACGGTACGAAATTCAAGGCCAGAGTGATTCCCCAATCGATGACAATGTGGAGGACAAAGTTTACATAGCACTGGAGGAAGAAACAGAAATGATGATCAGGTAATGTCACCAAAAAAAGGTCAGGTATGTTGATGTGTTTGGTGAGTGAAACAATGCTTATATTGCCTATATTACTGTGTGAAAACAAATATACTCTCGTACGACATATAAATTCATACCAAATGAATAAATAAATACCGGTTATGAGTGGTGTGGAATAGTTATCCTCCCATAGAACTCGTTTTCTTTGGAGCCAGCCTGATAGACAGCACAGTAAGGTAAGGGGTACTCCTACCTGTATCGGGTAGTTTAAACCTCAAGTGAGCCCCCAATTTTTTTTCCCAAAATTGGTCGGGATTGGGGGGGTCAGTGGTGGAAAATCGGTTGGGACAGGGCAGGTTAAGGTGTAATAAGAAAAATATATCACGTTGAAAAGGGTGTTAAGGAGCCTCTTTAACCGACGAGAATATGGACCCTTGACGTTTGACCTGCTGCTTAAAAAAACAATAAATCAGCCGTATGTGTGATCCTCAACCCAGTCACTAAATTTAGTTCATACCTGATCGAAACTGTTTTGTGTTCACATCCTTACATATAGGCTGAAACTTGATCCTGTCATGTGACCTTGATTTTTGACTGTTTTCAAAATTGAATGCCTTCTTTCTTGCCTTAGTCTCATTCCTTCCCTGAAGTCTGGTCAAAATCGGATAAGAACTGTTTAACCCGCCGCGTCCCGTTGACTTATATATATGTCCACACGTTTTATCACTGTCAGATCTCTTTGACGTATATAAACACACATCAATTGCAAGGTCCCTAATTTGCACAATTTTCAATTTTCACGCGAGATTTTTGGTACGTATACGTGAGACACCTTCCTCTACAAGATGCTAGGCAGGGACAATGCCTTACCCAGCATGACCTCCCCCCCCCTGCATGCCACTGTCTCGGCAATTCACCTGTTACCAGTGATCTGGCCAGTAAAGACACGTCATGCCACGGTACGAAATTCAGGGCCAGGGTAGTTCCCCAATCGATAAAAATGTATTTACATAGCATTAGAGGAAGAAACAGTCAGAAATGATGATCAGGTAATGTCACCAAAAAAAGGTCAGGTATGTTGATGTGTTTGGTGAGTGAAACAATGCTTATATTGCCTATATTACTGTGTGAAAACAAATATACTCTTGTACTACATATAAATTCATACCAAATGAATAAATAAATACCGGTTATGAGTGGTGTGGAATAGTTATCCTCCCACAGAACTCGTTTTCTTTGGAGCCAGCCTGATAGACAGCACAGTATGGTAAGGGGTACCCTACCTGTATCGGGTAGTTTAAACCTCAGGTGAGCGATTTCTCTATGAATTTTCTATGTTTCTCACCAAAAGTGGAGGTTTGAGCCCCCAATTTTTTTTCCCAAAATTGGTCAGGATTGGGGGGGTCAGTGGTGGAAATCGGTTGGGACAGGGCGGGTTAAGGTGTAATAAGAAAAGTATATCACGTTGAAAAGGGTGTTAAGGAGCCTCTTTAACTGACGAGAATATGGACCCTTGACGTTTGACCTGCTGCTTGCAAAAACAATAAATCAGCCGTATGTGAGATCCTCAACCCAGTCACTAAATTTAGTTCATACCTGATTGAAACCGTTTTGTGTTCACATCCTTACACATAGGCTGAAATTTGATCCTGTCATGTGACCTTGATCTTTGACTGTTTTCAAAATTGAATGCCTTTGTTCTTGCCTTAGTCTCATTCCTTCCCTGAAGTCTGGTCAAAATCGGATAAGAACTATTTAACCCGCCGCGTCCCGTTGACTTATATATATGTCCACACATTTTATCACTGTCAGATCTCTTTGATGTATATAAACACACATCAATTGCAAGGTCCCTAATTTGCACAATTTTCAATTTTCATGTGTGATTTTTGGTACGTATACATGGGACACCTTCCTCTACAAGATGCCAGGCAGGAACAATGCCTTACCCAGCATGACCTCCCCCCCCTGCATGCCATTGTCTGGGCAATTCACCTGTTACCAGTGACCTGGCCAGTAAAGACATGTCATGCCACGGTACGAAATTCAGGGCCAGGGTAATTCCCCAATCGATAAAAATGTATTTACATAGCATTAGAGGAAGAAACAGTCAGAAATGATGATCAGGTAATGTCACCAAAAAAAGGTCAGGTATGTTGATGTGTTTGGTGAGTGAAACAATGTTTATATTGCCTATATTACTGTGTGAAAACAAATATACTCTTGTACTACATATAAATTTGCACCAAATAAATAAATAAATAAATACTGTTTATGAGTGGTGTGGAATAGTTACCCTCCCATAGAACTTGTTTTCTTTGGAGGGAGCCTGATAGAAAACCCAGGAAGGTAAGGAGTACTCATACCTGTATCGAGTATTTTAAACCTCAGGTGAGCGATTTCTCTATGAATTTTCGATGTTTCTCACCAAAAGCAGAGGTTTGAGCCAAATTTTTTTTTTTTTCCAAAATTGGTCGGGACTGGGGGGAGTCAGTGGTGGAAAATCGGTTGGGATGGGCTGGTTTAAGTTACCTTGCCCTTTGACCGCGATCCGGGACAAACTGTAAAAAAAGAAAAAAAAAAAGTGGGTGACCCTTAACTCCTTAACTGCTGGGTGCCACTTTCATGATGCTTGGGTGCAGGGGATCATACCGCATGGCATCACTTTTGTGAATCTGTGTTATTTTGGATTCGCCCGGGCTTTCAAGTGGTGGCTTGTATCATCTGTCAGCAGCCAGTGTCCAGCTATAGTCAGCACTGCTAATGTCATCTGTGCGCCCATCCATTGTTGACAATTTGGCCATTTTTCCCCTGTCCTTGACTCCCCTCCTTACCTCCCCTCCATTACCCTCTCCTCCCACCTGCTCAGCTGCGCCGCGCTACGCAAATCCTGCCCGGATTATTCCACTCATTTCATCCATTGAAATGTGCCCTATGCCCTATTCTTGTACAATATAATATATATATAAAAAAAGAGAAAAGGTAATTGATACTGCCATACACCTGGAATGGGCTAATTATCACGTGGCAACACCCCACGTGCACTCGTTCGCTAATTTTCCCTGTTTATTTACCCTTGAAATATGCTATATGATCTGTTCTTGTAATAAACATTATATAAGAAAGGAAGGGAGAAGCCTAAATGATATTTACATTCACCAGAACTACCTAATTTATCATGTATTGTCTAGATTTCCTGCCAATCATTTCACAGCATATAAATTAGCAGCTGTCACCACACTGACATTGTCAACCCTTCCCTGCCCATAATACGCCACATCATTCAGTTTACCGTCGTCTTTCGAGGTGAAACCTTGTCGGATTCGGGCCCCTCCATTTCCACCGCTTCTGAGCCCACTGCAAAGGGCCCTGTGACCTTTACCCCTATTAAACCTCAT
Source organism: Coenobita brevimanus (assembly GCF_032717465.1). Lineage (NCBI taxonomy): Eukaryota > Metazoa > Arthropoda > Malacostraca > Decapoda > Coenobitidae > Coenobita > Coenobita brevimanus. The sequence goes on from NC_137034.1 coordinate 13,854,024, forward strand.
GTGGGAAGGGGTAAAGGACTAAGTGACTCTGCGTGGAACGTGAACTGGCTAATTTATCCAAGATTATGATGGACAGTGACTACGATCTTTCTGGTGAATCGTGTGATGAGCCAGTGGAGGAAATGGTGACAGAAACTCCCAGTATGTGTGCTTCAGTGTCCCAAGTTCGTCCTGGCTCCAAGGGAAAGGAGCCCTTAGTTACCGCAAGTGACAGTGCATAAGATAGTGTAAATAAAATGTAAATGTAAATAATGTAAATAAAATAGAAATGTAAACAGAAATGTAAATAATTACTAATCTAAGAATATGAGTATAAATACTTGGAGTAATGACAGTGAAAGTGAAAGCTTCGCTTTCTAGGCTAGTTTACTGAACGAGAAAGTGAATGCCTGGAGTGAAAATAAACCACTAGTTGTGAAGGAAACTTATGGATAAATATTATATATATAAATAAGTGTAATAAAGTACTAGGAATATAAAGTGTGAGTGTGTTTATAAATAATAAATGACAGCTCCGCCTCAGAATACCAGCGGGGAACGAGCACGGGTGGAAAGCTCGTACGTGCTCGTAATTTACATTGCTTTCACAGTGTTTTTTTTTTTTTTTTTTAGAATAAATTCCAAACTACTGGAAATTCGTAGAATAGTATTTCTAGTGATAATATCAGGCAGTGGTAATCATATCACGGCGTGTCGGGAAGTGTAAAGTGGAGACTTGGTTACCCAACTTCAAAAGTCTCCACAAGTCCTACAGTACTCAACGAAGGCTCAAGCAACATCGCAGGAGAAAGCTGAGGGTATGTACCATAAGCATATTTAATTATAATACTCTAGGACTGATAACTGATTTTTGGCAAATATTTTTAAAAAGTCAGTCGGAGTGGGATTATCCCCTCGGGACGGGCACGGAGTGCTTCCGACATCCCCGTGGTTAAGGGGTTAAACCTTCCACCGAGTGTGGTTAAAATCAATTTAAACTTCTAGTTATTTTAAAACACACACACACACACACACACACACACACACACACACACACACACACACACACACACACACACACACACACAGTCCAAAAACATAAGACCAACTCTCGCTTGGCGAATGCAAGTGTAAAGACACCACCACGCTCAAGATGTTAAAATGAAATGAAAGTATTGTTAACGGTAATAGACTATTTAAAATGAAACTCTTTTTGGTCTTATGAGGCGTCTTTATTGGCAATTCATCACTGGATATTGAAAGCTGGAAAAAATTAGAAGAAAATTGAAACCATAATTCACGAGATAATGGCTTTCGAATTCCATATATAATTGTGAATATAAATGGAAGGCACGAGAGCAACCCGCTTTAAAGCATCGTCCTAAAGGGAGTGTGTCCAGCGAAACGAATGGTTAAAAACATTCACCTATATTTATCTCTGAGAAAATATTGTCGAATTTTGTAGTTCTTTTTCACACTACCCTGGCCCAGATTATCTTCCTTTTGCAGGTCTTTTATATAGCTCTGTGGCAGAATCAGATAATGATATGGTTCTGCATCCTCTCCATAGTACTGCATCGTGACTAGTATCATATTCTAGTATTTGCTTTTAGTTACAACTCAGCATTCAAGATGGAGATGGCAAGTGTGGAACCAAGTTGGTAAGAAAATGAATATAGCAATAATTCTCAAAGAATGTGATTCCAAATGGAGTAATCTGATGGAACTGTATGCATAAGTAACGCTGTCATTCGATGAATAAGTCAATTGCGAAACACTTCCACACGCATAAAATTCTTGTATTGATTAGTTCCTATTAGCCTGACGTGAAAGAAGCCAAATAAGACATGAGAGAAGACGTGTTACCTGATGCTAGAGCCAATGCGAACGTTATTTTTGCTCGAATTTTCTTCGGGGTCGGCTGATTTGTTTTAAGAGATGACATATGACTCGAGAAGGATAAAAATTGTATATTATAAATTATACGGTTCCTTTCACTTCGGTACTCTCTCATCGACTGAGAGAGAGAAAAAGAAAATAGTCTTGGTGTCAAATGATAGACGAAATCGTCGTAGAAGAGCTCATCACAACAGGAGTTTAAAATGAATTATATGAAACGTTATGCAGTAAATGAAGCATATTATTTGTAAAGCTGTAATATTGTTAATTTAGTGCTTACCCTTTCCAGTGAGGTGCTGTCTTAGATATCTTCTTTTCCATTGCCATCCAGTCGTACCCACCTTAGAATAAAAGATTCTCCCAAGTATCAGATGACTTTATTAGGCTTAGTAGGCATCCAGCAAACGATGTAAACAATATATTATCACGAAACCCAAGAATTTTGGTCCTTGACTCTTAATGACTTTCTGTTAACTGGGTGCACAACAGAAGAAAAATGTTGTTTTACATAAAATTAACTCAGTGAGCAAAGTTCGAATGAGAGATGTACAGAAGGATCGCTTTCTGGGTGTTGATATTGCCATCTCATTTCACACCTTACTTACGCACAACGTCCTTAGCTTCAACAAATGAGAGAGAAAAAAATGTATTATTGAAGGAGTTAATTGATGAAAGCTACACATAATCCTTCCACTACAATTGGTCTCATAAGAATAAAGTAATGTGGCGGTATTAATAATAAAAATGTCAGTTAAAGAAAAAAGAAAAACGAAGGGGACATTTTTAAAATTTTTCTCATGGCAAATTCTCTTTCACCTCTCACACTACCCCGCCTCCTCTCTCACACTACCCCACCTCCTTTCCCACACTACCCAATCTCCTTTCTTACATTACCCCACCTCCTTTCTCACACTACCCCATTATTCTCACACTACTCCACCTCCTCTCTCACACTACCCGACCTGTCCCATACTACCTCACATTCACTCTCACACTACCTCACCTCCTGTCACACTACCCCACCTCCTCTCTCACACTACCCCACCTCGTCTCTCATGTTGCCCAATCTCCTCTCGCACACTACCCCTCCTCCTCTCTCACACTATCCTACCTCCTTGCTCATGCCACCTCATCTCCCCTCTCACACAACACGACCTCTTCTCTCATACTACCCCACCTCTTCACATTACCCCACTCATCTCATACAACCCCAACCCTTTACATTACCCCTCCTGATCTCATACTACTCCACCTCTTCACACTACCCAACCTCATCTCATACAACCCCAGTTCTTTACATTACCCCTCCTGATCTCATACTACCCCTACTCTTCACACTACCCCACCTCATCTCATACAACCCCAATCCTTTACAGTATCCCTCCTGATCTCATACTACCCCTACTCTTCACACTACCCCACCTCATCTCACACTACCCCACTTCATCTCATACTACCGCACTGCTCTTACATATTTTATCACCACCTATGTCCTCTCCTTCTCTTGTCACCAACGACTGACTATCTATCTATTTGTCTATTGTCAGACGCCATAATCCCGTAAGGGGTGGCCACTTGACTTTGAGTTATTTGTTTTACGGGGAGGGGCACTAACCCTCCACCAACCCACTTGTTGACACGTAGGGAGCACGTATGGTTTGGTTATATGGTTACCACCCAGCGTTGTAAATGGTTTCTTGGCTTACAGGAAACCATTTGGCTTGTCACTCAATGTAAAGCCACTTGTGAAGGATAGGAAGGCAATAAGAAGTGACAGGAAAGATGGGAGAAATAGGAAGACAGGAAGATAGATACAGAAGAAAATTATTAAGGTGAAGGAAGAAGTAGGCAGCACTACGTCAAGTGAGTGGATGATGGTTGCCACCACCTACCACTGGACTTGTTAAATCTAAAACCAGAACATAAATGTTAGGTTAGAGAGCAGGCAGAGGAAATGAGCAGCCGGAGGTCAGGGTGGATTGGAAAAAGAACTATTTACAAAGCGTTCCAATTTCGCCACAGTAGAAGAGAGCGTATTGAAATGTCAGTGGCTGCCTGTGATGATTTTGTGTAAGGGTTGCTAATGTCGTTTGTAAAATAAGTGTGTGTGTGTGTGTGTGTGTGTGTGTGTGTGTGTGTGTGTGTGTGTGTGTGTGTGTGTGTTCTTACCTAATTGTTCTTACCTAATTGTATCTTTACAGGAATGAGTCAAGCTCGTACTGTCCCGTGTCTTAAACCATATTTATCGTACATATCCTTAAAATTGTGAATTGATTTGGCACACAGTATTTCATTCGGTAGTGCATTCCACTGATCAATTGCTCTATTTGAGAAACTATATTTCCTTACGTTTTTATCACCTCTCTTCTTATGCAGTTTTTTGCTTGCTGATGCTTCCCCATAGGTTAAGTAACCATTTATGTCTATTTTCTCCTTCCCTGATATGCATTTAAATAGCATAATCATGTCACCTCTTTTCCTTCTCTCCTGTAGTGTTGGTAGATTCAGTTTATTTAGTCTTTCTTCGTAGCTTAGATCCCTTAAGCTTGGTACCCATCTTGTAGCGGCCCTTTGAACTTTTTCAATCTTGTCCATGTGTTTTTTGAGATGAGGACTCCAGACTACTGATGCATACTCCAGGGTTGGTCTGATGAATGATGTTATTATCTTTCTTAGCATGTCTTCATTTATGTATGTGAATGCTATTCTCATATTTGCAAGCAGTGTATACATGTTCCCTACTTTCTCACTGATGTGGTCTGCCGGAGATAGTCTGTTATTGATAATCACACCTAGGTCCTTCTCTCTTTCTGATGTGTGTAGGGTTTTATTTCCTAATGTATAATCCCAATCAGGTCTTTTTCCACTTTTACCAAACTTGATTACATGACACTTGTCCACATTGAATTCCATTTGCCATGTATTACTCCATTCATGAAGTTTATTTAATTCTTCTTGTAGCTCTTTACAAGAGTCTGTGTTAGTAATTCTCCTTTGTATTTTTGCATCATCTGCAAACATATATAAATAGCTTTCATTTCCAGTGTTACTGTTTATATCATTTATATACATTAAAAACATGATTGGTCCCAGCACTGAGGCTTGTGGTACTACACTAGTCACTTGTTTCCATGATGAGTAATTTCCCCTTAGTACTGTTCTCATTTCTTTTCTTATGAGAAAATCTTGCATCTAACAATTCAGTTTGCCTCGAATTCCTCCTTGATGGTACAGTTTCCATAAAAGTCTTTGGTGTGGTACTGTGTCAAATGCTTTCTTGAAATCTAAATAGATACTGTCCACCCATCCTTCTCTTTCCTGTAATGTGTCTGTTACTCTGTTATAGTAGCTCAACAGATTAGTAACACATGATTTTCCTTTTCTGAAACCAAACTGTCTTTCTGTTATCATATTGTGTTCTTCTAGATTATTTATCCAAGCTTTTCTTATAAGCTTTTCTAATACCTTGCTTACAACACTGGTTAGTGATACTGGTCGGTAGTTAAGTGGATTTTGTCTATTCCCTTTCCTGAATAAGAGGACAATATTTGCTTTCTTCCAAATATCAGGTAGTTTACCTTGACTCAAGGATTTCTTGAAAATTAAAAATAATGGTTTACTTAACTCCTTTGCACATTCACGTAGTACCCAACATGAAATTTCATCAGGACCATTTGCTTTTCCTTTGTCAAATTTACTTAACTCCTCCTGTATTACTTTTTCTGATGTTTGTATATCTGGTAGTATGTGTGGACATGCATGTTCCACATAATCCCTCTCAAATTTTTTTTCCTCTGTAAAAACTGATTGGAATTTCTTGTTTAGTGCTTCACAAATATCCTTCTCTTGTGTATAGGTGATTCCATCATCCGTAATGGATTGTATTTTATGTTTTACTTTGGTTTTGCTTCTGATGTAGCTATAAAATAGCTTCGGATGATCACTACTTTTAATTATGATATCCTCCTCAAACTGTTTTTGGGCTTCCCTCCTTATTCTTGTATAATTGTTTCTTGCCTCTTTGTAATTATTATATATATATATATATATATATATATATATATATATATATATATATATATATATATACGTTGGGTCTGGTTAGTACTTGGATGGGTGACCGCCTGGGAACACCAGATGCTGTTGGCATCCCTACGTGTCAAGTGGGGTTGGTGGAGGATTAGTGCCCCTCCCTGTAAAACAATTAACTCTAAGCCGTTGGCCACCCCGTTTGGGATACATGGCGTCTGGCAATGAATGAATGAATGAATGAATCTATATCTATATCTATCTATCTATCCATCTATATACGTATATATATATATATATATATATATATATATATATATATATATATATATATGTGTGTGTGTGTGTGTGTGTGTGTGTGTGTGTTTTACTCTTTTCCAAATTAACAGTATTTACCGCCACTACATAAGTTCTTTGCTGCATTTCAGTATTTCTCATCTTTCCTGCAAAAGGTTTCACTTTTCACATTTTCTTCGCTTCTCCGTTTTCTTTGTGACATTTCCCTCTTTTTCTCTCTTCATTTTCCTGAAGCTCTTCCACCTACTCTTTTCCTCCACTCTATGGAAATTTTCATATAGATATCGATATTGGCTTCTTTTCAGGGGTGGATCAAATACAATTGTATTGGTATCTGAGGTGTATTTAAATATATTTTCAGAGTATCATGTATATGTAATTGTATTTTGGCACCCAGAAAAAAAAAGTATTTTGTATTTGTATTTGTATGTCTTCATATTGTTTTAAGTGTTGTAACTTTCAGGCAATTTGTGAAGGCGATAACACGTAATTTTGTTTTATTTTTTTAAGTTTGTTTTATTTTTCACTGCTGCTCTTGTTAACTACAAGCGGCAACGTTGAAGGTTCCGTTGCGCCTACATTAATGTTGATAAAATGTAATCCTGATTTGTAGGTATTTGTATTTGTAATAGTGTTTTTGAATTTGGGAATAAAAGTGTTTTTTTGTATTTTTGTATCATAACTTCAAAAGTATTTGTATTTGTATTTGACATCTAAAAAAAAGTATTTGATCCAACCCCGCTTCTTTTCCCTTTTCATCGTTCTCTCCGACTCTTTTTCATCTCCTCATACAATTGTGTTATATTACTGTTTTCCTTCTTGTGTCTTAAACTTTCATCTTTCTTCTGATACTCATATTACTTCTACATACGGTTTAATGATTCTCTCTCTCTCTCTCTCTCTCTCTCTCTCTCTCTCCCCGCTGACATACAGCGAGATGTCACCTAACTGTAAAAAGAATCAGACTGAGAACCTTGCGTGTGGCCTTCCTCCAGGGCCCCTCTCAACGTCACGGGAGGAGGGAGGGAGGAAGAGGAAGGGGGAGGGGCGAGGGAGAATGAAGAGAAGAGAAGGAGGAGGGAAAAATATCACAGTGAGGGAAAACAGGACTAACAGGATAAAGGAGGGGAAGAGAGAATAATGGAGAAAGGTGGAGATTTGGGGAAGGAAGGGAGAGAGAAATGGAAGACTGTGGGAAAATATTGGATGAGGAGAAAGGACGGGGGGCGGGAGAGAAACATGGTGAAGGGTGGAGATTTATACGAGTAGGGGGAAGAGAGGGAGACGTAGAAGACGGAAGGGAGATAGTGTTCAAAGGAGTACAAAGGGAAGGGAAGGAGAAGGGAGGAGTGGAAGGAAGAATGGCAAGAAAAAGGTGAAAAACAAAAAATAAAATACAAGAAGGTGAAGGAGGAATGTAAACTTGAAACAGACAAGACGAAATGAAGAAGTAGGGAGAGAGATGGGGAAGAAAGAGATGGAGAGGGAGGGGAATAAGAGGGAGGAGGGAGAGAGAAAAGAATGAATGAAAGAAGGAGAGGGAAGGAAAATAAATGAAAAAGGAGAAACGGAAGAAGAAAGGAATACAAAGGAATAAAAGGAAAACGATTGGATTTGAAAAGTAAAAATGGCAGGCCTTGAGATTACCCTCCTTAAGGCACTTGGAGGAAGAGAAGGAGACATGGAAGTGAGAGGCAGAAGGAGGAAGTCGAAAACGAAGAATAAAAGAACATGGAAGAAAAAATAGGCATAGAAGAAAAATAAGGGGAAAGTGAAAGACATGTGAGGCACGTCAAGAGTTTTTTTTTTTTTTTTTCTGTGAGCCGGGGTGAGGCAGCAAGTTAAGAAAAAATGAGGAAAGGGAGACAAGGGAAGGGAAGAAAAATTAGTACGGGAAGAAAGAAATTGGGTTAGCGGAGACAGGGATGGTTGACTGAAGGCACGAGGAGGAGTCGGAATGACAAGAAAGTCACTAAGAGGAGTAAAGGAAAGGGGGGAGAGAGAGAGGAATAAAGGAAAGGGGTTAGAGAGATGAATGAATGAATAATGAAGAGCTGACATGAAATTAAAATTCATGGAGGAGTAAGGAAAGTATAATGAATGGTAACAACGTGAATTAGTAAGAGGAAGGATCTATGGTGAAGAGAATGATAACTCGATGCAGCAAAAGGAAATAATGAAAGGAGAAAGATACGGTAAGTTGTGAGAAAAATGAAAGCTGAATTAGGCAAGAGTTTCCCATACTGTTTCCACAGGTCATAAAATAAAAGAAATGTCACCAGGAAGTATAGACACAACCAGACAAAGAATGATGTATATATGAATGAACAAAATTTTAATACTGTCAAGAGCAACGCAAAAGGCAAAGGTGTAACTGAATAATAGAGCTTACATTGTTGGACAAAGAAATAACACGGAAGTAAAGAGAGAAAATATAGTAGTGTAGGAAGGCTAAAAAAAAAAAAAAAAAAAAAAAAAGGGTAAAAATGGCAGACAGGCGACTGGGTAAATGGGGATTTTTATTTTTTTGTAGTTTTCTTGCCTAATCTTTTATTAAATTACAGTGTAGAAGGACGAGAAGTAGATTGTATTTCAGTGTTGACTGTAGGTAGGTGAAACATGGGAAAAATACATCAGTAGCATTACGAAAGGAAACAATTTAAAATAAAAGCATTAAGATTAGTCCTGTCGCTGTTAAATAATCCATCGGTGACTACAGCATATCAAGCACTTCCATCTACACCAGTTACACTTTTCTACATGGATTAACTTAAAATAATCAGTGAGTATTATAGGAAAAACTATGTTGCTTACTATGTGTCAATAAAGCCATTTGCTGGTAATGAACGGGTTGAAATGACCTGACACAGAAAAGAGTTAGGATTAACCAGTATTGTGGTAGAGGAAAATGATGTAAACAGATTGTACTGGGTGAAATATCAACGGAAATGTTGGGGTAGCAGAGTCATTTTCATGGTTTCTACATCCCTGCAGCTGAATGACTGATGTACAGTGTGTATAGGAGGGGTCATACTACTGCCTCTCTTTCTTGCACTTACATTCACCAAACATAGCTTTGTTTATTGCTGTTAACTTCACACTGCCCTTTAGTATAAATATATTATTTACCCTTTAGCATAATCGCATTATTTCTTGGTACAGGTTGAATAACTAAATGTACCTTTCATGAAAGCAGAAGAAATGAATGAAAGTTATGAATTTCTGCGCCTGTAGCTACCCAAGGTTTTACCCAATCACGGCACCGCATTGAAGACAGGGGACTGGCTCAATCATATGTAGTTAAAATTGATGGGGTATATTGATAAGCCTCGTTTAGTAAGGGGGAGATGGACGATATGGGAGAGGAATGCACAAGAGCAGTTACAATAAGAGGGTTTTAAGAAAATGAAAGAAAGGGAAGCCAAACAGAAATTATCCATTAGCTGTTACACAAGTCCGTTGATAAGAAATAAACTTTGAAACCATTGTGGAAAAAAAAATGACACAAGTAAACACAAAGTGAAAAGCAAAGGAAAATTAAGTGAAGTTCAAATCAGCATTGAACACAAAACGCACAAACCCACGAACACAAGCAATTTTACATATACATTAAGCACATCCCCTTCCCTCGTTTCCCCCACACAGAATATATATAATCTTTTTATGTTGACACTGGATTAAAAATACATAAAAATAATTTTGAGAGAGAGAGAGAGAGAGAGAGAGAGAGAGAGAGAGAGAGAGAGAGAGACTTGGCATGGAGCATAAGAAAGACCAAAGAGGATCAGGAGCAAGAACAACGCTATTCAACTCACCCTTGCCATATAAAATATTCACAGACAAACTTACGATGGTTTCTGCTCATAACTAAGACATAATTCTGTAGGAAGATTATGTTCTGTTCTATGCGTGTTACTCTTGCAAAAACCTGTCCTAGCTACACAAAATGACGATAAATTTGATCTAGTGACTAAGATTTTCTTCAGTATGGGAGAGAGGAAGATTCATCTCTCTCTCTCTCTCTCTCTCTTGTCATTATGGTTATGGCAGGGAAATTGTCGTATTTTTGCTTTGGCTCAACTACTAGGGCTCCTGCTTGTATGTGTGTGTGTGTGTGTGTGTGTGTGTACTTATTACCTCCGCCAAGGGGGTATTGTTTTATCTCGTGTTGGTTTGTCTGTATGTCTGTCTGTCTGCCAACAGGATTACCCAAAAAGTTATGAACGGATTTCGGTGAAATTTAAGGAAGGGTGGGCATGGGCCAATAAAGAAATGATTAAAACTGGGGAGGATCCGGATCTGGATCCTGGTTATCCCTCACACTATCTCCAAACTTCCTCAATGAATTTCAGTGAGACATTGTGGACAGGTGAGCCATGGACCAATAAAGAATTAACTAAATATCGGGGCGGATCCGGATCCGCATGAGGATCGTTTCCACGGATCCGGATCCGGGAGTACTAAATAAGTTATGAACGGATCTCGATGAAATTTTGTGGAAGGGTGGTTCATGGGCCATGAAAGAATTGATTAGATTTGGAGGCAGATTTGGATTTGGATCAGGATCGTATATCCACGCATCCGGATCCGGATCCTTTTTAATAGCAATTACATTGGCGGAGATATGTGCTCTCTGAACGCTTTCTAGTTTGATAGTGCAATGTTCTTTACACTTGAAGTATCTCTCCTCCTTTACATCTGTAACCTTTCCCACAGTACTGCTAGGTGTATCATATGTTTCCCATTAAACCTACTTATTGATTTCTCCTTAACCGAAACACCTTTCCTCCTATACTCCTCAAAGAAAACGCGTGACCCACTGACCCAATAAAAGCCTCTCTATCATTCCCTACATATTCCACACAGCCATGCATCTCCCCTGACCCCACCTGACCTCACTAAACAACCCAGCACCTCCCCTGACCCCACCTCACCTCATTACACAGCCCAGCACCTCCCCTGACCCCATCTCACCTCATTACACAGCCAAGCACCTCCCCTTACCCCACCTCACCTCACGTCACAGCCAAACACCACTCTTAACCCCACCTGACCTCACTACACAGCCCAGCACCACTCCTTATCCCACCTCACCTCACTACACAGCCCAGCACCTCCCATGACTCCACCTCACCTCACCACACAGCCCAGCACCTCCTCTGACCCCACCTCACCTGACTACACAGCTAAGCATCTCCCCTGACCCCACCTCACCTCACTACACATCCAAGCACCTCTCCTGACCCCATCTCACCTCATTACACAGTCAAGCACCTCCCCTGACCCCACCTAACCTCATCACACAGCCACACACCACTCTTGACCCCACCTAACCTCATCACACAGCCAAACACCACTCTTAACCCCACCTCACCTCAGCACACAGCCAAACACCCCCCCGACCCGACCTCAGCTCAGCACACAGGCAGCCCCTTACCCCCACTAACTTTGTAATGCGATAGCCAATAAAGCCCATATTGGGATGCCCAGCCTAATCCAAGAGGGAAGACCCACTCTCTTCCCAGGACAGATCAGCCTTGTGTGGGGTCCGTAACTTGATTGTTCATGGCTGTTATTCTTGCTTCCTCTTGACTATTTTCCTGTGCAGTTGTTGATGTTGTGGGAAGAACAAAAAACTACAATGTCACGCGGTCTGGTCACCTGTAGCCAGTGAAGAGATGGATGGATTAGGAGAGTGTGAGGGTGTGGTAGCTGAGAGAGAGAGAGAGAGAGAGAGAGAGAGAGAGAGAGAGAGAGAGTGATAAAAGGCAAGAGTATATTAGGGCGGGCATACCTTGAGAAGGAATGGTTACTGAGGGTTCTCTTGTAAAGACCACATATAACTTTAGGCAAGAAATAGATAAATAGAACAGTTCTATCTGTAGCCAGAACCCTTAATACCATAAGGGTTGGCCACAAACAAATTGCCACGATGTCACCCTGTCCTCTGCCATTGACTGCCCTCCCGGGTCACACTCCCCTCTCTGTTATATCTCTCCACTCCTTCCCTCCATCTCATCCTCGGTCTCCCCCTCTGCCTCTCCCCTCTCCCTTTCCACCTTGATCTCATACACTCTTCTAAGCAGTCTCTCATTCTCCATCCTCCCCCCTTGCCCAACCCATCTCATAGCATTTCTCTGAACGTTTTCAGTCACATTCTTATCAACACCACAATGCTCCTTCACTTCCTCATTTGACAGTCTCTCTCTATGTAACTCTACATGCTCGTCTCAAATGACTCATTTCCACTGCTCTCACGCTTGACATGTGTCCTTCCAGCAGGGTCCAAACTTTATTTCGATATATTAAGGTGTGTATCACAGTACAGTCAAACAACAACTTTTTTTTTTTTTGGTTACTTCCGTGCTCACTCCACCACTTCTTACCAAGCTTTCAATGAACCAGCAACCTTTCTACGCTGCTGTACCCTTTCATGCACTTCATCCTCTAAATTTCCAATCTTATCCATTACGGTACCACAACATCTGAATGCGCACACATTCTCCATTTTCTGACCATCCAGCCTCACTGTTCATTCTGTGACTTCATTTCTTTCAAAGACCATAAGTTTACCCTTACTGGCATTCACTTACATTCACATTTAGATTTCATTCTCTAAATACAGTCCCAAATTCATTCACCAGGCTTTGCAACTCCCATTGATCTTCGCTTTTGCAATACACTATCATTAGCCAACAACAGATCAGGCAGTTTCCACACCGTAGCCTACTCTCTCTCTCTCACACACACACACACACACACACACACACACACACACACACACACACACACACACACACACACACACACACACACACACACACACACACAAAGGACACTCCGAGACACAATAGGCTGCTGATGCTCCAACCACGGATTTAATAAGAAAATTTCCAGAAATAGTTTGAAAAGACACTACAATATGTCATGAATACCCTCAGAATATCATTTATTACACTAGTCCTGAACAATACACTCAGAGCATATCACAACACAGATTTTTTGGTATCAGCGACCCAGGAAGTCAGGCAAAAAATGAAAAAAAAAAAATGTCCAGATATCCCGGAAGAAATAGAGTTTTTAAAAACTTTTTGTTTTACACACTTGGCAAGAGGAACTTTTTTTTTTCCTTTTTAAACAATCTGGTAATTGGATTTTTTTTGCTGACCTCAAGTTTATATTATTTTTGTTTAATATTAAATATAAGTGCAGGCAACAGGCGACGTCATCTGCTTGTGTTGAGTCAGATACATTTTCTTTTTCTGGCTATAGACCATCGGCCCGAAGGCACAGGTCATTTCCGCAAGTTTATAATTATTGTTTGTATATTTTTCTACATGACATCATCAACTAATTTATAATGAAAAAAGTTTAATCTATGAACCTAACACTGATAAACCTAACCCCTTAGCTCCCAGAGTTCCTGTGCGAGGGATCTTGCTGGAAGGGTGCTAGGCGTACCGTCTTCCGCCTGTCGACTCATAGTCGCGAAGCTTATAGGTCCCTACCCGGGGGTTCCCTTTTTCAGAGAATTTTGAAAATGTCCAGTTCCGTCCTGTATTGGAAACACGGGGCACAAAGGGGTTAACTTGTAAATTACTGCCCTACACTAAACCCTAAAGATACCAATAGATAAATCAAACTAAATAGGCACTTCTTGCCTACAGTACTGGGTAAAATAGCTTTATCAGCAGAACACCATCGACTGCAAATGTGTAATGCCTCTATATATTACACACCTACACTCATGTCCTGTTGACTGTCAGGCGTGGCACATGTAGAATGTAGAAAACATCAATATATGAAAGAGAACCAGATAAGTCAGGAACCATTCTATATTCGTCAACTGTCCACCCTAATTAAGAAAACTTAAACAGATGAAAAACATTAACATATGTACAAAAAGAATACATAAAAACTACACAAGGCCGGTCGGGGTAAAAAGGAAGGACTGTAAGAGGCTCTGGCGTCATAATGTAAACGGGATAATAAACTCCAAGACGCAGGACCCGACTTAGAACCACAGGGAAAGAGGTCACTGCTGCCTTTTTGCTTCTGTCTGTCTGTCTGTCTGTCTGTCTCTGTCTGTCTGTCTGTCTGTCTGTCTGTCTCTCTCTCTCTCTCTCTCTCTCTCTCTCTCTCTCTGGGAAGGAGGGAAGAAGGAAGGAGTAATGAAGAATTAGCACGAAGCCATAATATGGCTATATGCAACGAAGCCTGATCTTGACGTGAAAGGTGTAAGGGGGAAAAGATCAGCGTGAATGGGAAGTCCTTAAACTATTCATGTCATGAAACCAAATGTCTAACCTGATTGAGGTAGACAGGAAATTGAGGCCGGAAGAAACGCGGAAATATTAAGAAGAGAGGTAGGACAGAAGAGAAGACACTAAGAAGAAAAAGACGGAAAAAAATACCTCCTTTGTCACCACTTACGACAGGCAGGGATACTGGGGTTGTATTCCCCCTCCCCCCCTCCCACCCGAGGGGGAGTCTCATTGTGGGAAACACTGAGTAACACTGGCCTCCCATTCAAAGGAAATAAATGGGAGGCAATAGAGATAATATTAGAGAAACAGAAGAGGGAAAACAGTGATAGGTTGTGAAGGAGGACCAGAAACCTGTGTGTGTGTGTGTGTGTGTGTGTGTGTGTGTGTGTGTGTGTGTGTGTGTGAGAGAGAGAGAGAGAGAGAGAGAGAGTTGAAAACTGGAATAGTCATGTCACCGTCAGTCAGTACTCGCTTTGGAGGATTTGAACCTGTAGTCTTGTCGATTAAAGAAGCTTCTTAACTTTTCTTAGGTTATTTATTTTGCTTATTACACCTTATTGTCGTAAGTTGTGTTATATAGATCATTCCAATATCGTCATACTCTACATAAATAACGTATAAAAGGATATTAGCCAACAATATCCAAAATCAAATCGCTAAGGGAGAGGTACTAGGGAACCTCCTTACCCTAGGAGAAAGCGGGCCATGGACTCTATTTGCTTGTAGTCAAGCCCTGTAGGATGGTGACGCAACTTTATTGTTCTATATATCTTTATCTATTTTTCTAACTATTACCACACTCTTTAATTCCGTTAGAGGTGTGATTATTAACAATTCTCCTGCACATCGCCCTTTTCTATGCCTTTTGGCTGCCCTCCCCCCGGCTCACATCCCCCTCTCTCATATATCTCCCCAAACCATCTTTCCATCTCATTCTTGGCCTTCCCCTCCTCCTCTTTAGTCTTTCTGCTTGTAAATCATTTTGCTCAACTCAGAAACGGACTCCGTTAAAGAACAGGTTAATGAAGGCTGTATCTAAACCCTCCAGTTTATATAGTTTGTCTTTAAATGAATATAATCAACTGGATACAGCAAAAATATAGCGGAAAATAAATCGCTGCATCGGAGGTGTTAAGGATCTCTCTCTCTCTCCCCCCCCCTCTCTCTCTCTCTCTCTCTCTCTCCTAAATATACAATATAGGCTGGTCCGTAAATAGCGCTCTACTAGAACAGCGTTTCTTAACCTTTTCCGACCTCAGCTCCCCCCTCGTAATAAGGTCTCAGCCCAGCACCCCTCTACATCTGGTTATTGGGACTGCAGTTGCTACACTACTGCAGGTCTAAAGTAAAGTGAAGTACTGCCTGACAGTTTTTTTATACTGTCTCAAAAAAAAAAAAATCAAAGATGCCAATACTAAGCAAATCCAGTAAGAAAAAATAAAATGCAGCATATTCCAGCACCACCTAAAACAGATTTCAGCACCCCCTGGGGGTGCTAGCACCCCAGGTGAAGAAACGCTACACTAGAAATACATCTGGTGGTATCTTACGTATTGCGGGGACGGCCGAGTATGCTGGTGTGGGCTTGGACGTAGAAGTGGGGGTTGGGTATAAGTAAACGCTCCAGGATAGACATTGATACACTGACTGAGTCCTCCTCGCACCACACAAAAAATAGCCCAGTGGAGTGAAAGAGCTGCGCTATACATAGACCACAATATATTATTGTTTTGGACACATTAATATGCTCCTGCTTGTTATTTAACGTAATTAGAGTGTTATGATCGACGAATATCATACAGTAAGTGGTGCTAGGGAGCCTCTAGACCCGTGAAGAATACCGTAAAACCCTAAGAATCTGAGGTGTGAGTAGGGGTAAAAATCAGGAGGATGGTGAGGATGGTAACAGGTAACTTGATGAGAGATTCCTAAGATCAGAGACAGACAAACAAGTTAATTCGGTAAGTAAGTAGGAAGGGAAATCAAACTCACTAGGCAGGTGAAAAAGACGGTGAGAGGATGGACAAGTAGAGAAGAGTAGCTGGTATGCATTGAGATATAAGAGAAGGAAGTGTTGTAAATGATTAATGGAAATATGCAGGTGTGTGTGTGTGTGTGTGTGTGTGTGTGTGTGTGTGTGTGTGTGTGTGTGTGTGTGTGTGTGTGTGTGTGTACAGAACGTCTTGTCAGTGCTACATAAGTTTATAAAGCTTACTGATATCATTCAAGAAATCAGTTCGCATTAATGTCAACATAATTTATGTCCAAATACTGAAATTACATAATATACACAAGACAAAGAAAATTGGGACTATACAAAAGTCAATTAGCGGATAATATGGGTTGGTGTTGTTTCTCGTAAGAACTTTTAATAAGGTTTTCTGTCATCTTGTTGCTCCCGTTTGGACTCAAGATGGCTTTGTGTCTCACTCCCCCGTCTCACACACCTCTTTCACCTGCTGCCCAAACCCACACCGACCCTCTCCCTTCCACCACTACCCCGCCCACACCCACCCTCTCCCTTCCACCACTACCCCGCCCACACCCACCCTCTCCCTTCCACTAGCCCATCCACACCCACCCTCTCCCTTCCACCACTATCCCACCAACACCCACCCTCCCCCTTCCACCACTCTCCCACCAACACCTGCACGCTCCCTCACCATCGCTACTCACCCGCACTCATTCCCCCTAACCGTAATTCCACCCACACCCACCGCCCTTTCCCTTCCACCATCCTCTCCTCCTCCTTCTTTTCCTTCACCTCCTCCTCCTCCACCACCTCACCCTACCTCTTTCATCCCATTCCTCTCTTTCATCAGTAAATTCTCTCTTCTTCACTCCACTCTTTCCCTCCCACTCTACCCTCACCTCCACGGTCCACCTATCATTCCACCATCCAGCCTTGTGATTTCCACCATTAACCAGTCCCACTTTCGTCTTACTCGTCTCTCTTTCGCTGACTCGTCTTTTTCCCCTTTCTCTCTCTCTCTCTCTCTCTCTCTCTCTCTCTCTCTCTCTCTCTCTCTCTCTCTCGCTGTGTTTGTGTATATGGGGTGTGCAAGATATATATACGTGTTCTGCACACACACACACACACACACACACACACACACACACACACACACACACTCTCTCTCTCTCTCTCTCTCTCTCTCTCTCTCTCTCTCTCTCTCTCTCTCTCAATACCGTGGCAATTTTCCAGGGCAGTACATTTTTCTACGCGCTCTTTCACCCTCAAAACTACGCCGTCACAGATGTTGTAAACCTTCGAATACCCAATGAATACATAAGACAAAACTGTGGACTCGATTATAAAAGCGTTATTTTATGGCAAATTGATGGTGGCAGGAAAAGGGAGCCGTATCAGACATATTATAATTTAAATCTCCCGGAAATATTAAGGACTAAGTAAAAGCTCAGAAGGAAGAGAGAAAGAGAAGGTTCCAGTGTTTTATTCGTCTTTCAGTGACTTGACCATGAGCATGGAATGTGTGTGTGTGTGTGTGTGTGTGTGTGTGTGTGTGTGTGTGTGTGTGTGTGTGTGTGTGTGTGTGTGTGTGTGTGTGTGTGTGTGTGTGTGTGTGTGCCAATCTTATAAAAGTATCTCAGTTTCAATGAGACTTTAGCCAACCTTTGCGGAAGAGTTTAGACGCAGACAAAAAGAACAGCTAATGTTTATTCATTATTTATTTTTTAAGAACAATAGCTCAAAGGTAAAGATTTCTGATCTAGGTCAAACTTTAACCTCGCCAATTCAATCCAGTTTAGATTTTGGGAAAGGGTTTTTGGTTAGGCAATAATGAATGATTCATCTTTTTGAGAAATATCAGTCAAGGTCAAGGTCGCAGGGCAGGATCAAAGTTTGCCCCTTGTGTGTTCTTGTATGCAAAATAACTCAAATAATTTTAATTCAGTCATACTTTAAATTTGATGGAAGGGTTGATGCTCGGCCAAGAGGAAAGCCTATAAATTTTAGGAACATTAAGTCAAATCGGAAAGTTTTTTCAGATTTAATCCCAACTTTGTGGAAGCGTTTTGGATAAAACAAGAGTAAAAGGAATACATTTTTAGATCGATCTGTCAAAGGCCAAAGTTACAGGGAAGGTCAAATTCAAAGGTCACTGGGAAGGTCATCTCTCACTGGTTTGATTTGTCTAGAACCAAACTTGGCGGAAGGGTTATGGGTCAGGGTAGAACGAATGGCCTGATTTGAGAACTTGCACTCAAACGTCAAGATCACAAGGCTGGGTCAAATTTCGACTCCTGTGTCTGTGTTTCAACTAAAAAATTAAAATAGTTTTGATCTAGTTTGTATGAAACTTGATGGTAGAGTTTAGGATCACCCAAGAGGTTGGCCTTTTGTCTTCAGAACAGAGGGTCAATGCTCAACATTACATGATATAATCTAATTACACAACTTTTATCAGAAGTAAACTAGACTTTATGGAAGGGTTCAGGATTAGACAAGGTTAAAAATTCGATATTCAGAACAATCAGTGAAAGGTCAGTGTCACAGGGTAAGGTCAAAGGTCAAGGTCACTGGGCAAAGTCAGCTTGAACAGTTTTGATCTGACTGAACCAAAGTTAGTGGAAGGGTTTAGGTCTCGGAAGGAACTAAGTTATTATTTTTTAAAGAGTAATTGTCGTAAGCCAAGGTCTCAGGGCAAAGTCAAATATTCGGCCTTTAGACCAGTTGGTGGGCGTGAGTGTTGCCTTCTGTGATGGCTTCCCCATCTCGTATATTTAGCCAATGTGCAAGGCGGATGAACAACGACGAGATGGAGAGAGAGAATAGTAGAGTGGATGACAGACTGTGTTATGTAGAGAGAAGAGGGTTCGATACATAGTAGGAATGGAAATTAAATTCTTTGTCTATGTCAGCCTCTATCAGGATGCAGCATTTGGCAACAAAGAGATGGTAATGCAAAAGTAGTAAAAAAAAAAAAACTGCCGCGCTAACGGGGGTTTTTGTAAAGACAATTACATATTTGTATATTTCACCGAGATATACAGTAGTTATGATTTAGCAAGCGAGTTCACAGTAGAAATATAGTCCAGTCTCTCTCATCACAGCCACTCATTCACCATATCATCACAGCTCCTGTCACTCGCCTATAAATCCTAGTCCTTGTACCCATTCCACGGTCCTTCAACCAGTCCCTTCCACTGATCGCCTCACTGATTCACCGATGTCACTGTAACTTTTTACAGCAGAATAGGTCTTTTTACATACTGCCTTCTCCCTTCAAGGTAACTAACATTCGATTTCTGGAATATAATAGTATACCATCTTACAGACTGTGAAACCAGCAGTTTATAGTTTCAATTAAACATGAATATACAGCATTTTTCACATTCCATAAGGTGAAAGCCAACGACTGCTTCGGAGCCTATATGTACCCAACAGTGATAGCACTGATCAGGCATAATTTTTCCTTGCCATTGAAATTCGAATCAGGTTCGATATCCCATTCCCACTTCAGCGGAATACTGCAAAAAGTGAACGAAATAAGGTCACAGGTGAATGTCTGGTAAAGAGCAATAAATGTGACACAATACCTGAGGGAGGCGCGGAATGAGAGGGCATTAGGATGGGAAATGACTGATTTCTCTCGACGACCTACAGCTCCCCACTGCCTCGCTGGCAGAATAGGCATTCTGGGCTGCTCCCAGAAAATGGGAGCTTTATCCTGAACCAGGAAGAGGAACATCGGGAATGGGAGAGATGGGGGGAGCTGACACCTAACGCTCGTTTAACCCTTATACTTCTACTGTTTCCATACCATTAAAAGCTGTATGCATAATTCTACAGCACCTCTTCATAACAGCTCCGTGTCCCCGTTGCTTCTGTCCCATCACATCACACCTGTACGTACCCCTTTCTTTCATAGTCCAGCTCCCTAATAAATCTATTCAGCCATTTACATCCCAACACATCCCTCACTCCATTTCCCAAAAAATTCCTTCATATTCTCTTGTTTCCGTTCCAACAACCGTACTGTCTTCCTTTGTTTCTTCCCATGCACATCGCACCTGTACGTAACCCTCTCATTCACAGTTCACTTTTTAAACAAAAAAAAATATTTCCATCCTCTTTAGGACAATGAATTTTTCATTAGCTTCATAAAATCTTAAGGCGGTAGCAAGAAAAGTCGTGATTATGGTAAAAAGAAACATAACTTTACACCTCATTGAATGGTACCCTTACCTGGGGATCGATGGATTAGCAGCAATGTTACTGCGGGATTGCTTCATAGATACTATGGTTGAAACTGCAATGAACACTGAATTATCGATGAAGTACCCTCTGAATACTGCATTCATTAAGACACTTGGTAGTACATTATTCTCAGTCTATCATTAAGTGAAACTCTACTCGTCAGTCTCAGCTTTCTCACATTTGTGCATTCAAGGCTGCATCTAGAGCTGGCCACATATGAACCTGGAACAACACACAGTAAGTGTCTAGATTTTGTCATTTGCAGCACTGGACACGCTTGACGTACAATCGTATTTTTTTTATGGCAGCAACGTATTAGGACTGGTTTGTCAAACAATTACACGAATTGGCCAAGTAACTGTGATGCATGAAAGTCAAAAGGTGTAGAGTGACCCCAGCTTCACAGATACTGTCCCGTGTACATTATGTGGCTAAGTGTATCCTCTTCTCTTACTGGATAAATCTCACTGCCATACACGCATGTTTCGAGCAGTACCCCTGACATGAAAGTACAGCTCTTCATGGTCTGGAGAGGTAACAGTTCAGCAAATATCATCCAGCATCTCCTCATTTTAACACTGAAGTTATCCTCTACTCTTCCCCCCCCCCCCCACTCATCATGTGCCCCATATGTAAACCTCCTTCACTCATTCCAGGTGGTTGTCTCCCCACTCAACGTTTCCAATCAGTCGTCCTGAACCAGGATACCCCAACAGCTTACATATTTATATGATCCATTGCGCCAAGTGGAAATGTTGAGTGGGAGAGAGACACAGGTTAGAGCTTCAATTCTTTTTCTCCAATGTAACTGGTTACACGGAGCCCATACTTTCTGGAGATGGGTTCTGTTTAGCCTGGAACGTTAGAGAAAGTAAGAAAATCAAGCTTTAACCTGCTTCTCTCTTTCACCCAACATTTCCATATCGCACATTGAAAAATTTTCATAGTTTGCAGTCCACCTCCAACACCACTGCCTCTAATGTTGATCCATATGTTACAAGTTGTACACAGAAATCCTCCCAACTCCCTTTTCACACACAGCACAGACACATACTTTACTTCATCAGATTACCTGACATTTACACCTTTATTTTGCCAGTAGCAACTTCTACTTCCTTTGCTTCCATCCCTTCTCTCCAACTCTCCATCTTCACTCTGGCCTTCTTCATGCTTTCAACAACGAAATTAAATCATCTTAAGCTCCTGCGGTAATGATCTATGGTGGAAGCTAATCCCAGTCCACCTCCTTAACGATAAATAAACGGAGAGTGAACACCATCTTTTGAAACCTGGTGATGCGCTCTTCGAAACCCAGCAAACGTTTCAGGATAATGTGTAAGAATTTCGTAATTGTTTGTCTTAAAATTGTAGTGGCATTTCTGACATCAACTGTACCTTGTAAGAGGCAATAAATATTTGTCTCTCATTCCAGCTTATTTTGGTTTTACGAGGCTGTGCCAGTCACTCACACCCTCTGCCTTAACATGTAATTCCCCCGACACACAAATCTACTGTAACTGTAAGACCCGTATTCTCTTCAAGTAAAGAAGCTCTCTAACAACTTCTTCTAAGAGGTTTATTTTGTTCATTTTTGTACTCTACTGTGTTTCATAAAGCCATCCAGTATCGCCGTCCCCTGCACAAATAACATAAATAAAAAAGACATTAACCATCCTTATTCAAAAATAAATCGCCAAGGAAGAGATGTTAGGGTGCTTTCTTAACCGACGAGAATATGAGCCTTAGGTTAAGACGGTAGTGGGGTAAGGATTTTTTTTTTTTTTTTTTTTTTTTTTTTTTTTTTTTTGGTCTACCACATGGTAGTGCTTTGGTGGACATCTGTGCTGGTAAGGGGTTGGCAATAGCCAACACCTACTTTCGGCATAAGATGATCCACCGGTATACATGGAGAGTAATGAGGAGGATGGATGGCGAACTTGTTGAACGAAAGGCAATGATAGACTACGTGTGTGTGGATGAGCGAATGAGAGGACAAGTGTTGGATGCAAGAGTGTGGAGAGGGTGGGGGAATGGAGTCTGGGACCATCACTTAGTGATGGCCAAGGTAGAGCTGCAAAGAATATGGTTGAAGAGACGAAGAGGAAGACAGGATGAAACAGCTCCTGTGAAAAGAGTGGAGAAGTTGCAAGATAGTGAGAAAATGGCAGAGTATAAGAGCATAGTGGAAGAAAGATTGGGAAGGTATGAGTTAGAGCAGATGGAAGGGGTGGAAGACGTATGTAAGATATTCACGGAAGAGATCGGCGCAGCGTGTGAGGTGGTTTGTGGAGTGAGGAGGAGATGCAGGGGTGTGCAGGGGACAGCATGGTGGAATGATGAGGTGAAACGAGCTGTGGAACAAAAGGAGAAGGCATATATTGAGTGGCTAGCGAGTAGAAATAGGGGAGAAGATGAGTGAAAGAAGAGAGAGGTAGATGTGAGCAGGAGAAGGGAGGTGAAGAGACTGGTGAAGGAGAGTAAAAAGAAAGTGGATGAAGACTTTGGGAGGAATCAAAGTGTGAAATGAAGGGAGAGTAAGAAATTGTTTTGGAAGGAGGTAAAGAAAGTAAGGCAGTGTGAAAGGGGAAATAGTAGGGGAGTGAAAGATGGGAATAATTGATTGTTGGTGGAGAAGAGAGAGAAATTGAGGAGATGGAAGGAGCATTTTGAGGATTTGTTGAATGTAGAGTGTGAGTGCAGTGCGAGTATAAGTGGTTAGGGAATGGCTGGGAGGAAAAGAGATGAGAGGAGGGAGGAAGAGATCAGTAGGGCGGAAGTAGTGGAAGCAATGAAGAAGATAAAGAAGGGAAAGGCCCCAGGAATTGATGGAGTGTGTGGTGAAATGCTGAGGTATGGGTGTGAGATTGTTGTGGAGTGGATATGGAAGTTGTGTAGATTGGCTTGGGAAGAGGGAAGGGTTCCAGAGAACTGGAAATCGGGTTTAATTGTTCCATAATACAAAGGAAAAAGGGAGAGAGAAGTATGTGATAACCATACGGGTATTTACCTTCTTAGTGTGACTAGAAAAATATATGGTAGAATACTCATTGATAGGGTTAGGCATATGACAGAGGAGCTAGTTGGAGAAGCACAAGGGGGATTTAGGAAGGGGAAAGAGTGTGTAGATCAGATATTTCTCCTAAGATGTTTAGTGGAGAAGTATCTAGAGAAGGGAAAGAAAGTGTATGCTGCCTTCATAGACTTGAAGAAAGCTTATGACAGAATAGATAGGAAAGGTATGTGGAAGGTATTAAGAATATATGGAGTGGAGTGGAAATTGTTGAGTGCTGTGAAGAGTATGTACGGAGCTAGGGCTACGGTGCGAGTGGATGGTGAGCTGAGTGAGTTCTTTGATCTCAATGTGGGAATGGAACAGGGTTGTGTGATGTCTCCATGGCTGTTTAATATACACATGGATGGGATTGTAAAGGAGGTGCAAGGTAGGGCAGTGGATGTGGGGCTGGCTCTAATGAATGAGGGTGAGATTTAGAAGATTCCGATGTTGCTGTTTGCTGATGATACAGTATTGTTGAGTGAAGATGAATGGGAGTTGGAGAGTTTGGTGAATGAATTTGGGACAGTGTGTAGGAAGAGGAATCTGAAAGTTAATGTAAAAGAGTAAAGTTATGGTGTTTGAGAGGAATGAAGTCACAGAATGTACAGTGAGTTTGGATGGTGAGGATATGGAGAATGTGAGTGCATTCAAGTACTTGGGTAGTGTGATGAGTAAGGATGGAACTTTGGGGGATGAAGTGCGTGAAAGAGTACAGCGGGGAAGGAAGGCTCTTGGTTCACTGAAAGATATGATGAGAAATAGGGAGGTGAGTATGGAAATTAAGAAGTCACTGCATGATGGTATTGTGATCCCTACCCTGACGGATGGAAGCGAGGCGTGGACCTTGCAAAAGGGGAACAAGTCAAGAGTGAGAGCTGTGGAAATGAGTTACTTGAGAGAAGCATGTGGAGTGACGTGGAGGGACAGGTTGACGAATGAAGAAGTGAAGGAACGTTGTGGGGTGGATGTGGATGTGGATGTGGTTGAGAAGATTAAGAGAAATACACTGAGGTGATTTGGCCATGTGGAGAGAATGGAGAATGAAAGACTGACTGAGAGGGTGTATGTAGGTGAGGTGGAGGGAGGGAGAGGGAGGGGTAAACCGAGGATGAGATGGAGGGATGGAGTTGAGAGGTATATGAGGGAGGGGGGAGTGAGTTGGGGGGAGGGTAGTCAAATGGTGGGTGACAGAGCGACTTGGAGGCGTTTTGTCTACGGCTACCCTTTGCTGGATTAGGGCGTCGGGCTATAGACAGATAGATAGATACACATTTCCCTCAAGATGAGCAAAATGATGGTAGATAATATGTAGCAGTAAAGATGGTATCTTACCTGAAGTGGATAATTATGACAGATACACCTACGCACTACAGGATAACTTCCATATACATTAAAAATCTTGTGGTTGTAGCAATATTATACACCACGATGCATCACCATACTGAAAGGGTTAAGTGGGTGAAGGATGACTAACAGAAGGAGGGACCAACAGGACGATAGGGTGAAGACAGGGATAAAAGACAAGGACAGAGACAAAAGACAAGGACAGAGATAGAAGACAAGGACAGAGACAAAAGACAAGGACAGAGACAAAAGACAAGGACAGAGACAAAAGACAAGGACAGAGATAGAAGACAAGGACAGAGACAAAAGACAAGGACAGAGACAAAAGACAAGGACAGAGACAAAAGACAAGGACAGAGACAAAAGACAAGGACAGAGATAGAAGACAAGGACAGAGACAGAGACAAAAGACAAGGACAGAGACAAAAGACAAGGACAGAGATAGAAGACAAGGACAGAGACAGAGACAAAAGACAAGGACAGAGACAAAAGACAAGGACAGAGATAGAAGACAACGAAAGAGGTTGGAGACAAACACATAAAAGACAAGGACTGTGATAAAAGACGTGGACAGAGAGAGAAGACAAGGACAGAGATAGAAGACAAGGACAGAGATAGAAGACAAGGACAGAGATAGAAGACAAGGACAGAGATAGAAGACAAGGACAGAAATAGAAGACAAGGACAGAGACAGAAGACAAGGACAGAGAGAGAAAACAAAGATAACGACAGAAGACGAAAAGGAGCCAAACTTAAAGTTAAATTAGAAGTGATAAGAAAGTACACAAAAGAGATGACGAGAATCTGTGAGAACGGGGACCAGTATTAGTAACAAACGAAGGGTGCGTCCAGGGCGAAATTACTTAAGGCTGAGAAAAGAAAACTGATACCTAGAAAAAAATGAGGAGATGTAGTGAGGATAATCTAGTAACGAATGAAAAGGAAGACACAAACTAGAGTTACTTAGTGTCTGGGACTGGAAAGTGTATCTAGAAAGAGAGGAAGAGGAGATGAAAACATGGAGAAAATTGAGGTATAAAAGTACGAGAAAGAAAAAAACGTATGGGAATGAGGGATTTAAAATGCAAAGCATAGAAATGTAAGGAAGGGATTAGAAGACAGACTGAGGGAACAAAAGAGAGAGAGAGAGAGAGAGAGAGAGAGAGAGAGAGAGAGAGAGAGAGAGAGAGAGGGAGAGACGAACATAAAAGAAAAGGAAAAGAAAATATGTAGGAGAAGATGTCCATGTTTTCTTTGATTAAGGACACCCATAACATCTCTTCATGAGCGGTATATTTTGCTTAGTACACCTTATTGACTATTCTCTGGTGCATAAATCCTTCTAAGATTGCCATATTCTGCATAGCTAACGTACAAAATGTATACTAACCAGCCATGTCCAAAATAAATCGCTAAGGAAGAGGTGCTATGAAACTTCCATACAAGACGAGAATGACGAGGTCAGATTGAAGGGGCTGAGGTGAGAGTTTAGGCCAAGGACAGATTATAGATAATTGAGCCTCGCGGTGAAATAATTTCCTTGTATTGTACTGGGAGATCAGTTTCTGTATTCTGGTGTGTCTTGGGGACAGAGAGAGAGAGAGAGAGAGAGAGAGAGAGAGAGAGAGAATGGCTGACATCAGGCCCATTTATGAACACAAAGTGTGCCTGAGAGACTGAAGAAAAAATAATTGGAAAAAAGTTTCAAATACCACAAAAACTCCAGATAAATGTATTTCTGATGGTAAAAAATAAAATTCAAAAAATGATGTATACCGGCAATGTGTAAAAGATTTAGATCAGCTGCTTCAGTGACTACACGACCAAGTTTGTTTGAGTAATATTTATTTTTTTAATTGGTTTATTTATTTATTTAGTTCCTGCACAAGCACAATCCTCCCTCAATGTCTGCATGACTGTTGAATCTCTATTTTTTTTTTAGTTTTTGTTGCATCTTTTGGCCGCAATTACAGGAAAGGTCAGGGATGGCCTCCATGTTTTATCGAAGCAATGGTGGACCATACTTTTTGCACCTTAAAGTAACATGGATTTTTCTCTCCTTTTGCAGGTTATTTCACATAGCTCAGTGAAGGAAAAAGATGATGTTCTGCTTCTACATTCTTTCCATAGCTTTTCCGTGACAAATATCATATTGTAATTCAGTCTGTTGTTAAACTCAGCATTAAAGATGGTGAAATGACAATTTTAGGACAAGTTGAAGTGAAATGAGTATAGTTGTGTAATACCGCCACCAGGGGTTACCATCGTGTGCTAAGCGCATGTTCTAGTCCTCAAGAGGTGGCTGAAGGTTTTCAGCCATGTGGTAACCACTGCAGGAGTATACCCTTCACCTGCCCTTAAATCTTCAGGACCAAGGTATCATGAGATAAAAGGTCTGCTCACTTAGTTTTCATGCAGATTTCTGTGATACCAGTTGGAAGCTCGGGGGAGTGGGGTTACCATACAAGGAAAACATGTAATATGGATGGGCACCTGTGACAAATTAAAGCAGTTGAAGGACTATTCAGTTGTCTTTGCCAGAGTTATAATATAACTATATTATTGCTGGTGATCCTACTATTGTTAGTGACTAGTTCCTAGTTTACTGATTCAGCACAAGTAGACTATAACTCATATCTGAATTCATCATTATTAGTATCAGTCATACCTTTTCCATAATGTTGGTGCTCAAATTGCATTGCTGTACGCTTTTCATTATCACCTTTGTCATTACTATAAACATGACCCTAATCATCGTCATCGTCATCATTATCATCACTGTCACTCCCATACCCCTCAACTTCCATAGCCTACAGCACATTTCCTCTTCACACATATTTCAGACAAATAAGTCTGCGTAGAACAATGCAAACACAAATTATCATTATGATCATCTCCATGATCATTATCTACTACTATCACCATCATCACCATTTCAATCACCATCATCACGATCGCCATCATGATCATCATCATCATCAGTGCATCATTACAGTAATTCCTCATCATCTTCCATACCCCCCTCTCTCTCTCTCTCTCTCTCTCTCTCTCTCTCTCTCTCTCCACACACACACACACACACACACACACACACACACACACACAGCAACTTTAATCCTCGTTGAGCCACTGCCTCTCACTCTGCCCCACATTTTCCCTTTCTCTCTTCTGTGGATTTAAATGTACACTAAATTCCATCACGCAGCCTCCCAAAGAATACCAAATATTGGATCTTTCTCTGCTGTACGTTAACTCTGTATTTTCACAAAGTTCCTGTCAGGCTTCACCCCTCACGTGCTGTACTGTTGATTCAAATACCAAAGGCTGTTCACTTCTGCCTCATTATGCGCATGATTCGAAGACGCTGAAGGTCACGCATATTATCATTCATCTTTGGGTGATAAGATGCACCTTTGTCCTCTATATCTTCATCAAGCATTGATAAATCTAGTAATAAGAAAATGGCAGGACAGGTGACAGGGCTTTAGCATTTGACTGTACACCCTCCGAGCTGGCCTACTTACCTTCACAACTCCCCATCCTCGTCCCCAGGCAGCTCAGCATCACCTGTAATTAGACAAAAAAATCTAATTATCTCCCACCCAGCTTGCGTAAGGTCCAAGACCCGTGTTCTGGTTAGATACGGAGGTTCCCTAACGTCTCTACCTAAACGAATTATTTTGCTTAATAGCCTACACCTTACCATCCTGTCCTGTGCTAAAATCATTCCAATATCACCATGCTTTGCAAAAATAACGTACAAACTATATTAGCCAGTCTTATCCAAAATAAATCGGTAGGGAGGAGATGGTAGGTCTATCTATCTATATCTATATACCTAGGCTGCTTCCCCCATGGAAAGGGAGGTAGCCGAGACAGGATGACACACTCCCCATTTACGCATCCATTCAAACATATTCATTCGCATCTTAGCCCCAAAGGGGAGAAGGGACAGATCCTCACCGCACCACACCACACAAGGGTCAAATGCACAGTGCAATCAATGACATCCGCAGCAGGGCCCGACAGCAGAGCTGGTTTACCCCTGCCACATCATAATAGACCCATCCCCTTACTCGCACCTGACCTGACTAGCTAATCAGACCAAATGCGGGAGAATATCCCCTCAGGGCTGCGTCATCATTTATTCATTCACAATTTCTCTCCATTTATTTCTGTCACGCACAGCCACTCTTCCTTGCTCAACAGACATCCCTCTCGCATCCAGCACTCTCTACACACTGTCCATCCATCCTATTCGTGGTCTCCCTCTCAGCCTTACACCTCTCACATCAGATCTAGTTATCTTTTTCACCAATCGCTCATTATCCATTCTCTCCATATGCCCAAACCATCGCAACACCCTCTGCTCAACTCTACCAGCCATCTCCCGAACAACTCCAGTTCTCATTCGCACTTCATCATTTCGCACTCGATCCATACGCGTCACTCCACACATACTCCTCAGACACCTCATCTTCATTACATTCAAACTTTTCCTCTCTGCTACACCCATATTCCATGTTTCAGCCCCATATAACGCAGTCAGTACCACAACACCCTCATACAGCCTTCTCTTTACATCCATTCTAAGCGAACGACATCTAAACACTTTTTTCATTCCTCCCAGCACCTTTCCTACTTTATTTATTCTAAACTTCACTTCTGCATCTATTCTTCCATTCATAGCAACATGTGACCCTAAATATTTAAAACACTCCACCTCCTCAAGCAACTCGCCATTCAAAACTATATTCATCCCCCTACCATCTACCAACCTCATACACTTCATCACTTTACTCTTATTCTCATTTACTTTCAATTTCCTCCTTTCACACACCCTTCCAAACTCCTCTACCAACTGTCTCAATCTCTCCTCTGAATCAGCCACCAGTGCAGTATCATCTGCAAACAGCAGCTGCTTCAGATTCCACTCTCCACCATCGACATTCACCAGACTCAGACCTCCACCTAAAACACTTACATTCACCTCTCTTACAACACCATCTATATAAATATTAAACAACCAAGGCGACATCACACATCCCTGTCGCAGCCCCACTCTCATGGGAAACCAATCGCTCACAGCATTTCCCACTCTTACACATGCTCTACTATTTAGATAAAAACTTTTCACCCCTTTTAGTAACCTACCATCAAGTCCATACAATCTTAAAACAGTCCACAAAGCTTCCCTATCAGTTCTGTCATACGCTTTCTCTAAATCCATGAATGCCCAAAACACATCCTTGCCTTTCGCTAAATACTTTTCACACACTTGTCTCACAGCAAACACCTGATCCACGCATCCCCTCCCTCTCCTAAAGCCACACTGCTCATCACCAATTACTCCCTCTGTACCCTCTCTAACTCTCATAATTAACACTCTACCATACACCTTACCTACAACACTCAACAGACTTATACCCCTAAAGCTAGTACATTCATACTTATCACCCTTGCCTTTATACAACGGGACCATACAAGCACTTGGCCAGTCAATTGGCACCATACCTTTCACATAACACACATTCAACAATCTTACTAACTAGTCAACAATAGTCACTCCACCACCCTTCAGGCATTCAACAGCACACCCATCCATACCTGCAGCTTTCCCTGTTTTCATCTCCTTTACTGCCTTCTCCACTTCCTCCTTCGTGATCAAAGAATCATTCAACTCTCCCAACACATTTATTCCTTGCACCCTTCCATCTGCCACAATCTCAGCCACCCTTTCCTCCTCTAGATTTAACAATCTTTCAAAATACTCTGCCCATCTCTTCCTTACTGCATCAATCTCAATTAACATCCTTCCATCCTCTGCTTTTATTCGCTCTTCCTTCCCTGTCTCTCCCTTTTGCACCCTTTTCACCTCCTTCCAAAACATTTTCTTATTCTGTTGGAAATTCTCAGTCAGCCGCCTACCCCACCTCTCATCTGCTGCCACTTTAGCATCACGCATAGCTCTTCTCGCCCTATTCCTCCTTTCCTTATACCTCTCATATGACACCTCATCCTTCCTCTGCAGCCACTCTTCATATGCACGTCTCTTCTCTGCCACAGCCATACTTACTTCCTCGCACCACCATTCACTTCCTTTTCTTACACCACCACCCACATGTCTCGCACCACACACCTCTTCTGCATGCCCCACCACAGCACTCTTAAACAACTCCCATTCCTCCTCCACACTGCCTTCCTTAATCCCTGAGAATACGAGCTCAAGACAGTTGCCTGCCCAATGTCCTGTCCTATACCGGGCATTTCAGTAATTACTCCACAAGTAGAAACACTGGACAGGTAGTTAGAGGCCACAAGCCACCTCTATCAAATTGATAGTCCTTTTACCTTAACTTGACCCAAATTTTTGGTCTTTTGCAGCCTATTTCACGTAGCTTATTGGCAGGACAATGTATCGGCTCTGCATCTTATCAGCAGTACTTCCTCGTGACTAGTATCATACTTTAGTGTTAATCTGCTGTCACATTCTAGCATTCAAGGTGAACAGACGGCAATTCTTGGTTAAGTTAGATTAAAAAAGATGTAGATGTTTACTGATCTTGACACTAAGTTGGCTCTCCACACCCGCGCTATTGTTGTCACTCCATTATAATATGTGTTTCTTACAGCTTTCTGCTTTTACTACAATAATATATGTACTTGGTAGAGGTTTGTGCTGCCTATGCATTATCCAAACTGAAAAGGGCGACGATAAAGTGAGAGGGGTGATAGAAATGAGAGGGCAAGGGTGTGAGGGATGAGAGGAATAAGAGGGATGCTAGAGATGGAAAGGATGAGAGGCATGAAGCAGTTGAGAGGGATGAGGAATGAAAAGGATGAGAGGGATGAGAAAAGAAAAGGATGAGAGGGATGAAAGCGATGAAAGAGATGAGAGGGATGACAGGGATGAAAGGGATGAGAGGGATGAAAGCGATGAAAGGGATGAGAGGGATGAAAGCGATGAAAGGGATGAGAGGGATGACAGGGATGAGAGAGATGAAAATGATGACAGGGATGAGAGAGATGAGAGGGATGAGAGAAGATGAAAGAGATGAGAGAGATTAGAGGGATGAAAGGGATGAGAGAGATGAAAAGAATGGAGGGATGAAAAGGATGAGAGGGATGAAAGGGATGGGGGGATGAAAGGGATGGAGGGATGAAAGGGATGGAGGGATGAAGGGGATGAGAGGAATCTAAGGGATGGAGGAATGAAAGGGATGGAGGGATGCAAGGGATGGAGGGATGAAAGGGATGAGAGGAATGGAAGGGATGAGAGGGATGAAAGGGATGAGAGAGATGAAAGGGATGAGAGAGATAAGAGGGATGAAAGGGATGAGGGATGAGAGGGATGAAAGGGATGAGAGGGATGAATGGGATGGGGGGATTAATGGGATGGAGGGGATGAAACGGATGAGAGGGGGTGAAAGGGATGGGTGGCATGAGGGGAATGATCCGGATAACAGGGTTGAGATCGATGGAAAAGGTGAGAGGGATGACAGGAATGAGAGCGATGGGAGGGCAAAGATTAGAGGACTGCGTGTGATGAAATGATGAGATGATAAATATGAGAGGAATGAAAGTGTTGATAAGGAAATGATGAGAGGCAAGAAAGGGGTGAGAGGGATGAAAAAGTGTGGGGGGGGAAGGAATGAGAGATAAGAGGGATGGGTGGCAAAAGACAAGAGGGGTGTGAAGACGATGAAAGAACAAGGACTGGTGGAGTGAGAGGCATGAAAGGAATGGGGTGGATGAGAGGGCAAGGACGAGTGATGTGAGAGTCAGTTTGTGTGGGTGGGGTAAAGTGCTGACTCAGACCTGATGAAAGCTGATAACAACATTGAAGTCTCGCTGTCTCCGCCTTAACACCTTCACATTTCATATAAACTTAACGAATATGTTTGGGAATAACAGACACAAATATCCTTTAAACCCGCGGCGTCCCTGGAACGTACTTCCACGTCCTCACGTTTTGTCAGCTAATCCCGGGGACGTACTTCAACGTCCTGCAATTGCAAGGTTCATAATTTCCACAATTTTCAAAATTCGCTGGAGATTATCGTTTCGCCCGGGTACCCAAGCCTCCCCTACCTGCCGCCAGGCGGGCAGCGTCCTAGACCCCGCGTGACCCGCGCTCGCCCTTGTCTTGGTCACTCACCTGCTAGCAGTGACCCAGGTCAGACATGGCGCGGAAAGGTCTCTCAGACGAGGAAATCGCATCTGTCCTGGAAGCCTTCACTGGAGACAGTGATTCTCCACTCGATGATGATGTGGAGGATCGCGATTACGTCCAGCCAGAGGAAGAAATAAGTAGCAGTGATGAGGAGGTCCTTTCGCCCCGAAAAACGCGGTATGTGACATACCGTAAGGCAAGGGAAGGCCAGCCTGCTCCCCAACCACGTGCACAGCTATCTCTCCATCACGAATCTGATCAGGACGAGGATGAGGACGATGAGGATGACGGAGGCCTAGGACGTGATATCGCCGCGTGGTTGGGAAAGGAGAAAATATCACCACAAGGATCAGAAGGTGGGGTGAGACGACACATAAGGTATGGTCAAAGTACTTTGTCTGGGGAAGTGGCAAGTGGTGTGGTGGGATTGCTGGGAGAAAGGGAAAGTGTTGTGGCGGCAGCACGGGGTGAAAGTGAGAGTGGTGTGGGGGTAGTGCGGGGTGAAGGGGCCAGTGGTGTGAGGGAGGCAGCACGAGCACGTGGTGCTCGTAGGCCTAGGGGAGAGGAGGTTGAGTCACTCCCCAGCACTTCTTTCGCCCCTGAATATTCCCAAACTTCCTCCCCACAGCCCCAGGATGTGGGGAAAGGAAAGAAAGGGAAGGGAAAGGGTAAAGGAAAAGGGAGAGGGAAGAGAAGTGCGAGTGATGAGAGGCGCCGCTCTCCACCTCCCCAACCTCCCCCACCACCCTCACCTCCCCACCCTGACGAAGGGGACGATGGTGACGTGGCTGGAGACGGTGGTGTCACGTGGAACTGGGAGGATGGGAGTAATTTTACTCCCATCATTCACCCTTTCACTGAGGAGTGGCGGTCAGGTTGCACGGCTCCAGGTGTAAATGCAGGTTCGTCACGGTTAGATTTTTTCAACTTGTTCTTTGGTGAGGCGTTTGTTGGGCGCATAGTAGAACAAACAAATATTTTTTCACAATCCCAGCGCCGTGAAAGTGAACGTTTAGGAACCACGAGCAGGCATGCAGAACAGTATGACTATCCCGTGACTATTTCAGAGATGTTCCTATTTTTGGCCCTGGTTATCTTGATGGGTGTGGTGAGGAAAAACCAAATTCCTGCCTACTGGACAACTGACCCAATCATCCTCACACCTTTCTTTGGAAAGGTGATGGGTCGTAACAGATTTCAGTATATTCTCGGCCGCCTCCACTTTTTTGATGCAGATGATCCAGCCAATGCAAATAACACCGATAAAATGAGGAGAATTAGGCTGGTATTTGATCATTTACGGGAAATGTTCCGCTCCTCATATTATCCCTATAGAGACCTCATCATAGACGAGAGTCTTGTGTTGTGGAGAGGCAATATTTCCTTTAGGCAGTACATACCCAGCAAGAGACACCATTTCGGGTTCAAGATCTTTGTTATGTGTGACTGTAAGACTGGTTATGTGCAAGACATAGTCTTGTACACGGGCGCACAGACAGATATAATAGAAGATCGGAGTATAGGACTCACTGGGGCCGTGGTGAAGACAATGATAAAAGAGTACCTTCATCGTGGTCATGTGTTGTACCTGGACAACTGGTACACTAGCCCTCTTCTCGCTAGGTTCCTCCACCAACACGACACCAGAGTCTGTGGTACAGTCAAGAGAAACCGTCGCCATATGGTCAAGATAGGGAGGAAACTTGACAAGAACGAGGTGGTTTTCTTCCAGGCCAATAACATCCTTGCAACTCTGTGGAACCACAACAGGGAAGTTTGCCTCCTATCAACTGTTCACAGCCCCCTGATGCACCGCACAGACTCCGTGGATCACTGTAGCGAGAGGAGGTGCAACGTATGGAAACCAGAGTCTATACTTGCCTATAATCTGAACATGAGGCAAGTTGATCAGTCAGACTCGATGATTTCAAGTGCTGACTGTGCCAGGATCACGATGAAGTGGTACAAAAAACTCTTTTTCCACTTGCTCGACATCACGGTCCTGAACGCACTACCTGCACGCAATGACCACCGGAGTATCCGAGACCTTTGAGGGGTTTGTGAGGGAGCTGGCACGTGAAATAATCGCCAAGCATGCCCAGGACAGACCCACACACCGCACCCGCGCCCCCCGGGCTGCTCAGACTCCCCTATGTCTTGCAGGACGCCACTACCCCAGCGCAATCCCTTCCGACCCAAACCGTCGTAAACCCCAGCATTGCTGCCATGTATGTAGGCACTCGACAGTCAGACCATCCACGCAGAGAAAAGACACAAGATACGAGTGTGTCGAGTGCAATGTTGCGTTGTGCCTTCAGCCTTGTTTCAAGGAATATCATAATTTCCTACACTACTGAAACTGTGTGGGAAGGCGAAATGACGCTCATGATAATGGTAAGGCCAGTCAGTAGGTGCTAAGTCAAATATAAAGTTGAAACGGGTGTTATTTTTTCAGAAAAGTAATGTATAAGATGAGAATTAGTGTAAGTGGAAAGAATTGTTATCAAAACTACACCCACTGTGTAAATCTGGTCAGTAAATATGTGATAGCAAGGAAATAAAGTGGAAACGGGTGTAATGTTAGCATGAATAAAACGTATAAGTTGAACATTACTGTAAGTTGTCATAACTGATGTCACGAGTACACCCACATTCTGGTCAGTAAGTATGTGATAGGAATTATAAACAGTGGAAGATGTTGTAATGTTAGTAGTAAGGTATTTTATAAGTTGATTACTAGTGTAAGATGAAACAAATGATATCGCGATAACACTCCCTGTGTAAGTACGCGCAAATATGACGCTAAGTTCCATCGTAAGTTCAGAAATGATGTGATATCAATTATATCAAGTGCTTACATGTGCAATGTTAGTGGAGAATTATTATATAAGTACAAAAATAGGTTGTAAGTTGAATTAGTTGTCATAGCGACTTCACCGTGTGTGTTATTATGCGCTATTATTACGCTATATATTTACGTAAGGCCTGAAATAATCTCAAAACAGTTCTATAAAGTTGAAAAGTGTATAATAATATTAGAAAAGTATTATGTAAGTAGAAAAAGCACAATACGAGTTGAAACAACAGTCACAGCGAGTTCACTCACTACGTAAATAAGCGCTAACATTACGCTAAATGTTATCAAAAGGCCTGTGAATACGTAAAAACAGTTCAATAAAATGTATGGTATAATGTTATTGTAGAAGTATTATGTAAGTAATAAAAATTATATGTATCATGATTTTAGAATTTTAGCGATTCATCGTGACCAAGTTGGTCGATTTTGCTCATTTCGCACGATGGTACAATGCTTATTTCTGCTCTATTTTTGTATAAAATCCAATATACTCTTTTATCACATGTTTTTATGTTTGTAATAAATTCATTTCTACTTACTTTCATTGGTTTCCCAAACTTATAATACCATAGAAAACGTTTGAGGCTCAGACCGCCTAGGGAGAACAAGGGGCCAGGTGGGACCAAGGCATACCAGGTTAAGCTAATTAGGGACCCCGGGGACCACTTTCTTTGCAACCGACCATTGTTTCTGACCAAAAGCGAAAGTTTAAGCAAAAAAAAAAAAGGGTCGAAAAATGGTCAGGATTGGGGGGTACCAGTGGTCGAGAAGTGGTCGGGACGGGGCGGGTTAACGGTAGTAAGAATGAAGTCGTCTGTAGGCAGCAAGAAAGACGTCATCGTACTGAAGAGCAAATGGATACTTTTTTTTTTTTTTTTTTTTTTAAGTAAGTCTTCCTTATTCAACAGAATAAGAAAACGTTTTGGAAGGAGGTGAAAAGGGTGCGAAAGGGAGAGTCGGAGAAGGAAGAGCAAATAAAAGCAGAGGATGGAAGGATGTTAATTGAGATTGATGCAGTAAGGAAGAGATGGGCAGAGTATTGTGAAAGATTGTTAAATGTAGAGGAGGAAAGGGTGGCTCAGATTGTGGCAGATGGAAGGGTGCAAGGAATAATTGTGTTGGGAGAGTTGAATGATTCTTCGATCACGAAGGAGGAAGTGGAGAAGGCAGTAAAGGAGATGAAAACAGGGAAAGCTGCAGGTATGGATGGGTGTGCTGTGGAATGCCTGAAGGGTGGTGGAGTGACTATTGTTGACTGGTTAGTAAGATTGTTGAATGTGTGCTTTGTGAAAGGTATGGTGCCAGTTGACTGGGCAAGTGCTTGTGTGGTCCCGTTGAATAAAGGCAAGGGTGATAAGTATGAATGTACTAGCTTTAGGGGTATAAATCTGTTGAGTGTTGTAGGTAAGGTGTATGGTAGAGTGTTAATTATGAGAGTTAGAGAGGGTACAGAGGGAGTGATTGGTGATGAGCAGTGTGGCTTTAGGAGAGGGAGGGGATGCGTGGATCAGGTGTTCACTGTGAGACAAGTGTGAGAAAAGTATTTAGCGAAAGGCAAGGATGTGTTTTGGGCATTCATGGATTTAGAGAAAGCATATTACAGAATTGATAGGGGGGCTTTGTGGCCTGTTTTAAGATTGTATGGACTTGATGGTAGGTTACTAAAAGGGGTGAAAAGTTTTTATCTAAATAGTAGAGCATGTGTAAGAGTGGGAAATGCTGTGAGTGATTGGTTTCCCGTGAGAGTGGGGCTGCGACAGGGATGTGTGATGTCACCTTGGTTGTTTAATATTTATATGGATGGTGTTGTAAGAGAGGTGAATGCAAGTGTTTTAGGTGGAGGTCTGAGTCTGGTGAATGTCGATGGTGGAGAGTGGAATCTTAAGCAGCTGCTGTTTGCATATGATACTGCACTGGTGGCTGATTCAGAGGAGAGATTGAGACAGTTGGTAGAGGAGTTTGGAAGGGTGTGTGAAAGGAGGAAATTGAAAGTAAATGAGAATAAGAGTAAAGTGATGAAGTGTACGAGGTTGGTAGATGGTAGGAGGATGAATATAGTTTTGAATGGTGAGTTGCTTGAGGAGGTGGAGTGTTTTAAATACTTAGGGTCGCATGTTGCTATG
Organism: Coenobita brevimanus; assembly: GCF_032717465.1. NCBI lineage: Eukaryota > Metazoa > Arthropoda > Malacostraca > Decapoda > Coenobitidae > Coenobita > Coenobita brevimanus. Next base: position 13,892,270 of record NC_137034.1, read on the forward strand.
GATGGAAGAATAGATGCAGAAATGAAGCTTAGAATAAATGAAGTAGGAAAGGTGCTGGGACGAATGAAAAAAGTGTTTTGATGTCGTTCGCTTAGAATGGATGTAAAGAGAAGGCTGTATGAGGGTGTTGTGGTACCGACTGCGTTATATGGGGCTGAAACATGGAATATGGGTGTAGCAGAGAGGAAAAGTTTGAATGTAATGGAGATGAGGTGTCTGAGGAGTATGTGTGGAGTGACGTGTATGGATCAAGTGCGAAATGATGAAGTTCGAATAAGACTGTTCGTGAGATGGCTGGTAGAGTTGAGCAGAGGGTGTTGCGATGGTTTGGGCATATGGAGAGAATGGATAATGAGCGATTGGTGAAAAAGATAACTATATCTGATGTGAGAGGTGTAAGGCTGAGAGGGAGACCACGAATAGGATGGATGGACAGTGTGAAGAGAGCGCTGGATGCGAGAGGGATGTCTGTTGAGCAAGGAAGAGTGGCTGTGCGTGACAGAAATAAATGGAGAGAAATTTTGAATGAATAAATGATGACGTAGGCCTGAGGGGATATTCTCCCGCATTTGGTCTGATTAGCTAGTCAGGTCAGGTGCGAATAAGAGGATGGGTCTATTATGATGTGGCAGGGGTAAACCAGCTCTGCTGTCGGGCCCTGCTGCGGATGTCACTGATTGCACTGCGCAGTTGACCCATGTGTGGTGTGGTGGGGTGAGGATCTGTCCCTTCTCCCCTTTGGAGCTAAGATGCGAATGACTGTTTGAATGGATGAGTAAATGGGGAGTGTGTCGTCCTGTCTCGGCTACCTCCCTTTCCATGGGGGAAGCAGCCTAGGTATATAGATAGATAGAAGGCTCCCTTCAGCTAAATAAGAGCATCCGGGAGTAACAAGAATAAAATGGAAAAAGACATGATCATTTTTATGGGGTTCATTATACATTTTTTTTTTTTACATTAACTTGGCCTGGCTTTCGTCCTTTTGCTGGCTATTTGATGTAAGTGAGTGGCAGAAAAAGACAATGTTACGGCTCTACATCCTTTCCGTAACACTTCTTTATGAAACGCACTTGATGTTAGTGGTAGCCTACTTTGTTGAAACAACTTATCTTTCAAGAAGGAGAAATATCAGTTTTAGGGGAATTTGGAGTAAAAGGAGTATGCTAGTGCTTGTAACTCCTTCATTAGGGGAGATGTCAGTTAGGCTGAATAAATCGTCTGATATCAAGATCAGTAAAGACGTCATCGGTTTGAAGGGGTTATGAGACAGCTTTTAACCCCTTCATTACTAGATGTACTTCCTGAAATAAAGGTCGCATTGGTATCAGAGGTGGTAAAGGTGCTTGTCTTTATCCTTTTCATTATGTATGACTAATAAGCAGCTGACTGAAATTCCTTAGCGTTTTTTTCAACGTGGCAAAGAAGATATTTTGGTAGTAAAAAGACTCAGCTCTTCCCTGTTTCCCCGCCATCTATGACCGTATTCTCGTCGTTTAAGAAATCTTCCTAACATCTCTTCCTTCCCTACTTATTGTTGGGTATGGTAGGATAATATCCTTTGGTACACTGTTTATGCAAAGTATGGAAGTATTTGTGTAACACAGAAGACAGTATGATGCAGTAAACAAAATAAATGGCTTAGGAAAAGGTGTCAGGGAACTTCCTAAACTGACGGGAATAAGGGCCTCAGTCCATCTCCTTTTCTTTCAAGGCTTTGACTACAAAACGCCTCACAGATAAATCTCCAGTTCCCGCTTTCCTTCCCCTTTCTATCACATCTTTCTCTCACACTTGTCTTCGTTTTCATTCCGTCTCACATCTCAACTCTGCCGTCAAACTCTCTCTAGAACAATTCTGTCCTATCCTCGGGACTTTCATCTCTAATGAGATAGCATAGTAGTGACGAGTTTCCCTGTTTCTCTCTCTCTCTCTCTCTCATAGTTCACATCTTTCGCTCAAGAAATTTCCCCATTCTTCATTAATTTTCACACATCAGTTTCGATTTTCTTCAAGACCTAGAAGGCAGGTAAAAATTCTGCTCTTCACAACGAGTTAGCAACAAAGGTCGGAATTTTCGTCGGTTAAGAAAGTTCTCTAACACCATTTCCTCTGTGATTTATTTTGTTTTTTATGACTTGCTCTCCTTCTTCGCGTTGCATAAATCATTGCAATATCACAATACGCTTCATAGGTCACTGACAAAACTTCAATCAACCACAACTAAAAAAAAATCGCTAGGGATGAGATGTTAGGGAGCTTTCTTAAAAGACGAGAAGGGCCAAAGTGCTTTTCCTATGCTCCTTACACCCCTGGTTCTTGTCTAGTGAGCCTCATTTACAGAGCTGTCAAAACATCCTCACAAATTTCCCACTGCCTCCCTCTCATTTTTTAACTGCGAAGTAAAATAATATTTCAATAACAATT
>NC_137034.1:13897193-13922193 GCF_032717465.1 Coenobita brevimanus
GAAAGGGAAGGCTGAGTCTATGTTTGGAAGTGAGAATGGAAGATTATCTGGTGTTGATAGAGGAAGGGCAAGAGAAGGTGTGGCCTTGTTAGTGGGTCCGGAAGTACAGCAGTGTGTGACTGAATGGAAGGAGGTGTCATCGAGACTGATGTGGGTGAAAGCGAAATTTGAACGTGAGTTGTGGGTGTTTGTGAATGCATATGGGCCTGGTAGTGAAAGGGATGAAGAAGAGAGGGAGTCTTTCTAGAATGATGTTGATGATTGTCTGCAGAGTTTTGGAGCGAATGTGAATGTGGTAATGATGGGAGATCTGAATGCTAGAGAGGGAAATGTAGCAGTTAAAGGTGTAGTTCGTATGCATGGTGTGCCTGGAAGAAATGGAAATGGGGAACGAATGATAGGGATGTGTGGTGAGCGAGAGATGGTGATTGGAAATACGCTGTTCGAGAAGAAAGATATTTATAAATATACATGGGCGAGACAGGAGGGTGGAATGGTTGTGGATAAAGCACTGATGGACTATGTGGTTGTGTCCAGGAATGTAATAGGAAGATTGTTGGATGTGAGAGTTCTGAGAGGGGAGGGTGGAGGTATGTCTGACCACTACCTGGTGGAGGGAAATTTAAGAGTAGGTAAGAGATGGGTGAGAGCTAGGAGGGTTAGGTGTGGCAGGGAGGTTTTGAAAGTGAGGGAGTTGGATAAAAGAGAGAAATTGATAGAGTATCAGGAGAAATTGAAAGATGAGTGGAATGCAGTGAAAGATCAGGAAAATGGCAGTGTGGAGGAGAAATGGCAGTTTGGCAGTTGTTTAAGAGTGCTGTGGTAGGGCATGCAGAAGAGGTGTGTGGTGTGAGACGTGTGGGCGGTGGTGTAAGAAAAGGAAGTGAATGGTGGTGCGAGGAAGTAAGTATGGCTGTGGCTGAGAAGAGACGTGCATATGAAGTGTGGCTGCAGAGGAAGGATGAGGTGTCATATGAGAGGTATAAGGAAAAGAGGAATAGGGCGAGAAGGGCTGTGCGTGGTGCTAAAGTGGCAGCAGATGAAAGTTGGGGTAGGCGACTGACTAAGAATATTCAACAGAATAAGAAAATGTTCTGGAAGGAGGTGAAAAGGGTGTGAAAGGGAGAGTCTGGGAAGGAAGAGTGAGTAAAAGCAGAGGACGGAAAGATGTTAATTGAGATGGATGCAGTAAGGAAGAGATGGGCAGAGTACTTTGAAAGATTGTTAAATGTAGAGGGGGAAAGGGTAGCTGAGATTGTGGTGGATGGAAGGGTGCAAGGAATAAACGTGTTGGGAGAGTTGAATGATTCTTTGATCACGAAGGAGGAAGTGGAGAAGGCAGTAAAGGAGATGAAAAAAGAGAAAGCTGCAGGTATGGATGGGTGTGCTGTGGAATGCCTGAAGGGTGGTGAAGTGACTATTGTTGACTGGTTAGTAAGACTGTTGAATGTGTGTTTTGTGAAAGGTACGGTGTCAATTGACTGGGCAAGTGCTTGTGTGGTCCCGTTGTATAAAGTCAAGGGTGATAAATATGAATGTACTAGCTTTAGGGGTATAAGTCTGTTGAGTGTTGTAGGTAAGGTGTATGGCAGAGTGTTAATTATGAGAGTTAGAGAGGGTATAGAGGGAGTGATTGGTGATGAGCAGTGTGGCTTTAGGAGAGGGAGGGGATGCGTGGATCAGGTGTTCGCTGTGAGACAAGTGTGTGAAAAGTATTTAGCGAAAGGCAAGGATATGTTTTGGGCATTCGTGGATTTAGAGAAAGTGTATGATAGAATTGATAGGGAGGCTTTGTGGACTGTTTTAAGATTGTATGGACTTGATGGTAGGTTACTAAAAGGGGTGAAAAGTTTTTATGTAAATAGTAGGGCGTGTGTAAGAGTAGGAAATACTGTGAGTGATTGATTTCCCGTGAGAGTGGGGCTGTGACAGGGATGTGTGATGTCGCCTTGGTTGTTTGATATTTATATGGATGGTGTTGTAAGGGAGGTGAATGCAAGAGTTTTAGTTGGAGGTCTGATTCTGATGAATGCTGATGGTGGAGAGTGGAATCTGAAGCAGCTACTGTTTGCAGATGATACTGCATTGGTGGCTGATTCAGAGGAGAGATTGAGACAGTTGGTAGAGGAGTTTGGAAGGGTGTGTGAAAGGAAGAAATTGAAAGTAAATGAGAATAAAAGTAAAGTGATGAAGTGTACGAGGTTGGTAGATGGTAGGGGGATGAACATAGTTTTGAATGGTGAGTTGCTTGAGGAGGTAGAGTGTTTTAAATATTTAGGGTCACATGTTGCTGTGGATGGAAGAATAGATGCAGAAGTGAAGTTTAGAATGGATGAAGTAGGTAAGGTGCTGGGAGGATTGAAAGAAAGTGTTTAGATGTCGTTTTCTTAGAATGGATGTAAAGAGAAGGCTGTATGAGGGTGTTGTGGTACCGATTGCGTTATATGGGGCTGAAACATGGAACATTGGTGTAGCAGAGAGGAAAAGTTTGAATGTAATGGATATGAGGTGTCTGAGGAGTATGTGTGGAGTGACGTGTATGGATCGAGTGCGAAATGATGAAGTTCGAATGAGAACTGGAGTTGTTCGGGAGATGGCTGGTAGAGTTGAGCAGAGGGTGTTGCGATGGTTTGGGCATATGGAGAGAATGGATAATGAGCGATTGGTGAAAAAGATAACTATATCTGATGTGAGAGGTGTTAGGCTGAGGGGGAGACCACGAATAGGATGGATGGACAGTGTGAAGAGAGTGCTGGATGCGAGAAGCATGTCTGTTGAGCAAGGAAGAGTGGCTGTGCGTAACAAAAATAAATGGAGAGAAATTGTGAATGAATAAATGATGACGTAGGCCTGAGGGGATATTCTCCCGCATTTGGTCTGATCAGCTAGTCAGGTCAGGTGCGGGTAAGGGGATGGGTCTATTATGATGTGGCAGGGGTAAACCAGCTCTGCTGTCAGGCCTTGCTGTGGATGTCACTGCTGCACTGCGCAGTTGACCTTTGTGCGGTGTGGTGTGGTGAGGATCTGTCCCTTCTCCCCTTTGGGGCTAAGATGCGAATGAATGTTTGAATGGATGAGTAAATGGGGAGTGTGCCCTCCTGACTCAGCTACCTCCCTTTCCCTGGGGGAAGCAGCCTAGGTATATAGATAGATAGATAGATTATCATTATTATTATTATTATTATTATTATTATTATTATTACTGCTACTACTACTACTACTACTACTACTACTACTACTACTATTACTACTACTACTACTATTACTACTACTACTACTACTACTTCTACTACTATTACTACTCCTCTTAGTGTTATTATTATTGTTATTATACATCCATCCATCTATCCATCCATCATCCAGTCCTACGTTGCCCCATGAGGAACGTAGGAGCCCGGGGCTAGGCAGTTGGTCCTGACATTTAAGATGAGAGTGACCAGCCTCACTCATCCCTGAGTTGCATTACATGAGCAATCAACCCCAACCACCCCTTGGATATAAACTTCCACTGGCTCAATCCGACCGAAGCGCAATAATTACCCACAAAACCACCAGTCGCCAAAGTTTGGTTAATAAAAATGGTTACCACCCAGCATAGTAAATGGTTTGCTGGTGTACAGGAAACCATTTGGCTTGTCACTCAGTGTAGAACAGTGGTTCTCAAACTATGGGTCGCGAAAGGAATTTTGATGGGTCGCAGGGACATAGAATAGGCCTAATGCTTTCAGTGTATTTTATTTACTTAATTGAAACTGTAATTATCCTTATTATACTATTAGCATATTCATAGTATTTACGATATATACTGGTTACTCTCTCTCTCTCTCTCTCTCTCTCTCTCTCTCTCTCTCTTTTCCCTGTGGGTCGCGAAGTCTCAAATTATTCCAAATAGGGTCACACACTAAAAAGTCTGAGAAGCGCTGGTGTAGAGTCACCCACAGGCAGAAAGAAGAGGAAAGAATGAAGGAAAGAAAGACAGAAGAGGGAGTGTAAAGTCACTCGTAGGCAGAAGGATGAGGAAAGAATGAAGGAAAGAAGGTCAGAAGAGGATGGAAGGAAAGAAGGATGGAGAAGAGGAAAAGGCAGACACCTGAGAGCAGCATTATATAGATCGAGTGGATGGTGAGCGCCCCCACCGATAATATATCATCGTCATCATCATCATCATCATCAGCCGTTTGAGTGTCCACTGCAGGACCGGCCTATCCCTACCGAAGTGGGGACGATACAGCCAATGTATCTCTATCAAGTGGCTTAGGCTGTCTAGTAGAGATTGTATGTTGGGTGAGAAGTGCTTGTAATTGTAATTGTAGTGTTGGAGTGGCTTTGGATGTGTGTGTAGTCTGTGTACCAAGTGTAATCGGCCCGCGCAAGTCGACTTGGTGCAAGCATACTTTATAGTACGCGACACTGGTTCAACCACAGCACCCCTGATGTCAGCCAAAGCAGTACGTGGCCAGAAGAAAGCTCCCAAAGTTTATTACCCTGGCGGGGCGCGAACCCTCTTTCTTCAGTATACGAAATCGCACACTTTACCACTGTACCACAGAGGCTCCATACTGTACATATATCTATCTATCTGTCTATCTATCTATCTATTTATTTATTTATTTATCTATCTATCTATCTCTCTCTCTCTCTCTCTCTCTCTCTCTATATATATATATATATATATATATATATATATATATATATATATATATATATATATATATGATAATGAATTATAGGGTGTTGTACAGTCAAAGATTATAGCATACAAACAAAATTTGTATCATATCTTTTTTTATCCACAATCATCATGACAGTTTGTACAGTGTTTTGTCAATGTATTGTAGGTTTGTGGAGACCATCTTGCACTCCATTTAATAATGGCAATGTTTCTTCATTTCTTCCCTGTAAATTTACATTCATTTAAATTGTTTCCACTTGTTTCATTTCCCTAAAAAAAACTTAAAAACGTTTATGTATGGCTCAGTTTTTTTTCTTATTATTACTGATCAACAATTTCATTTGCCTATCTAATTACATCTTGCTATCTATCCATCTGTCTGTCTATGTGTCTATACCCATCTATCTATCTGTCTACCTAGCTAGGTATTTGTCTATGTCTGTCCGTCTATCTATTTATCTCGTAAACCAGTGAATATGCCTGTGTACTTCCCGATCTGGACATGTGGAGAGAATGGAGAATGAAAGACTGACTAAGAGGGTGTATGTAGGTGAGGTGGAGGGAGGGAGGGAGAGGGAGGGGTAGACCGAGGATGAGGTGGAGGGATGGAGTTGAGAGGTATATAAGGGAGGGGGGGTGAGTTGGGGGGAGGGGAGTCAAATGGTGGGTGACAGAGTGACTTGGAGGCGTTTTGTCTGTGGCCACCCTTTGCGGGATTAAGGCGTCGGGCTATAGATAGATAGATAGACTTCCCGATCTGCTCTCCGCACCGAAGCTAACAACGTTTATTGGAGGCAGTTGGCTCACCACTGGCAATACCGCTACTTTACTTGAACTGTGTTTTGCACCTAACTTGCCTACACTAATCTCCATTCATTTTTCTTATTTTTTCACAATTATTTTTCTCTTTTCTCTGTTCCACATACATATCCACTCACCCTTTAGCTGTCTTTCACTCTGTTCCATTATTCTTTACTCATTTATTTTTAACCCCTAAAGTAAGAACAATTTCTCCCGAAATCACAGTTCCCTTCCCTGCGTATTGCTCGCAAATTCTCTCTCTCTGTCTCTGTCTCTCTCTGCCTGTCTGTCTGTCTGTCTGTCTGTCTGTCTGTCTCTCTCTCTCTCTCTCTCTCTCTCTCTCTCTCTCTCTCTCTCTCTCTCTCTCTCTCCTCACCACTTCTACTGAGGCTTTCACTGCTCCACTTCCATTGTTCTATTCACTGTCACACCGTCTCTCTGCATTTAAACCTTTACCGTTCTCTTCTTTTACTGCCCTTCGTCCTTCTGTATCATCACCCCCCTTTCCTTTTATCGTCCATTCTGCCATTTATTCTTTTCTCCAGGCACTACTGCTGCTCAACATTTTCCCATTCTTTCTTTTATCGTTGTTTTCCATACTAACTCTAGTTTTCTCCCGTTGTCTCATCATATCTGTTTGTTTATTTCTGGATTGTTTTAACGATTCCTGCAAGACGCAGCACTCAGAGAACGCAACCCTTGCTTCCATCCATTGATATTAGGGCCAAACATATAGCTTGGCCCAGTGACCCTGATCTTCGCCCAATCGCTTTCAGGCTGGAATCACTTCATTCTTGCCAGACACTTAACACTTCCACTGTGTTTGGTCCAAATTTGATCAAAACGATTTGAATTTGCTTTGTCTATCCTTGACTTTTCACCTTTCCCTGTGATCTTGACTTTTGGCTGGTTATTCTCAAAATCGAATCCCATATATATTGCCTTACCCTAAATATTTTGACAACGTATGATATTGGCTGGATGAAAACTTTATGTTGGTCTTCCCGTGAGACATTGACCTTCGACTTTTTTTTTTTTTTTTTTTTTTACAGTAGGTCAATCCCTTGGCTGATCCTCAACCCTTCCACTAAATATGGTTTAACCAGATAAAAACTATTCTACTTATTTTCTTCATACATAGACACACGGGTCAAACTCTGACCCTGCCCTGTGACACTGACCTTTGACTAATTAATATTCTTAAAAATATAAAATCTTTGTTTTTGCCATACTCCCAACCCTAACACTAAATTGGTGTCAACTGGGTAAGAACTGTTTATGATGACAATGCCTAGCCATATTTTGACTTAGCCCTGTGACCTTGATCTTTAACCCATTGTCCTTTACCCCTGCACCAAGTTCGGTTAAAAGCTGATCAAACTGTCTGATTTGCTTTGTTCCGACACAGAAGAACGGACGGACGGATGGACGGCCAAATGAAGATATATTGTGTACGTTGAACAAAATGTATCACCCATTCTTACTTCACCGAACATGGCTGTAACAATATTCTTGTTCCACTCAAGTGTTTCTCTGTTGTCATTCAGTGCGATGACGCCTTTCTCAGGGCAGTGTTTGCAATCAACAAAATGCTATATTCATATAAAGGGACTCTGAAGGAAAATCTTTGTTTTCTTTAGTTTTATATCAGCCTCATTCTTAGGCTCGCACTATACGAGGTTAAGGAAGCTCCCTAACACCTCTTTCTTAGTGATTTATATTTGGATACAGCTACCTAAGATCGTTTGTACGGTATTTATGTATAGTATGGTGATATTTGAACGATTTAAGTAATACACGAGGACGCCAGGTCGTAATAAACAAAATAATCACTTAGGAGGGGGTGTTAGGATGTTTCCTTAGCCGACGGGAATAGAGGCCATAGTCTCCAACCTTTCTCTGTTTACTTCACTTACTCTGCTTCAATACACTCACTGCTTTAATATCGTAACTGCAGCTGTACCTCTCATGTTAAAAATTATTTCCTTCCACCTGGCGATTTTACAGCCGCTCAACACATTGCAGGTACAACTGGCAACATATGAACCTAATACAACATCAGTGTGTAGCAGAGGCCTGGCAATTGGTACACTTGACAACCTTGACATAATGACGTGTTTGTTGGTGGCACTAACATGAATGTGTGTGTGTGTGTGTGTGTGTGTGTGTGTGTGTGTGTGTGTGTGTGTGTGTGTGCCCACCATGACTATCATTACTGGCGATGTGGAAAAGAATGACTTGTCAATTTACTCACGCTGTCACTCGCACACCCGCTCAACTATCACACTCGCTTACGGTCTCACACTGTCACAGTTCTCGTGGTGCTGGATATAGTTTCCATCATTTTTCAGGTTAATAAACTGCTCATCTGCTTCACTCGGACAGTTTGAACAACGAGGCTGAGATAAAACTTGCTATGTGTTTGTGTGAATGGTGAGGGATGGCGAACTAGACCTGGGTTGGTGGCGGCTGCTGGGAAAATTTTTTTATTAATGAGAGATGGGGATTTAGGACAGTGAAAAGGAGCTGGGTGGTGGATAAAGTTTCGATGGAACACATTTGCCATCTTATGTGTGTTGTACAGGAACTTAATACTGTACCTTCAGTCCGATGATGTAATTATATATTTAACTCTTGCCACTTCCAGGCGACTGTGTTCAATTTAGCGAAAGTATCTTGTACTGAAAGGGTTGATGTAGGCTGTATCTAACCCCTCCAGATAGTAAAGCCTCTCCTAAGCTTAAGATAACTGTCTGGAGAGCGAAGAAATTAACTGAAAGAGGGCCATTACTGAAGGAGTTTAACCTTATGTCTTTTATATCTGTACCACATTATAATTTCCTCTTGGTCGTCTTCTTGGCACTGTTCTATTTTCCTTCCTCCATTTTCCTTCTTTAGTCCTTCTGATTCTGTGGACGAATTTTGATATTATGTTAATGATAACACTGAACAGTTTTTCCCAGGGCGCTAGCATTTAGAAAGTAAAGAACTCAGTTGTCGAATTTCAGGTATTTTTAGACAAGCTCTACACAATCTCTCTCTCTCTCTCTCTCTCTCTCTCTCTCTCTCTCTCTCATTATACATGAAACCAATCCATTTTTGCACACACCTATTGATAATCCATTGTGTGTTATTTTTGCCTTCCACGTCCTTGTTTGAGAGAGAAAAACAACATACAATATAGCAGTAAGGCGTAGTATGGCAAAGTAAATCGCTTAGGAAATGTTATTAGGGAGCTTCCTTAACCGACGAGAAATACGAGTCTTGATGTTCAGTGTTGGAACTCACCGACACAACATCTCTGAATGAGATCGCTGGATGTGAAACGAATTAATTATCGTTAGATTCTGTTTCTTGTGTTCATTTACTTGATGAGGTGTGTGTGTGTGTGTGTGTGTGTGTGTGTGTGTGTGTGTGTGTGTGTGTGTGAGCGCGCGTTCGTTTATAGAATAATTTTTGCAGATCAGAGCAACAGTAAACGATGTATATACGGATTAATGAGTTTACTGCATTTTATTTTTCGTTATTCATTTGCAGACATTATTATATTCTCTTCACAGACCACTCAGAGTACGCGTTGTTAAGTACCCTAAATACAGTAGCTCTCTCTCTCTCTCTCTCTCTCTCTCTCTCTCTCTCTCTCTCTCTCTCTCTCTCTCTCACAAATACAGCGTGTGGCAATTCTACGCAGTGGGGATAATTAACAACATTATTTACGCATGACGACTGCGGTGTTCATGCGGATATTCATTAATCATGTCAAGCAGGTTGTTAATATTTTTGCCTCATTAACACTGGCGTTTACAGCTAGTTTTCTCTTGTGTCATAATGAAATGTGTCATTTTCAGAAGACTTGTGGCACGATATGGGGTGTCACATAGATATCCCATTTTTTTCACGCTCATCCCATCAGTACGATGGCGTCTGTTGTGTTAGTGTTCCCGCTGCCAGATTATCATTATCATTATTATTATTATTACTATTATTATTATTTTTACTAACCTTATTATTATTATTATTATTGTCACACCAACATCATCATTTCCATTACCATCTCCATATTCATCATTATTGTCTTTATTATTATTATCTGCGATGAGATAATTCGTAGTCCAACTATGTTTCCTGTATTTATATTGGTCATTGATTACATTATGAAACGCGTTGGAACAGAAACCGGTGCAGGTATACTTTGGGGAGAGAACAGGAAACTTTTGGATTTAGATTATGCAGATGATATAGTTTTGATTTGTGATAGGCCAGAAGAGATGCAGAGTGTTGGACTGTTTGGTGAGTGAAGGTCGGAAGGTGGGTTTGGTTATTAATTGTGGAAAAACTGAAATAATCAATATGAATATGGAAAATGCGCAGGAATGTGTAATTGGAGGTATGGTTGTAAAGCAAGTTGATAGGTTTAAATATTTAGGTACTTATTTAGCCAAGGATGGTTCTTTGAACTTTGAATTCGAGGAAAGGTTAAAGAAGGCTAATCAGGCAATGGGAATGCTTAAAAATATTTGGAATAATAACAATTTTTCTGTGCATACAAAAATCAAACTTTATAAGGTAATGGTTAGGAGTATCTTAATTTATGGACACGAGTCTTGGTACAGCACAGTGACTATGGAAAATAAATTCTTGGTGTTTGAAAATAAACCACTTAGAAGAATATTAGGAGTTAAGTGGTGGGAAAGGATACCAAATAGTAGAATTAGAGAAATAACGGGAGTGCAGCCAATCGATGAATATGTTAGATTCTCACGATGGAAGTGGCTAGGACATGTGTATAGGAGACAGGGAATAGTACGAGGTACACCAGGGTGGGTGGCACTTGGTAGGAGAGGTAGAGGAAGGCCAAAAGAGACGTGGGTGCGAACAATGAGACGGGAAGCTGGAGATGAGTGTTGGGGAGATCTTGAGGAGTTAGCACAAGATAGGATGTGGTGGTGTGAGTTCATCGAGGCCCTATGCATCCCCGAGGGTGCCACAGGAAATGATTGATTGATTGAAAGTTCGCTTTGTGAGCCCGTGGCGAGAGAGCGCGCGCCGTGTTATCACAATTTCCCTAAGACTATAGGCGGAATCTCTGATATTTAATTGCTAGAGTTGATGCCCCAAATCACGGAGAATAAACATCGCTCTTCCGTTCATAATAAATAAAGAATAAAAAATGTCCTTTTTCTTAGCCATGGTATTTCTCTATGGTCTGTTATGATTACTGTATATAATACTGGCACTCCTTCATGTGGTGGCACTCAAATAACCGGACGGCTCAGTGTCCGGTCAATACAGATATCCCCTGTTACTTCCTTATTTCCCGGAAGGAGGATGGATGGCTGCAGAAGGGCAGCTTAAGCCTGCAGTCCACAGAGTTTAGAAAGAAGAAGAAGAAGAAGAAAGAAGAAGGAGAAGAAGAAGAAGAAGAAGAAGAGGAACAAGAAGAAGAAGAAGAGGAAGAAGAAGAAGAAGAAGAGGAAGAAGAAGAAGAAGAGACAGAAAGAAAGAAAGAAGAAAAACAACAACAACAACTAGGAGAAAGGGCATTATTTGTTTGACTGGCTTTCTTCGCTGCTTTCTTGTTATGTTATACGAGTATTTCTGTGCCCTGTCTCTCTGGTATATTCTGTCTCTTTTTCAGGTCACGTTCCTCTGATATGTTTCTCTCTGGAATGTTATTCATTTACGAGCTGCTTGGTATGTTATGTGGAAATGTTGGGTGGGAGAGAGACACAGGTTAGAGCTGGAATTCTTTATTTTCTCTTACGTTTCCGGCTACACAGAACCCATCTTCAGAGAGTTTGGGTTCTGTGTACCCGAAATGTTAGAGAAAATAAAAAGGTCAAGCTCTAACCTGTATCTCTCTCCCACCCAACATATCCACTTGTCGCAATGGATCATCTACACTTGCTATGTTATGTGTCACTGATGTCTTGTTGGTATGTACTGTAAATATAGTTTTGATATACAGGTATGTGGCTTAGTATGTTACGCTAAATATGTTGTGTATGTTGTTGTTACTTTTTCTGTCTCATTGTGTGTGTGTGTGTGTGTGTGTGTGTGTGTGTGTGTGTGTGTGTGTGTGTGTGTGTGTGTGTGTGTTAAATCTATTACTTTCATGATGTTAATATATTTTCTGAGTCAATATTTTCTCCTTTCACGCCACAGTGTACGCTGTGTTAATATTAAGTTTTAGAACATTCCGGTCATGCCACAAGCCTGTATTCTCGTCGGCTGAGGCAACTCCCTAAAATCCTTTCCAAAATGATTTTGTTTGTTTATTACACCTACTTGTTTATTACACCTACTGGTCTGGTGTGTGTTAGTTAAATCTTTCAATTATGGCCATACTCCGCATAAATGACGTACAAAAGGATATGAACAAGTCATATAACAAAAATAAGTTGCCAAGGAAGAGGTGTTAGGGAGCCTTCTTACTTAATGTAATGCTGTATTAACTGGGACTTCGATATGTTGTGTGTCGTGATGGTATACTCAGTATATACACATATCAGCACGATGCATGATGTGTGTCGTTCAGTATACTCCTTTACTTTAGTACTATTTATATAATAAATTCCGAATTTAAAACTAGAGAGAAGACTGATGGTACTGTAGAAAAACCAGATCTGTGTGTGGATTAAGATAATGTGATGAGGTGGATGCTTCAGTCGGCTAAGGCGATTGATTGATGATTGATGATAGATGATGATGATGATGATAATGATGATGATGATGATGATGACGGCTCCGAAGACGATGATGATGATGGTATTCATCTCATTTTCTTCGTTCATCTTTTGTCTTCAATCATTTCTCCAGTGAGAGCAGTGTGGGTCCCTCAGTATTAAATTATGGCAAGAGTAGCCGCGGATAGCCCTGCTTCGCATAGGGATAGATGACACTACCTGTTACTGGACAGGAAGTGAAGCCAACAGATAAGTGTGAGATGAAAGCTGAATAACAGTGGGTAAAATGAATGACGTTTGGGAGGATGGAATTTCTGATGTGAAGAGATGTTTTTAATCACCTCGTTGAGGTCACCAGTCGTCGTGCAGGAACTACCGAACGAGACCGGTGCGTGTCCATTAAAAACGTATCACTTCAGTTTAATTAGCCTTTGTCCGGGCCAGAGGTCAGTCACGCCTGGTCACCCTCTCGATTAATTAAGGGTGAGTAAGGATTTGGTGAATATGCCATCATTAATCTGATCATGTGAGGCCGAGGCTACGCGTCATCGTCATTATTATTATCATCATCATCATCCTTATCATCATCATCATCTTACCATCTCTCGAACCTCTAACGTAGGTGGTGTTGCGACCATTCCGATGACAGCTAAGAGAGAGAGAGAGAGAGAGAGAGAGAGAGAGAGAGAGAGAGAGAGAGAGAGAGAGAGAACCTATTAGGCTTGTCGCTAAGTTTTGATTCACTGCAAGAATTCTTTCCCTCACCATGTCATGGTGGCTTTACATTAGGTCATTCTCCTTGTGTGTGTGTGTGTGTGTGTGTGTGTGTGTGTGTGTGTGTGTGTGTGTGTGTGTGTGTGTGTGTGTGTGTGTGTGTGTGTGTGTGTGTGTGTGTGTGTGTGTGTGTTCAAGAACTTCCCCCAAATATCAAAAACTATTAAAACATATAAATGGGAGACAACATGAATTTACTTTGAGCTTGTAATAAATTAAGAGAGAGCCACTGAAATAATTAATAATACAAACCTTTCAACAAATTTCACTCAAGGTTCACAGGTGAAAAAAATAAAAATAGTTTTTCGTTCAACAAAAAATAATTACGTTTTTAATACTACGCTGAACGAGAGATATTGAATAATATAATGATTCATATAACTTAAAAAACACATAAAATGAACATGGTAGTATTTATTTCATCATTACCCATGCTTAGAGGAGAGAGAGAGAGAGAGAGAGAGTGACTAGGGGAGGTTTAATAGGTCGATTTAACAGGCGCTGACGACTAACTGCCCGGCAATTAAGAACCACTAAGCTATTATTAGCTACCAGGATGTGGACACCTCTCATTGCATGGAGATCTAACGCTCTCTCTCTCTCTCTCTCTCTCTCTCTCTCTGAAGGAGGCTAGCAACTCTCCCAGCTCAGCAATATGGATTATTCTAGCTAGACTGAAGCGTCTGAATTTGTCCACAGCAACGAAAACAGTATTTCACAAATATTTCCTTAAATACAGGCACTAATTTCGGGAGAACACGTAATGATGCTGTGCACTTTGGGTGGAGCAGGTGCAGCGTCCACCCGCAAGCCAAACCTGTTCATATTATAACTTTGTTGTGAGGCGATTAATAACAACCTTTACGTAACCAATGCCCCTCTCAACGCCGCAGAAGATTGCCCGGCGGTAGCAATAAT
Source organism: Coenobita brevimanus (assembly GCF_032717465.1). Taxonomy (NCBI): domain Eukaryota; kingdom Metazoa; phylum Arthropoda; class Malacostraca; order Decapoda; family Coenobitidae; genus Coenobita; species Coenobita brevimanus. The sequence continues at coordinate 13,911,045 of NC_137034.1, forward strand.
ATAATATTTAAGACGCCGCTGTTTTATAGGGGTTATGTGATCTGACTGCTCGGGCCTTCTATGCTCAACAAACTCATCCGGTTGCAGCTTGGACAGATTTCCTAGGTTCGTTACTGGCAGCCAAAGGGTTAAGTCTCTTCCTTATCCTTTACTTCCATAATTTCCTTCATCCCCTCAGGCCCTTTTCTCCGTATCTACCACAGTTTCCTCTATTGATTCTCAGCTTTCTTCTTTTTGTTCTTTCTGTCTATATCAACCCATTTTCCTTATTATTCCTTATTCATAGTCGTTATTTACAGTACCCATCTCGTCTCTCTCCTTGCACCATTCTCGTCTCTTCTCGTTTCTTTTCTTGCACCATTCTCGTCTCTTCTCGTTTCTTTTCTTGCACCATTCTCGTCTCTTCTCGTTTCTTTTCTTGCACCATTCTCGTCTCTTCTCGTTTCTTTTCTTGCACCATTCTCCTCTCTCTTCTTGCACCATTCTCGTCTCTTCTTTGCACCATTCACGTCTCTCTTCTTTCACCATTCACCTCTCTCTTCTTGCACTATTCTCATTCCTTCTTGTACCATTCCCGTCTTTCTTCTTACTCTTTTAGCATCTTTCTTCGCCTCTTTCACACACCCACTTAATTTCTCTTCATCTCACGTTCCACTTATGGTGGCATTCTAAGTACCTTCGGAGATGTCGTAACATCTTTTCTTTAGCGGTTTACTATGTAGGCTTTACATATTTATCAGCTTGTATGTTACTGAGGCAACGTTTGTGAATAATGGAAATACATAAACAAAAGTTATGGTGTGTCATAGAAACTACAAGTGCTCGCGGGTCCTTTGGGCCCCTCGCACTTGCTCCTGCGGAGGGCTCTCGTGTTTAAGTGCTATTCTAGTATAACATTGTCACTTGGATTTTTTGGAGCTAACCAATTTATCGTGTTATTTGCAGCTTCGGTAATGGAACCCAGTTTATTTTAGTTCTACCTCTGGGCAAAATATTCTACGGAGATCCTACGCCGGGCCCGGGAGCAGCGTTTTTTGGTCAAAATGTGAGCACTCATTAAATATAGTAAAAGTTTTTCAATCGTGATGGGACCAAGTTTTTTCACATCAGCGAATTTTTTGCGATTTCTGCGCCAGTTTTGGTGCGATTTGAATGTGTAGTTTCGGCTGTCCAAAACACACACACACACACACACACACACACACACAGCTACTGCTATAGTATATTAGACAAGTGTTCGTGGGCCCTTCGGGCCCATCGCACTTGCCCCTTTGGAGGGCTCTCGCGCTTATGTGCTGTTCTACTGTAACGTTGTCATTATCGGCCGTCAAGGCGACATAGAAGGTCCCATGATGGTCCATTCATGTGCTGTTCTAGTCTAACGTTGTCACTTGGATTTTTTGCAGCTAAGCAATTGATCGTGATATTTGCAGCTTCGGGAATGGAACCCAAGTTGTCCGAACGCAAGTCCGAAATACACACGCAGACACACGGCGACTGCTAGGCCTATAGTATATCTTAGTCCTACCTATGAGCAAAAAATTCTATGGAGATCCTATGCCGGGCGCCTGGAGCAGCGTTTTTTGGTCAAAATGTGATCGCTCATTAAATACAGTAAAAGTTTTTCAATTGTGTTGGGACCAGGTTTTTTCACATCAGCAAATTTTTTGCGATTTTTGTGCCAATTTTGGTGCGATTTCAATATGTAGTTTCGGCTGCCCAAAATACACACACACAGAGACACACGGCTAGTGCTGTAGTATATGAGATATCGCTTATGTAAAAGCGCTAAGAAGCCTTCTATGCAACTTAAAATATCGTATTTATTTTCAACTCGCCCATTCTCTCTAGCATCCTTCTCTCATTCATATTTAGTCATTTTTCTCTCCTTTCCTACTGTGCTTCTCTTCTAACTCGTCTTTCCTTCATTTGTTTACCTTCTTTTCCTTTATATATCATACCCACTGTTTTCTCAAAGTTTCTTCTGCCGTCCTGTTCGTCCTTTTGCCATTATTCTTCTTTTAACTACCTCTCTTTCCTTGTGGGAAGCAGCCTAGGTATATAGAGAGATCAATTCTTTTAACTACCACAGGCCTCCGTCCCTCCAGCCATCCATATCACAAACTTCTTTTCTTGGCCTTCCACCTTTACTTTTCTTCTCTTCCTTTTTGATTGTGCTTCCCTGTTATTTTAATTCAGTTTTCTCACTGCTACTGCCTTTTTATTTTCTCGTCCCGCCATCCTTCAATACTACTACTACTGTCATCCACCGCAGTCTCTCTCTCTCTCTCTCTCTCTCTCTCTCTCTCTCGTCTTCCCTTGTGTGGCTTCTTCTCTCCCGTACATCTCCTTCCTTCCCCCACTTCTCATTAATCATTCCAAAGCATACCTGTAAAATTAATCATTCTTCCATCCCATTCCACATTACCTTCCTTTCCTTCCTTCACTGCCAGCCTTCCTTTCTTTCAATTACTGCCAGCCTTCCTTTTTCTTCATTCACTGCCAGCCTTCCTTTCCTTCCTTCACTGCCAGCCCTCCTTTCTTTCATTCACTGCCAGCCTTCCTTTTTCTTCATTCACTGCCAACCTTCCTTTCCTTCATTCACTGCCAGCCTTCCATTCCTCTCCACAAATCCTTCAGCTTTTTTTCATATTATCCATTTTACTTCATCGCAACCACTTCTCGATCCCATCCACATTTTTTTTTTTTTCATCTCCCTCAACTATTTTTTTCAATTTGCAATACCTCCCCCCCCCACCCTAACTTCCCAACTCATTTGCACCTGCTCCCCAGTCGTCATCAAATCCACCTCTCACTTGCTCGCAGGCTTCTCCAATTTTGCTGCTGCCTTTCCTCATATCCTGTCCCTCGATCGCAAAGAAATAAGAGTTAATGTACAATTATTAACATTCCTGAACCTTTTTTTTTTAATCATTGTTTCATAACGTGTACTACAGTCTTCTTTCTAGTGGCTGATTCGCGTCTCTGTCTCTGTCTGTCTGTCTGTCTGTCTCTCTCTCTCTCTCTCTCTCTCTCTCTCTCTCTCTCTCTCTCTCTCTTTTATAGTAGACGGGTTAGGCATATATATCGAATTCCAATGAGGCTTCCATAATAACCAATGGGTTTATTTTTTCCAATGAGGCTTCCATAATAACCAATGGGTTTTTTATACACAGCAGAAATTACTCATTCCCACTGGACCTCATTCACTCACTCTTATGAGGCAGGCCTCTTCTGTAACCTTCGTTGCCCTCTTTCCCCATACGAAAGGAACTAAACTTTTCCTCCTGGATCTGCTCCACCAGTGTGAGAGAACTGTTTCCTCATGGATCTATTTTAATATAATGGAGGGAGGAGGACATACCTATTCAGCCATCGCCTACATAAATATTTATCCGACGTAGGTGTCACGAATTGGCGCGAGCGTGTTTATAAATTCGTCACATTCCTCATCAGTGGGAAAACCATGAATTCTAGTGGAATTCTCATTGTTTATCACTCAGTTTAACCGTTTTCGTTTTCACCCGATCGGGAATGTTTTCTGAACATTTTTCACTGTTCCATAAGTGATCGTCCTTGTGTGCGACATTAGCGCCTTTGCTGAGTGATTTATTGTGAGCATATGTCGCTCATTTTCCTTCCGTTGACCTTTGAGCCAAACACGGCCAGCCCTCGCCCTCTTCCATAATTTGAACTTAGTCAGGATTAGAGCGCCGTGAGAGCAGGTTCGTTGGCCCAGCGTGGAGCAGCCCCGCCATTGTACAGTGAGTTCCTGGATCTCCACCTAGTGTGAACTGGCGAGAGGTTTAGCATGTGCAGCGTCTGTCCTACGCACCGACGCCCAGTTTCCGCTTAGCCTCCTCCACTGATCAGTATTTCTTTTCGTTTTTCCTAGGTTTAAGTGTTACCGTTTGAATGAGTGAGTGTATTCTCCTTGTTATTTTGAATTCATTTGAGACTCATGTAACGTAAATTTATTTCATTGTAATTAAAAAATTTACAGTTCCTTATCTTGAGCTTAATGTAATGTAAACTCGTGTTTTATTTCTCCACATTAAGCTTATTTTACTTGCCACTCCTAGTTTGCATAAATGCTTTGTATTATTCAAAACTGATACTTAGGCCAGTCCTCTTGTACTAAACTTAAATCCGTTGTGCCAGCCTGGAGTTAATGCACCGGCAAGAGCCTGCTTATTACTATTAGTATTAGTTATTGATTGTCAGGGGGGGAGACACTTTCTTGAGAGGCTAACAGTACTACAAACAGCACTCGTGAGTAATTAGTCTCTGCTGTGTATTGTTGAGAAAGTTTATAAATTCTCGTCCTTAGAGAATCGGCGAAGTAAGCCGGCATAAAGTATCACTTACTGCTTGATTTCACAAGTCAGTTCATTGTCCATATTCTCAAGTAATATTTGAAGTATTCTTTAACTGTTAAATCCACAAAAAAAAAAAGTGACATCTCGCGACCTCATTCCAGGATATTAACTCCTAGCTCTAAAGTTATTAACGAGATAATACTCATTCATACTTAGGTATTTATCATTAAAGTCTATAGGCACTATCTTACTGGTGATTAACCCGCCCCATCCCGACGTTTTTGGACCTTTTTTTTTTTTTGGCTGAAACATCCGCTTTTGGTGAGAAACATCGAAAATTCATAGAGAAATCGCTCGCCTGAGGTTTAAAATACCGGATTTAGGTGCGAGTACTTCCTTACCTGACTGGGTTTTCTAAGAGGCTGGCACCAAAGAAAACGAGTTCTATGGGAGGGTAACTATTTTATCCACTCATAAACAGTATTTATTTATTTACTTGGTACGAATTTATATGTAGTACAAGAGTATATGGGTTTTCAAACATTAATATAGGCATTATAAGCATTGTTTCACTCACTAACTCATCACCATTCATGACCTTTTTTTTCCCACATTACTTGATCATCATTTCTGACTGTTTCTTCCTCTAAACTTTGTCCTCCACATTGTCATCGACTGGGGAATCACTCTGGCCCTGAATGTCTTTATTGGCCAGGTCACTGGTAACAGGTGAATTGTTGAGACAATGGCTTGCAGGGGGAGGGGAGAGGTTATGCAGTGTAAGGCATTGTTCCTGTTTGGCATCTTGTAGAGGAATAGAGGAAGGTGTCCCGTGTATACGTGCCAAAAATCACTCGCGAAATCATCGCGAAAATTGAAAATTGTGCAAATTAGGGACCTTGCAATGTTGCCGCATTAATTCACGTCGCTGGGACGGCACGAGTTAATGATACATTTCTATTAATTTTATGTAATAGTTTCCACAGTCAGTTATTTTTTTTTATTTTCTTTACCAGTTTAACTAGATAAAACTGGTCACCACTAACTTGTGCCTATATTCTTTACTCTTGATTATTGGCATTTCTCTGCAAAATAGCAGTCAGTACTTAGTCTTTAGTTCACTCAGACTGAGTTAGCATCATGTCTACCAACGTCTATGTACAGGAAGCTAAAGATATGGGGCTTAGTGACCCCAGAGAAGTTAAAGAGTATATACTCTCTCAGTTTAGTTACGAGCAGCAACGTGAGAATGATGTTCGCGAAGAGTGTAGAATTCAACGCGAACACGAGCGAGAACAACGCGAATACAACCAAAAACAACGTGAGTACGAGCAAAAATAACGCGAGTACGAGCTAGAACAACGCGAGTACGAATGAGAACAACACGAGTACGAGTGAGAACAACGTGAGAGAGAACGTGAATACGAGCGAGAACACGAACGTGCCGAGCGTGAGGCACGTGAAAAACATGAACTTGAGATGCTGAGGCTCAAGCGAGACTTCTTGGCTTCAGACACATCTGGTGCAGCTAACCCAAGCTCCACGAGCACTCTTCCTGCACATGTTTTGACGATCCCACACATCAAGCATCCTCCATACAAGGAAGGCGAGCGAATCGAGCCATTCATAGCTCGCTTCAAAGACATGGCTCAGCTGTACCAGCTGGATGAGGCAGTTAAGCGGCTTCAGTTTCTTAGCCTGTTTGAGGACCCTGCCCTTGATATTCTCCACAGAATTCGTGGAGACAATCTCACGTATGAGATGATGAAGGCCGCATTCGTCAAAGTGTATGGTCTCACGGTTGACGACGCCAAGAGTCAGTTTATGAGGGCTCGTTTACAAGAAAAGGAGACTGCTTTTCAGTTTCTTGATCGGCTTACTGCTTACTTAGATGAGTGGATGGAGAAAGATGAAACTCCTTCCACGCATGAGGGGATAATTGATCTTATGCTGCGCACACAGCTAGAAAAGTCATGGCCTGCTGAACTTATGGCTCGCTTAAAATCTGTCAGATAAGGGATGCCAGCCAAATGGTGAACAAGGCTGATGCATTCTTCACTGTATATGGGTATCAAACTCGTAAGCAGCACACCTGGAACAGGAATGCTGACAAATCTGGGAAACCGTCTCAGACTGAACCCCAGCAACAAGGGCATTCCCAGAATAATGGCCAAGGTCCAAACAAGAAGGACCAGGGGCAAAACACTCAGAAACCTGAGTGCAAGTGGTACAACAAGTACCCTAACCAGTAACAGTATCAGCCACGCAATCAAAGATTGGGACAATCCTTTTCTGCAACAACCCCAGTGTATCAGAGGCAGGAGGCGAATGCAGCCTTCATTCCTCAAAAGCATCACGGTGGTGTTGTCCCTAGCAGCACGAGTGCTTCCCCACAGTTCTCTGGTCCCCCAACGACAGTGAACACTCCTCCACAGGAGGCCAATGCTCCGTCTCCCCAGACAGTGAGTACAACCCCTCAAGTATCTAGTTCACAGGGCACCATGTTTGCCGCATCATTTATTCAGCAGCCTCATCAGTGGCTGGCTGCTTCCTTCACAGGCCATCCCACAGGTGACAGTGCCTTCCTTGTTCAGCCAGGGTTTGTGGGAGGCATTCCTGTGAAGGTCCTGAGAGACAATGGTTCCTCAGGTTGCTCTGTCAGGCAGAGTCTAGTTCGGCCTGAGGAGTACACAGGTCGACAGATCCAAGCTAACTTTATCAGTGGATCAGTGAGATTGTTCCCTGAGGCACGTATCCAGGTGATATCTCCATTTTACACTGGTACGACAATCGCAGTTGTCATGCCAGAACCTTTGTTTGACCTTATCATAGGCAATATTCCCGGTGCCAAGTATAGTTGGATCGAACATGACGCTATGCAGACTTCGGCTGCAGAAACACGAGCCATGGCTGAAGCTCCAAACTGTGTCACCCCAGTGGCCATTGCATCGCCGCGAGATCTGATTTGTAGCCAAGATGTTGTCCAAGAACAACATTCTGACCCGACACTTGATGCCATGTGGAAGAAACAAAAGGGTAGAGTGATAAAGTATTCACGGGAAGGTCAAGCCAAGTTCCTTTGTAAACAAGGACGGCTGTACCGTGAATCACAAACACCCCAAGGTGAAGTTCGACTGCAGTTTGTCGTTCCCACTAAGTACCACCAAGCAGTGTTAGAATGGGGTCATTGTTCAGCCTCAGGAGGTCACATGGGCAAAAGGAAAACCCAAGGCCGTATCCGTGCTGACTTTTTCTGGCCAGGGATGGGACAAGAAATAGATAGCTTTGTGCGTTCCTGCAATGTGTGTCCATGTAACACCAATCAGGGACACGTCCTTCCTGTGCTCTTTGAATCCACACCCATAATCTCTGAAGCAGTTGAAAGAGAGGGCAGTGGTAATGTGGGTGCAGACCTGACTTCTCACCCGTTGGCCCCATAGGACACATCATGTCCAGGACCTGTACATACATGTATACCATAGGTTAAGGGGAAGTTTGAGACCCCCGTAAGGACAATCCGAGGCTGTGTATGAATTACCTTGTGGAATGTCTCGAGCTGTGGACCTCTCTGAGAATTCCCGGAGAATGCACAGTATCCACAAGAGTGTTCACACCCACAGTGGGTGTTAAAATGTGACCTGCCCGAGATTGCGTAGGGATTCTCAGCTTCCTCTCATTAATTGTAAGTGTAGAGTTAGGTTAACCAGTAAACTGCCCGTTCTGAGAGATTTGAGCAATCCAGGAACTGGCACATTTCCTGGTTAATAATGTTAGGTTAACCAGTAAACTGCCCATTCTGAGAGATTTGAGCAATTCAAGAACTGGCACTTTTCCTGGTTAATAATGCTAGGTTAACCAGTAAACTATATGGGTCCTGAGAGATTTGTAAATCCAAAGACTATGTTTCCTGGTTAATAATAAACATAAGTACTGATTGCTAGGCAGCGAGAGAGAGAAATGACACTTTTGATGCTCCACCTTGATTCCATTCACAGGGGCAGCTGGCAGGTGCAGCATTGTCGTGCAGATCAGCTGGTAGTCCCTGTCGCATGCTGCCGCCTCTTCTCTTCTGCCTCATCGTCATTATTTACTATTGTATTACATAATTCTACACGTAGGCACAGTTACACTATAACTGTCACACCTACACTGTGTATTATATACATCACACTATATAACAGTTAGTTGTTAGTGTAAATGTAGCGAACTTTCACTCAGTTTGACCTGAGTACAGGATTTTTCACCATCGTCTCAGAGTTTTTTCTTTAAGCTTGCTTCTATTAACATAAATACAAGGTTTTTACGCTCATGGGCAACTGTGATTTTCTCCTGTAGCAGGGTAGTACACACACCACAGTGTGAATCTTGTGTGACTAAGTTAGGATTTATATGTATGTATATCAAAATTTTTTTTTCTGAAGAAATAAGAAATTGATTTTGATGAGGCGTAATGTCACGAATTGGCGCGAGCGTGTTTTTAAAATCGTCGCATTCCTCATCAGTGGGAAAACCATGAATTCTTGTGGAATTCTCATTGTTTATCACTCAGTTTAACCGTTTTCGTTTTCACCCGATCGGGAATGTTTTCAGAACATTTTTCACTGTTTCATAAGTGATCGTCCTTGTGTGCGACATTAGCGCCTTCGCTGAGTGATTTATTGTGAGCATATGTCGCTCATTTTCCTTCCGTTGACCTTTGAGCCAAACACGGCCAGCCCTCGCCCTCTTCCATAATTTGAACTTAGTCAGGATTAGAGCGCCGTGAGAGCAGGTTCGTTGGCCCAGCATGGAGCAGCGCCGCTGTTGTACAGCGAGTTCCTGAATCTTCACCTAGTGTGAATCGGCGAGAGGTTTAGCGTGTGCAGCATCTGTCCTACGCACTGACGCCCAGTTTCCGCTTAGCCTCCTCCATTGACCAGTATTTCTTTTAGTTTTTCCTAGGTTTAAGTGTTAGCGTTCGAATGAGCGAGTGAGTGTATTCTCTTTGTTATTTTGAATTCATTTCAGACTCATGTAACATAAATTTATTTCATTGTAATTAATAAATTTACAGTTCTTTTTCTTGAGCTTAATGTAATGTAAACTCGTGTTTTATTTCTCCACATTAAGCTTATTTTACTTGCTGCTCGTAGTTTGCATAAATGTTTTGTATTATTCAAAACTGATACTTAGGCCAGTCCTCTTGTACTAAGCTTAAATCCGTTGTGCCAGCCTGGAGTTAATACACCGGCAAGAGCCTGCTTATTACTATTAGTATTAGTTATTGATTGTCAGGGGTGGAGTCACTTTCTCGAGAGGCTAACAGTACTACAAACAGCACTCGTGAGTAATTGGTCTCTTCTGTGTACTGTTGAGAAAGTTTATAAATTTTTGTCCTTAGAGAATTGGCGAAGTAAGCCGGCATAAAGTATCACTTACTGCATGATTTCACAAGTCAATTCATTGTCTCTGTTTTCAAGCAAAACGCATAACCTTTATTTAATTTTTAAATTTACAAAAACCCCGTGACAGTAGGGAACATACCTATTCCCCCTTGGACGTACTTCCCCTTCAAAGTATGTTTCCCCTATGGTAGGATTTCAATGTGCCATGATGGACCTGCTTCCTGTCCAAGGGATGATGTACTTACTGCCACCAAGGACCTACAGTATAGTCTCCGTGGGCGTATTCACCAGTGAACCTGTTATCCCCGTACCCAACCACTGATTACCAACCCACGTATCCAGTGTTGCATGTCCCAGCAGTAGCACCACCAGGAAGCACAAGGACGGTTATAAGCGTGCACACACACACACACACACACACACACACACACACACACACACACACACACAAGGAGAGAGAGAGAGAGAGAGAGAGAGAGAGAGAGAGAGAGAGAGAGAGAAAGAGAGGATACAAGGGAATAAAAGCTAGGGTTGGTCGGGAACAAGATGAAGGGACCAGGTGGTGGGGTATAATAAGGTGGCTAATGTATTAATGGAGAAAAGGTCGTTATTGAGTAGGGACTGAGAAGCGAGGATGTCCTTTTGTCGAGTCTATGTGTTTCTTACCGGTTGATTACGGGCATGGTAGGCAAGACTTCTAATACTGAAGGGAAAAAAATCTATATAAATGTGCCGTGTCTATGACGGAAATAGTGAGAATATATAGCAGGTGGTTCATATGTGGCGATCCTCGTTCACTCCGCCAGATGCTTTCTCGTGTGTTGTGGGGACGGCTCAGTCAGTGTTGTCAATGTCTAACGTATCATTTAAGCATTTCTTATTCCCACTTCAACATATAGGCCCATACCAGCAGACTGAGCCGACCCCAGAACACACAATATAGCATCAGGCGAGTCTCTAGTGCAGCGCCATATACAGGCCATCCTGTATGTGATGGTGGATGTGGAGTCAAAGAAACAACCCTTACCAGTTCCGTCTGACGAATATTGATGACTGGCGATAACCAATGAAAACCCTGTCTCTGTTGTGCGTGTTTCAGATGGTTCGATTTTTTCGTTACGTTTAGTTAAATTATGGGGAGATACTTGTGTGTCTGTCTCTACCTGTCACCATCACCTGGGACAGTATTCTCATCGGGTTAGGAGGCTCCCTAGCACCTCATCCGTAGCCATTTATTTCTGGATATGGCTGGCTAATATCATTTTGTATGTTCATTATGTAGAGTATGGGAAGAAAGGAAGGATTTATGCAACACAGAATAGGACAGTGTGGTGTAACGAGCCAAAAAAAAAAGAAAAAAAAAAACAGAAAAGGAGATTGGGAAAAGGTATCAGGGTAAACATTCGTGTTTACCGACACCAGATCATAACTCACTGTGTCGGGTCG
>NC_137034.1:13924693-13969314 GCF_032717465.1 Coenobita brevimanus
GTATCTCCCAGAGGTGCTGAATTAATGTAAAATAAATATAACAAAATTACTGAATTGGCCAGCCACTGCAATTAGGCTGCCGGTGCGAGAGTGCTGGAGATGGAAGAGGCAGCGGATTGGTAAGGGTAACATAGGTTAGTCCTGTACATGAAGAAAGGGTAAATGCCTTTCATCGTCCTCCCTTCCCTCCTCCATTTGTTCTCAATATTGGTGACAAGTAGCTAGCTCTTTTTTAACTGAGGGAGGCTGAAAGGAAATAGCTTCACTGTTCCAGTTTATATTCATATATGTTCAGAGAGACAATATCATTATTTCATGTAACGTTAATGTTGAAAGGTTGATGATAGGTACTATTGTGGTCGTCAGTTACAACACACACACACACACACACACACACACACACACACACACACACACACTCACACGAAGATATTTAGAGAGATACCTAGTATGAAATGCTGCACTCATGCATTTCCAGCGTCTTCTTTTATTACCTGGCTACCACCTGCCGTCTTCAAAGGCATTGAAACCAAATATGACAACGTGAGGGATTTTTTTTTTTTTTCGGGGGGTGGCAAAGAAGAAGGAATCTAAGGCCAGAAGCCCGTAAGATCGTTCCCTCCAAGAAATAAAAAAACAAGATAAGAGAGAGCCAAAATTCATGATGAGTTCATTTCAAGATTCCTGGACACACTGCATTTGAAAGACTGGAGGTCAAAGGTAGCAGAAAATACAGAAAGAGGAAAACATTTCCTGAGTTGATATGTTGCATAAGTGAAGGACTGGGGGTAACGGTTAACTTCTGCATTAAAGGGCTGGAAAGATAAGGGATGAGAGCTTGCTGCTAGGCGGGTGCTATGTGCCCTCTGTAATGGTGGAGGGATGCAAGCAGACAGTTCAGAGGAGCAGTGGCCATAAAAGTAGCAATAAAAAAGAGATAAAGATGTAACAGTGCGGCGAAGAGACAGGATGAAGAAAGCCAGTAAGAGGAGGAGAGTTAATGAGATAAAATGTCTTTGGCACCACCATGTTGGGAAGAGCTATATGTGGGCAGCCTCCCCACACATGAGGGTTGTACTCTATAGAGGGGTGAATAAAACCCGCGTACAAAGTCAACAACTGTGCAGGAGTAAAGAGGGCATGGAATTGGCATAGCACACCTCATCTCTTGGAGGCAGATTTTTCAAGAGAGGTTATTTAATCTTTCCAATATAAAACCCGGGAGAATGGAACCCCCAGTATGTTTAAAGATGAAGCAAAATTTAGTTGGGTATTATTGTTATTAAACATTAAGGGACACACCTGTGGAAGATTTTGACACGTTGAAAGATTTAAGAATTGAGTTTTTAATGGGTTAAAAGTAACACGATTACTTTATCCCCAATCAGAGATGTGAGCCAAGTCAGACATTTGGTATGCCATAGCCTTTTCCCTTGTTTATTGAAACAACTGCTGAGATGGACGCTATGGGAACGAATGGCAAGGTGAAGGGTGGAGTTGTCAGCGTATGAGTGGACAGGGTTAGATATACTCGTATAGCTTTGAAGGCCATTGATGAACAGAAGGGGGAGAGTTGGTGAAACGACAGAACCCAGAGGAACACCACTATTGATAGCTCTAAGAGAAGAACTGTGAAAGTCTACAACAGTAGCTATAGAACGACCAGAAAGGAAGACAAAGATGAAGGCACCGAAAGAAGGAAAGAAAACATAGGAGGACAGTTTGGAAATTAAATATTTATTCCGGAGTCGATTCAATCCTTTGAGATGTAAAGTGCAATGACAAAGCTTTTGTCAAAGTCCTGAAAGGAGGATGATTAGGAGTATGAAAGAAAAGTGGGTAAATCGCAAGTGGAGCATCCCTGGCAGAACTCAAACTGACAATTGGAAAGAAGGTTGTGAGAGGAAAGGTGCATTAATTATATTCTTTTTTATTAAGAACTGATTCAAAAGCATTTAAACTACAGCATGTTAAAGCAACTGAACGATAATTAGAAGGCTGCGAAAGGTCACGCCTCTTTGGGACACGATGAATGAGAGCAAACTTCCAGCAAGAAGGAAAGGTACCAATTGATAGACAAAGGCAAAGGCGTTTGCCTAGGGAGGGTGTATACACAGAAGAACAGCTCTTGAGGACAACAGGAGGGACCCCATCTGGCCCATATGTCTTGTTAGTATTGAGGCCAGTGATGACAGAAAATATAACCAGTGAAGAAAGATTTCATATTAGCCATGAGGAAGTCAGAGAGGGAAGTGATGGAGGAACAGCACTGGAGTCGTCTATGGTTGAATAGGAAGAGAAAGCCTGAGCGAGGTGTTCTGCTTTATCAGTGGAAGAAACAGTCGTCAGAGTGGAAAAGGGGAGGGAAGGATGATGAGGCAAAGTTACTAGAATGGTTTTGGGCAAGATGACAGAAGATGCAGGCAGAATTTGAGTTGGAGCGTTCAGAGCATTTAGTACAAATGAAATTATTTTTAGCAGAGCAAAAGACAGACTTAGCACTACATGGTTGCATATCCACACACACCAAGGAACATCAAACAAACACCCATCACACGATATCACACACAAATACTGCCATCTGTCCCACCTTGCCCGCCTCAGACCAGCCTCCAGAAGTACATCCATACTCATATCATTCGCCGCTCCATTCAGTCACTTAAAGAAACACACAGCTGCATGCACGGCCTCCTGATATCCACCCTTCTGAATCCTATCTCCACTATGAGGATAGGGACCACCTGGCCATGCTGAGATGTGGGCATCATCCAGCCCTCCTAAGTTATCAGAAGAGGCTGGATGACTCCATCGTTGATGCCTGTCCAAGATGTAACACAGCACCCCATACTATTAAGCACATTATTGAAGACTGCATTGCACACAATCACCTGTGCCAAAAACACAACATACACTCCTTGAGAGCTCTGTGAGAAAGCCCGGTCTCAGCTGTGGCCTTCCTCACGGACCACGGGCTGTTCGGCCAGACAGCCTAAGGAACAACAACTACTACTAATACTACAGACTTAGCACGATTCTGGGCAGAAGTATAAATGAGATGTGATTCAGAGGTATATCGGCTCCTGTAACTTTTGTAGACCTTCTCCTTGTTATGGATAGCATCAGAACAAGCGTGATTATTATTTCTTTTTTCATTAGTCACAAGATTAGAGAAAGGAATGTAAGCTTCCATGCCAAAGAGAATAACCCCTGTAATGTGCAAGGCACATTCAGATGGCTCTCGGCATTGGAAGCAATAATCATTGCAGGGAAAGCAAAGAAATACTGCCTGAGGGCCTCCCAATCAGCAGCTCCAAAGTGCCACACCTGCAACTTCTCGGGAGGGTTCACATGCCTTACAAGAGCAATAGGACAGGTTAAGGTGATAACGTTGAGATTGGAGAAGCCCAACGGAGAGAAAAGATTCAGTGTAAGCAGAAGGATTAGTTGTGAGGAGGGGGACAAGTTTGTTGGAACTCTTTCTCCAAGGCGGTCAGGGATACAGGTAGGGTGCTGTACAAGCTGCTCTAGGTCATTCAGGATAGGAGAGATGTAGGCTCGTTCACCAGGTGGATCAGATAAAGGAGATGAGAGCCAAAGGTGGTGGTGAACAAAGAAATCTCCTGGGAAGGAGATTTCAGAGACAGGAAAAATTAATAGAATGTGTTCCGTCTTAGAAGTAAGATAATCGAAGAATTTTTTATAGTCATTAGAATTAGGGGATAAGTAAACAGCAAAAATAAGTTTTGTCAGAGAATGGCAGCATAACCAAAGCCAGAGAGTAGAAAATTCAGAAGATTCACTTTCAGGAACACGAGAGCAAGATATGGTGTTGTGCACATATAAACAACAGCCACCTTTGACTTTGAAAGGAGTATCGAGAAAGTAGGAGGATACAGAGAAGGGTTTGCTATCAGTTGTCACAGACATTCTAGTCTCTGTGAGGAAGAGGTGAGGTTTAGAGGTGAGGTGCTGTTTAACAGAGATAAATTTACAGGGAAAGCAGGGAATGCTGGAGAAATGAAGAAATGAGTCAGACAGCCATGCATCTCGTTTGGTCATCACCAAGAGAGTGGCGAATGTTGTGGACTTTTATGCCCCCCCCACCCACGGACTGCGAAGCTTGATGCTGAGATGCCACTTTAAAAATAATTTTGAATAGGAAGTGTAGTGTGAAATGTGCATGTAGTTTGTGTTGACAGTTAAGGGAACTTCTTTGGGGAGCAAGCTGGGCTTCTCTCTGTGCTACTTGAAGCACTGAAAAAGTTCAGTAAAGGGGGATGATCAGAAGCTAGTCTCAAGGTCAGATGAAACGGGAGCTCCAGCTCTCCGTCATTAGCATTCGTTCGACTGGTGCTACAGTCTACTCCTTAGCATATGGACCAGCGCTCGGTTAATTTTGCTTGTATTTAAATAGACAAAATGTTCGTTTTCTTTTATATATAAGTCTCTCTCTCTCTCTCTCTCTCTCCCTCTCTCTCTCTCTCTCTCTCTCTCTCTCTCTCTCTCTATCTCACACACTCACGCACACACACACACACACACACACACACACACACACACACACACACACACACGTTTCATAGAATTAACATTGATTTATTGGCGTCCATTCCAGTCGAGATTTTAGCCCCAGTTTTCGCGTGTCGGAAAAGCTAGAATATCCGATACAACGCCTAGTTCCACACGGCAGAACAAAATTCGCACGGTGGAAAAATGGTTAAAAAGTATTTTACTTTTACGTTCAGCAGGGATTTGTCGGTGGTGGAGCTGGCGGGAGGTGTGAAGGGAAAGAAGAATATATACCACGAACCCATGGTCTTTACTGCACGTTTCATGGTCTCGTACACTCAAGAGATTTACTCCATTTGAGACAGATGTATGGTATGCAGTTAACCCAATCATAAATGGCAATAAAACCCTTCTTCTTAGACCCCATGCCTCATCATCATCTGCCTCATCATCTTCTGCTTCATCATCATCTCCCTCAGTATCATCTGCCCCATCATCATGAGGTAGATAATGATCTATCTCATCACCATTATCTGCCTCATCATCATTCTGCCTCATCATGTGCGTCAGCATTATCTGTCTCATGATGAGGCAGATAATGATCTATGTCATCATTATCATCATCATCATCATCATCATCATTATCTGCCGTATCATCAACAGGCCTTTAGTTCCAAAAAGAATAAAAGTTTCTAAGGAAATATATCAGTGTCAGTGTCAGTGGTTTTATGAGCCAGTATTATAATAACAGTGGATATGGTCGTGCCGTGTTGAACTCTGTCCATGTGTCCCTCACGGCTAGGGTCTGAAAATCAAGCTGTGACGGACATTTAAACTGAATGCATGTAGTATGCCCTTTCGTATGGACGTACAGTATTTGTGCACACTGTCGGTTGTACCAATGGAATGTACACAGACACACACACACACACACACACACACACAGAACTTTACAATGGTCGACTTTCACAAACATCACCTAGCCTACTACAAACACCCCTGCCTCATTCCTACATCGCCAGCGTGAGAAGGGAGTTAATTTTGGCTACCATTCATCCTCCATGGAGAAGGTTCTGTCATGGTAAATGGGTTCGGTCGTGCAATAGACCATTACAGTTTTATTACACCTGCACTCGCAAAAGCGAGAGACAATTCTATATTTTCCCTGGCGTGTGTGTGTGTGTGTGTGTGTGTGTGTGTGTGTGTGTGTGTGTGTGTGTGTGTGTGTGTGTGTGTGCAAAAAATAAAAAAGGTCAAACAGTGACCAAATAAAATCACGTTTATATTTTTTATCAAATATAAGCCAAACTTGGGTAAAGGGCTGAGTTCCGGCAAGAACAAACCGTTCAGGTTTGAGAACAGTTAGTCAACGGTCAATGTTACAGGACAAGGAAAAAGTTTACTCTGTGTGTCATTTAATTAGCAAAATAACACAAACAGTTTTGGCCCGATTTTACCAAAAAAATGGCAGAACGGTTGAGGGTCAGCTACGGGGTAAACCTATTTTATAGAATAATCAGTTGAAGGTTATGGCCACAGGGCAAGGCCAACATACAATTTTTATCAATTTTTGACCAACTTTTTATTTAAACATGAAGATAAGGAATGAATGAAAATATTTGATTTCGTGAACAGTCAAGGTCAGATGGCTGAGTCAGCTCAGTTTTCATGTAATCTGAACCAAACTTGGTGGAAGTGTTAAGGGTCAGGTAAGATAGAAGGGATTCAAATTTGAGAAAAATCTGTCAACGGTCAAGGACACAGGACAAAGTCAAATATTCAGCTTAGGGCGGATACTGCCCTCTCTGCTTAGTCCTTCTTGTGGTCACAGTTGATATGACAACAAGAAAATTTACAAACAGCCAATACCTGTCCCAACATGACACTCCCTCTGTTGGCAGAGATATACATGCGACTCCCTCTGTCCTACAACAAATTATTGCCTACATTGAAACTGATTTATCTGAAAATGTATTATCCAATATACTATAGCACAAGCCGTGTGTGTGTGTGTGTGTGTGTGTGTGTTTTGGGCAGCCGAAGCTACACATTCAAATCGCACCAAAATTGGCACAAAACTCGCAAAAAATTAGCTTATTTGAAAAAAACTTGGTCCCATCACGATAGAAAAACTTTTACTATATTTAATGAGCGATCACATTTTGACAAAAAAACGCAGCTCCCGGCGCCCGGTATAGGATCTCCGTAGAATTTTTTGCCCACAGCTATGACTAAAATATATCATAGCAACGCAAGAACCTTCCGCAGGAGCAAGTGCGAGGGGCCCGAAGAACCCACGAGCACTTGTTGCTTTCCTATAATAAAATTTAGATTTATTCACATGTGGCCATTCAAAACAAGTTCATTGATCAACTTTACGGTCAACCTTTCGACCGTCCCACGCTTGTCTGTTTACGAGTTCATTTGCCTTTTCAAGGCAGCTATACTGGAAACCTCCGAGTGGCTTTACACTCGGAACAAACGAGTACTGTATTTCAGTACACTATAGCAAGACTGGCAGCAGGCTCAGTGCATTCCCCACTCATCTGCAGGGCAGAACAAGATCATCATCGTCATTGTTATTATTTAGTAGTCAGCTGCCCCAGTAATGACATGAAAGTATTAAAATCATTATTGTTTTTTTAATCTTATACGTCAGTTAAGCATCATAATGTCCTAAGTACCATTAAAACAGCTTACATAGTTTAAGTATGAAAAAATGTAGAAGTTACAATAACCTTCAATCCTCAGTTTTGTAATTTCAACATTTATGACACTTGTTCAGTCGACAGGCATACATCCTTTTCATTCATTAACTCTGAGGTACATTAATGCTTTCACTGTTATAAAAAAAAAAAATAATATTAATAACTATTTCTTTAGTCCCTAATGATAACACAATAACCTATGAAGAGGTTTGGTAAAATGGTGATGTTAGTGACGACCTTAGTAGTACTCCTATTACTTTAACTTGGCCCAAAACTGCCATTCCTCCATCTTGAATGTTCAGTTCTAACAATAGGTTAACTAAATATTATGATGCTAATCACTAAGAAATGCTGTGGAAAACAACATGCACAGCCACATCACTGTCTCTTTCTGCTATTGATCTACGTAAAATATGTTGCAAAAAGGCAAAAACCTGAGCCAAGTTAAGGCGAAAGGTTTACAGTTAAACTTTTTCTTCTATATAAACTCTCACGGCGGTAACTAGAACTATAAATAACAGACGCGGTTGAACGACTGAAGACCATTTTTTCCCCAGTGCATGAGATCTCCTATAAACGGAATGAGTTTGTCTGGTAGTATTAATATCAAACTATAAAAAATGACATTGTACTCACGGAACTAATTTCTGATTGCCTCCACAAAATCCTCTGCAGTTAATTACATCTGACAGTTTAGACTGGAGTTCCGGCAAAATCATTACCTATTACCTAACACCTAATAGTATACATTAGAGCACCGCCGAAATCAGTACCTTTGATCTCTGTCCCTCTGCCCTTTACCCCGTCCCCACAGCCCCTGGCCCGTCTGCTAGCACCACCCCTCCCTTGCACCCTCAGTAACACCACCAGGTCTCATCTCTATCAAATTCCAAGAGCCTCTCAGTGTACGAAAAAACCAGCATTCCATTTCGTTAGTGATCACTTCCACACACCAACATCCAGCGGGGCTAAAATTTTCCTTTATGTCGGTGAAGGGCAGAGAGAGAGAGAGAGAGAGAGAGAGAGATGGACTTTTGTGTGCCAGGCCCCCCTCTCCCTCATGTCTGTCAATCAGGCTTTATCACCAACACTGCCACAAATTTAATCTTGGCTTTAGGATGGCCTCACGTTGCCGTCTGTGGCATCTATGGCGCTTTGTTCCTGTGTTATGGCACCCACCAGTCTACTTCCTGGCTCTCAGTACTGGCTCCTTGTTGCTGGTTATGGCGCAGTGGTGCTGTTGTGGCGCCTTGTGGTGCCAGTTGCGTTGGTATTACAAGTTCTGTATTCTTGTAAGATAAGGAAGCTCCCTAACACTTTTTCCTATCCGATTTATTTTGCTTATTACCCATACTGTCCGTGTAACATAAATCCTTCCAATATAGCCATACTCCACATAAATAACGTACAAAAGTATATGAACCCACACTGAATAATAAATCGCTGAGGTTGAGGTGATAGGGAACGTTCTTAGGCGACGAGAACACAAGCCAGTCTCCTCACTTCGTCTGTCCTTTCCTTTTCCTCACCCGCTGTCTCCCTCCCCTGTCTCTATCCCCCTCCTCTTACTCTTTCACTCTCTCTTTTCTCTCTCATCCCCCCCCCTTTCTCTCTCACCCTCTCCTTACTCTCTCACCCTTCCCTTTCTCCCTCACCCCTCTTTCTCTCTCACCCTCTTCTTTCTCTATCACCCCCCTTTCTGACCCTCTCCTATCTCTCTTACCCTCCCCTTTTTCTATCACTTTCCCCTTTCTCACCCTCTCCATTCTCACCCTCTCCTTTCTCACCCTCCCCTTCTCACCATCTCCTTTCTCTCTCACCCTCCCCATTCTCACCCTATCCTTTGTCACTCACCCTCTCCTTTCAATCTCATCCTCCCCTTTTCCACCATCTCCTTTCTCTCTCGCAGTTGATATCTAGTGATTGTTCTTTCTGTTGTAGACGACAGTCCGTGCACTGACAGAAACCAACATCCTCGCAGTTCCGTCTGAAGAAAATTGACAACTGGCGAAATACAATGAAAACCTCATCTCTACTAGTGTGTGTTTCAGATGGTTCAGTTTTTTTGCTATGTATTCGTCAGCCTTAGGGAAGACTCTCTCTCTCTCTCTCTCTCTCTCTCTGTTTTTACTGGTATCCATGATGTTTGTTTCAGTGGTGTCGCTGGTACTAAATTGGTATTAAATGGACTTGACCTGCAGCTTTGTGAGCAGACTGACTAAGGCTCGTAATCTAGGTGATGAAGGAAGCTTCCTAGTACCTCTTCCTTACCGATTTATTTTTACATTCTGCTAGCTAATATTGTTCTGTACGTTATCTACGCAGAGTTTGGTGATATAAAGAGGAAGTCACACAGAACAGACTCAAAGTGTAATAGGCAAATTAAATCGCTTACGAATATGCGTTAGGGCATTCCTTTACCAACCAGAATACGGAACTAAAGTATTGCTTTACCATGGCACTTTAGTTACTTCCTTTCAGTCTGGTGACCTGGTTTGGCCTTATCTTGCTACCACTCGACGATTTATTCCTCTAATGAGAGACCCTGGCGGTGAAGTATTCAAATCAATCTCCATTAACCCCTTCAATATGATGACGTTTGATAAATTCTGTTCTTTCAAACGCCTGTCCATCTTCCTGTTACTCTGGGGAGGCCTCCCATGGTGCTGTATTTAGATGTTGCTGGAAGAAGAATTCTTTAGATATGGTTCCGTGTGTGTGTGTGTGTGTGTGTGTGTGTGTGTGTGTGTGTGTGTGTGTGTGTGTGTGTGTGTGTGTGTGTGTGTGTGAAATTTTTCTCATTCCTATAGGAAGTTAAAACCAAACAAGCCAGTAAGCAATGATAGCTAGCTCCAAGGTGACCAAGCTTTGTCAGCGACCGGTTGTGAATTTCGGTATGAAAAGTCAGTCCCGTATGGCGGTAACAAAGAACAACATCCCTTCCAAGAATCACGGCCCTGGCTTGATAACCTTCCGAGCCTTAGTATTTCGCACAAACAAGGTCGTAATTTTAGCGCTTTTCATATTGTCTGCACTTTATGACCTTTTACCTCTGACCTGGCAGATATAGGTCATGCATGTACAAGACACACTTGTAGTACCTATTAACGTCTATAAGCATGCAAAGTTTCATTCAATTCCATCCACCCACTGAGGAGCTAGGGAACTTGAAATTCACGGAATGGCCCACCAGAGGTACAAGTTCTAGGAGGAGCTGCCAGAGACTGGAAGTGAATTTTGACACTAAATGTCATTTTTTTATGGAGGTACTCCAGTGCAACATTCCACCCAAGAATCATGGTCCTGGTTTAATAGTCTTCGGAGCCTAAGCATTTTGTGCGAGCATAGTCGTGATTTTAGCTGTTTTCACTGTTTCTGCATTTGATGACCTTTGACCCTGACTTGGTCAATGTTGCACATAGATGTACAATAGAATGTTGTAACACTAGTCAATGTCTATAAGTATGCAAAGTTTCATTCAGTTCCATCGAGCCACTGGGGAACTATGGGGTGCATTTTTGAAAACTGGTCCTGATTGCAAGGGATGATGAGGCCAATATTCGCAGGGCTACCATTCGAAAACTAGAATTGAAAAAGGAAAATGGATGGCACAGCCCCGAAAGAGAATGACCTCAAGATTACGCCTAAAAACGTCAGAGCTTTCTACCTCCGTTAGTATGCTTCTACAGCTAAAAAAGTGAAAAGTACGGAAAAAGCGTTTTTAGGCCATTGCCTAGTAACCAAAACCTTGCAGTCACAACTAGGTCAAAGGCTGGTCATTATGTCCATGTTTAGTTGAAATCGGTTAATTCTGAGGGGTAGAAGCGCCTGCCACATTTAAACAAGAAACCAAGCAAGAATACGTGACTAACAATAAGGGTAGTATGACCTAACCAACACACATGTGAAGTACATAGATATGGCTTCCCATGTACAGTTTGTAAAACTCACACACTTATTTCGCTTTATCGCACAAAATCAACATATTACATATACCTTCCCAGAACCTAATGATAACATTTCACTGATACCTGAATCAATGGCATTATAAAGGACTCACCGATTTCACAATGGTGTTGACATGTTTCGCAGATACGCGTCTGTTTAATAAGTTTCTCAGACAGTCAGTTCAGTGTTTCATAATACGGACGATGTGCATTACTGTGATCTTACAATAAAGTGTATAGTTAGAACCAGGCAGGAGAACAGTATTTACTTTTAATGATGGCTGATTGTTAATACTATAATGCAAATAGTTTCTGGCCGATATAAATAGATATCTAGCTCAGTTTTGTATGTGGGGGTATCAATAAAGAGTTTGCCTGCAGCAATTCAGTCCCTCACCCTAACTACATCACACTAACCAACATGCAGGCAAGTTGCAGATAAATCGCTTATTCCCTTCCCTTCCTTTAACTCCCCCTTTTTTTATATGTTTCATTTATTTATTCAGTTCATTTGCTTGTGAACGATGCATATGGCCGCTAGTCTCATCGAGCAGGTTTTGTTGGGATAATTGAATCTAACCTTTGCTCTATTTACGAATCTTGCAATCAGTCTTTGTTCTACCAGTACAACAAAAAAAGGACGCATCTACAAGTTGTGGCTGTATTTTTATTTCTGTATAATTCCCTGAAGCCCAGTGGAATAATCAGTTCCGCATCACTGAAGATAGTTCTTTCTTCAGTGCATGCAAGCCAATAATTTTTGCTGGGTCTTTAGAAAACCTGTAAGCTTAAGAAACAGTCGGTGTATTCTGAAGCGACAGAAAGAAGCCATAGTTCCTTCCTAGTTCTAAGAGTATTGTGGATAGCGAAAGTATTTGATAAAATAGATGGTATTTGCGGAAGTGTGACAAGGAGGTCGGACGAGTCGTATTGGGAAGGGGTCTGAGGATTCGATCTCACATCTCTTCTAGCGAATTTATTCTGCACATTATGCCACGGTACCCTCTTGTATGCCACTAATACAAACTATATCGTTCTTAGGAAGGCAGAAGTAGAAAGCAGGAAGGATTTTAGAGTGCAGTGTCCAAACAAATCGCTTAGGAAGAGAGATTATAGACTCTCTCAAACCAATTAGATTACGATCCCTTATCCTAGCCTGTATACTGTGGCCCAAGCCCTGCCATTTGTCTCTGTTATTGTCACACACTGCACTAATATTGCCTTACTAGTCGCTGATGGACAGTTGCCTTCATCCACACTCTCTGCCTCTCCAGTCTCTCCACTTTCAATTCACCATCACTCTTTCCACTCCTGTTTCTCATCTTTTCGTCCACCGTGAACCCTCTCCACTCTCACTTCTCTCACACTACATTTCCTACTTGCTTCACACATACCCGTACTTCTCCATCAGTGACTCTCTCCACTCATTCCACCTTCACTGATTCTTCACTTTCACTCCATTACCACCACTGACTCTCCACATTCACTCCACCACCACTGACTCTCTACTCTCACTCCACCACCACTGACTCTCCATTCTCACTCCACGACCACTGATTCTCCACTCTCACTCCACCACCATTGATTCTCCACTCTCACCCCGCTACCACCATTGACTCTCCACACTCACTCCACCACAACTAACTCTCCACTCTCACTCCACCACTGACTCTCCACTCTCACTCCACCACCACTGACTCTCTTCACTCACTCCACCACCACCATTGACTCTCCACACTCACTCCACCACCACTGACTCTCCACTCTCACTCCACCACCACTGACTCTCCACTCTCACTCCACCACCACTGACTCTCTTCACTCACTCCACCACCACCATTGACTCTCCACACTCACTCCATCACCATTGACTCTCACCCCTTACTCCACCACCACCTACTCTCCACTCTCACTCCACCACCACTTACTCTCTTCACTCACTCCACCACCACCATTGACTCTCCACACTCACTCCATCACCACTGACTCTCAACCCTTACTCCACCACCACTTACTCTCCACTCTCACTCCACCACCACTTACTCTCCACCCTTACTTCACCATCACTGGCACTCCACACTCACTCCACCATCTCTGACTCTTCACACTCCACCACCTCTGACTCTTCGCACTCCACCACCATTAACTCTTCACACTAAACCACCACCACCACCACTGACTCTTCATATGCCACACCACCACCACCACCACCACCACTGACTCTCCACCACCATCACCACCACCACCATCACCACTTACTCTTCACATTCCACCACCACCACCATTGACTTTTCACACTCCACCACCACCACCACTGACTCTTCACACTCCACTACCACCACCACTGACTCTTTACACTCAACCACCACCACCACCGACTCTTCACACTCCACCACCACCACCACCACTGACTCTTCACATTCCACCACCACCACCACTGACTCTTCACACTCCACCACCGCTACCACTGACTCTTCACATTCCACCACCACCACCACTGACTCTTCACATTCCACTACCACCACCACTGACTCTTCACACTCCACCACCGCTACCACTGACTCTTCACACTCCACCACCATCACCAACATCACCACCACCACTGACTCTTCACATTCCACCACCACCACCATTGACTCTTCACACTTCACCACCGCTACCACTGACTCTTCACATTCCACCACCACCACCACTGACTCTTCACATTCCACCACCACCACCACTGACTCTTCACACTCCACCACCGCTACCACTGACTCTTCACACTCCACCACCATCACCAACATCACCACCACCACTGACTCTTCACACTTCACCACCATCACCACTACCACTGACTCTTCACACTCCACCACCACCACCACCACTGACTTTCACACCCCACCACCACCAGCACTGACTCTTCACACTCCATCACCACCACCACTGACTTTTCACACTCCATCATCACTGACTCTCTCCACGCTCACTCAACCACCACTACCATTGACTGTCCACACTCCACCATCACTAACTCTCTCCACTCTCACTCCACCACCACTGACTCTCCACTTTCACTCCAGCACCACTGTGTCTTCACACTCCGCCACCACTGAATCTCTCCACTCTCACTCCACCACTACTTACTCTCCACTTTCACTGTACCAACACTGAGTCTTTACACTCTACCACCTCCGAGTCTTGACACTCCACCATAACCACCACTGCATCTCTGCACACTCACTCCACCACCACTGACTCTTCACACTCCACCACCACCACCACCATTGACTCTCCACTCTCACCTCGCCACCACTGACTCTCTCCCGTCTCACTCCACCACCACTGACTGTCTCCACCCTCCACCACCACTGACTTTCCACTTTCCCCCACCACAAACACTCTCCACTTCTTATTTCTTTCACTGAATCTTCACATGTATGCCTCTTTTTTTTGCAATAGCAAAGTGGTGGCTACTGTGAACAAGTATGTTTCTATGTATGGATTTACTGTATATACGTATTATTCGCAACTGTTAACATACCTAATCAATGCCTGAACTAATTGGGGGGGGGGGGAAGTGGCACATACTGTGTCTGGGTCTGGAAGAAATGCATTGATTTTTGTTCAGGCAGATCAAAGGTCAAATGTCATGGGTCAAAATAAAAATTCAAGGTGCGGTGTTATCTAGTGAATGCCTGGTCCGATTTGCTTAAAAATTGGCACATACATCGTGTGTGTGTCCGAAAAGAAGTTCTTCGAGTGTGGTGGGGATTGATAAGAAGTCAAGGCCATAGGTCATGGGTGAAATTCTTAATTCAGGTGTCAGCATTATCTCAAGGACGCCTGATTTTATTTTTTACTCTGTTGCAAGGCGTAAGGCAAAGCAAGCTCGCCCCCCCCCCTCTCTCTCTCTCATCATTGCACCTAAACTTTTAATCCTAAAGTACCCACCTCCACGGGTAATATATACTCCTATCACCCCTTCCTCACCCCTGCCATAATTCCACCACATTCCACACACTTCTTACCCCCTACGCCCATTTCTTCATCCCCTGACACTATATCTTGAGGGATAATTTATAATGTGGCTTCGCTGCACGCACCCACTAATTGTACCAAACCCATTTCCACAGCCTATACATCCCTTCCCCACCTCAACTGTTGTTCAAATCTCCATCTCATCCTAACCAGTCCTTTGTTCACCACCTCCATTTCTTTACTCTTCCCTTACCCCCTCCCCCTAGCTTTTTTTACGGTTTCACGATGCAATGCAAGCCAGGCAGTCGATGAACATGCATATCATTGAAATTTGCGCATATGATGTGAGTGGTGGTAGGGGTGGGAACTGGTGAATCGATACTAACACAAATCAAAGATCAAAATCACAAACCAAAGTCAACGTTTGGGTGCAACATCACTGTCATCTCTGAGCACCATCTCTACTTGATTTTATGGACATTCTCATTCCATTTCACTCTAGCTGCTGCCCAATCACACACATTCCCTAGACTCTCAGCTTCACTTAACCCCCTCATTCCACGTACGCAGGGTGCAGGGCAGGTGTTGTGTGTATCAGTATGAATCTCTTAGATATGACTGCAGTTTTTTCAGTCATATAATGCCAGGTGACCGAAGCTGATCCTTTGTGATGAGGCTTTATGACAGAATCTTAACCACTTCAAATAAAATCGCATAACGGTACGATGAACAGAATATGAACACCAAGGTCCAGAGAATACCAGGTCATTTCACGCGCATGTGGGCGGGACCGGGATGACGTCAGTAGGCCTGATGACAGTTGGCCTGCTTCTCATCCCTTTCTCTCCTTTTTTCCCTCAAATATTATTTTTTATTATTTTTCTTAGTCTGTCCTCTCCACCTTCTTCATTTTTTTCCTCATCCCATTGTTCCCTTCCGCACCTCATTTCCCAACAATTCCCCCCTTCCTTTCCTTATCCACTCTTCCTTCATTCTCTTTTCTCCTCCCTTCATGTATTTCCTTCCCTTACCTTGATCATTCCTTCCTTCTCTTCCGTTCCCCTCTCTAGTTTTATTCTCATCAATACATACAATATGCTGTACTGCACGTTTACGTATATCTGTACTAACTTTCTATAAAAGTTGGTTTACCTAACTGTGAAAGGTGTGTGTGTGTGTGTGTGTGTGTGTGTGTGTGTGTGTGTGTGTGTGTGTGTCCATTTCTCTTTCTTTCATTTCTCCTTTTCTTTCCCCATCTCCTTTCCCTTTTCTCCTCCCCCTTCCTTCTTCCTCTATCCTCCATCCCATTCCTTTCCTCTTACATCACTCCATCTAACTTTTCACCTACATGTGGTAATTCCTTTACAAACGCCGCACCCCTTCCTTCCTTACCATTGCGTTTGCCTCACCTCCTTTCTTAAATCCGTTCCTTCCCCTGCTCCCTTTCTCACGGGATCAGCTCACACTCAATGTTCAAAAGTAAACCACAACCTTCTTCTTTACTATATATCCGAGTATATATATATATATATATATATCTATATATATATATATATATATATATATATATATATATATATATATATATATATATATATATATATATATTAATAAATATGCTTTCCTGCATTTATCCTCATACATATGCTCTCCTGTATTTATCCCCATAGCTTAGGCATACCGGTACTATTTTTTTTTTTTTTTTTGAAAATTCTCACGCTACTGTAGGCTTATTAATATATACGCTTAATTGCCTTTATCCCCATAGCTTAGGCATACTATTTTTTTTTTTATCAGCATGCATAAGCTATAGTAGGCTTATTAATATATATGCTTTCCTGCTTTTATCCCCATAGCTTAAGCATACTGTTTTTTTAATATCAATATTCTTAAGCTATCGTTAAGATTATATTAAAAAAAAAAACTTACTCTTAAATATTACTAAAACAAATGTCACATAAAGCTGTACTGTACACATGTATACATCTAGACATCTTAATGTGGGAAGGCACAAAGTTGGTACTGCGTCCTCCGCTAATTTTCGGATCTTTACTGAAACTGGAATGCCCAGGAGTTCATATTTTAGATTTCTTTTAAAGGAATCAACTTTAAAATGTAAACTACATATCCTTGCATTTTGAGGATTGAAACTGTCTTTTCTCAGACACAGATTAATCCACTTCTTTCTAAGTTCATCTTGAGGAAATCTGTGTTGAGAATACGCTCTTTTGTGTGAACAGGAAGGATTGCAAGCATTAACTGCACAATAATCTGGCATTTTTTTGGCTTTGAGCACGACCAGATCAGTGTGGTGGCCTAGATCAAACTGAGACAGCAGGCCTTGTGACGTCACGCGCGGTTCGGGACCCATTTCCGTCCCTTTGCAGACTGACTTGGTATTCTCTGGATCTTGATGAAAACGTCATCATACATATAGAGCTACTGGAGATTATTTCTTACTCCCCCACTACCAAATGTCCACCCTACACTGAATAAAATTGTTCGAAGGTTTAAGAGAAATAGAAAAATGTGTATATAACATCAACCTAATAAAAGTGCCGTTATGCACTGAAGGTACCCTTTCGTTCTTCTCATCAAATTATTCATATGTGTCTAGGATTTTAGGTTGCTATTAACACCTTCACCTCAAAGGCTTTCATCTAAGCAGAATTACTGTATATTATATGGATACAGAACAGCTAAAACGTCATCATAATGAAGTAGTTTTGTCGATAGTCAGCACTTGCAGGATATATACAGTGAAGCTTAACTTCAAATAAAATTATCATAATGGGTAGGTTAATTCGGTATATGCCTCTTTCCTAGGAGACCAAATAGTGTTTCGAAACTGCGGCCTTCCAGGAACATACACTGTATCTGGCACTGATTTAGCACTACAGGGGCAGTGGGGTACACTGGAAACCAGGTTACCTGTGCTGTAACAAAAAAATATGGTTACCTTTCTGGGAGTAGGCCTGTATTGTTTGCAAAAGTGTCTGTTATCCTGGAAAATACTTTATATTTTGTATTTAGAGTTAATTGTGTCTTGGACTACGTACATGAATGTGAATTTATTAATTTTTAACCAAATAATTGGTGATTTTTTTTCATGCTTGTTTATTGTAAATAGATTCGTATTTGTTCAACTTTTCTTTTCACAAATTTTGTCTAAATTCTAAATATGTTGTGATAAGTTAATAAACCTATATGGAACTCTCAAATTGTATAAGAATTATGAAAAATAATATGTTTTCTTTGAGAAATATGAAAAAAATATGTACATTTTCACTTCCTCATTTCCAGTTGTGTATCACTTGCCCTGTTGCTCCTTTTGTTTACAAAAGGTCTCATCCATGGTCTAAAAGGGGGGGCAAAGAAAAGAAGGATCCAGGTAATAAATTTTCAACAAACCAGCTCAAAAAAATAATATTAAGCCTCTTCCATTTGTTAAATGTCTTTTTTTGCTTAGATACTCTCATTTTCAGTGTTAAATGAAAGAAGATAAACGAAATTACACATACACCAAAGCATATTTCAGTACAACAAACATACGTATATATTTTTTATTTTAACTTTGGGGTCCATTGGACAACGGATCACTTTTGGTGCAACACACACAAAAAAAAAAAAAGGGTTACCTGGCTAGTGTTGATAAACTATTCACAAAAAGTGGCGGCTACTCAGCAACCCATTAACTCCTTTTAAAAATTAATAAAACGGTTCGGTGATGACAGCAGATAATAATACGTAAGTCAGTTTACATCAGGTCCTTCAGGAGTTTAGTAAATCCATTTACTTAGGAATATATATATATATATATATATATATATATATATATATATATATATATATATATATATATATATATTGTTACGGAACAGAGAAAGATAATGTACACTTTAAGTGAGAATACTAAAAATCACTACTGTCCCGTAAAGTTCCAGGTTCAAAACAAAAGAATTAGGTAAAATTACAAGTTAAAGTTTAATGCTCAAACTAACAACAAAACATTCAGGACTCATAAGGATAATGTAATGGCAAAAAACAGGTTAAATATATGGTTAACTGCAATAGCCTCTATTAACACGAAATTAGCATGAGTAAATTTATCTAAGTCAGCCCTGTTAAAATGAGATACCAGATAATGCTCAGTGAATGCCAGATATATTATTACAGATACAAACTATTATTAATGATGGCTGACAATAAGAACCTTTACATAAATTACAAAAACCTTACTAGGCCTAAGAATTAACCTTATGCTACACAGTACAAGAAAAAATGCAACAACAGTTATACTCAAATTACACACAGCTGCTAGATGGTTGGAGACTTCCTGAGCACTCACAATAATAACAACTGTACAGAGGAGGACAGAGATGTGAGCAAAATGAGGAGTAGATCTAAGTGGCAATAATGCAGAGACTGAGCTCATTATATAGGGGCCAGCAGAGCTTGATACAACTTGTAAGAAGGACGCGCAAATGAAGCCATAGGGGACAAAGAGCTGACAATCCTGCTCTGAACAACAGAAAGGACGACTTACTCTACTATAACGGTAGAAGGGGGAACTGAGGCAGAACACGCTCGTGATCAAACATACAGCATACTGTGCGTTAAAATTACACAAAGGATGATGAAATCATAGGCTATGTAACACCTCCCCACAAAGAAAAAGAAATTTACAAAGGAAATTTCTTATTACTCTAAAACAATCTGTCTAAAGTCTAGATAAGCAATCTGCAGTAACATTTTCTTTCCCCTTGACATGTTGTATGTCTAATGAATACTCCTGAAGAAGTAGACTCCATCTTGTCAATCTCTGATTTTTATCTTTAAACTTACTAAGGAATTTCAGTGGGTTATGATCGGTATAAATGACTATGGGGTCAAAACCAGAACACAAATAAAATGAAAAATGCTGTAAACCCAGAATCAAGGCCAAAAGCTCTTTCTCAATAGTTGAGTAATTCTTTTGAGGTGGAGTGAACTTCTTACTGTAATAAGATACAGGGTGTTCAATACCCTGATCATCCTCTTGCAGCAAAACAGCCCCAGCTCCTGTATCACTTGCATCAACAGCCATCTTAAAAGGCTTATCAAAATTTGGAGTAGCGAGCACTGGCTGACTTAATAGGATAGCTTTAAGTTTGCTGAAAGAGGATTCACAGTTATCGGTCCAGACAAATTTAACTCCCTTTTTCAGTAGGTCTGTACGTGGTGATACAAGAATAGAAAAGTTAAGAACAAATCTCCTGTAATAACCTACCATTCCCAAAAATCTTTGTAGCTCTTTCCTACTTTTAGGTCTGGGAAGATCACTTATAACCTGAACCTTAGCTCCTGGTGGTGCAACATGTCCATCACCAATTACGTACCCAAGGTATTGAATGTTAGCTTGACCAAACTCACACTTTGATAAATTAGCTACAAGATTAGCCTGAACCAAACGCTCAAGAAATTTGCTGACATGGCATAGGTGATCTTTCCAGTTGTCACTGAAGATTAATACATCATCAATATAAACAACACACCCTGCCAAACCCTCTGTTACAACATTCATGAGCTTCTGAAATGTGGCTGGTGCATTCTTCATACCATATGGCATTACAGAACATGCAAAAGTCTTTCCTAGTGTTACAAAACATGAGATCTCCCTAGCACGTTCAGTCATAGGTACTTGCCAGTATCCCTTTAACAAATCAAACTTACTTATGTACCTAGCCTTTCCGATCTTGTCTATGCAATCTTCCACACAAGGGAGAGGGTAAGTGTCTGTTTTGGTTATCTGATTAACACGTCTGTAGTCAATGCAAAGCCGCTGTGACCCACCTGGCTTAGGGACTAGAGTGACAGGAGAACTCCACTCGCTCTGACAGGGCTCAATCATCTTGTGGTCCAACAGGTAGCCAAGCTCCTTCTGGATGAGAGGAACTTTCACTGGGTTCACATGGTAAGGAGGCAATTTAATTGGCTTTGCATCTCCAACATCGACATCATGCATCAACACAGTGGTTCTTCCTAGAGTGGCACGGAACACTTGCGGGTACTCCTGCAGTAATGCCGAAAACTCCTGCCTTTCCTCGGGAGGTAGATGAGAAAGCTTAGTCTGGAGATCATTCATGATATCAGGATTCTTCCCCAAACTATCACTCAGGCTCATACTGCATGGGAGAGCTTCACTTGCAGACTCGGGTGGAACAGCTACAGTGCAGACTGGATTATTTTCGTCCCGCCTGTGATATAACTTTAGCATGTTGATGTGACATAGTAGCTTGTTCTTTCTACGATCTGGTGTGGCGATGACATAGTTGACATCACTGAGTTTCTTCTCCACGAAATAAGGACCACTAAACTTGGCTTGAAGAGGTTGCCCATGAACTGGTAGCAGAATCAAAACCTGATCTCCTGGCTGAAAGTGGCGTAACCTGGACTTCTTATCATACCAAGTCTTCATCTTCTCCTGAGCAGCTCCTAAATTCTCTCTCGCCAGCTGTAAAGCAGTGGACAGCCGTTCTTTGAACTTCATCACGTACTCCAGCAGGTTGACGTCATCTTCCTACGACAGGCAACATTCCTTGAGTAACTTAAGGGGTCTTCTTACTTCATGGCCAAACAGTAGTTCAAAAGGTGAGAAGCCCAGTGATTCATTTGGAGATTCTCTTGCAGCAAACACAACGAATGGAAGACCTTTATCCCAGTCTTTTTGATGTTCCAAACAGTATTTCTTGAGCATCGATTTGAGTGTTTGATGATATCTCTCCAACGCTTCTTGGGTCTGGGGATGGTAAGCTGAAGACGTGATCTGGGTGATGCCCAACTCTTTCAGAGACTGCTTGAAAACGTTTGACATGAAATTACTTCCCCGGTCTGACTGTACCTCCTTGGGCAGACCAAACTTTGTGAAGAACCCTAGCATTTCCTTAACCACGTTCTTTGCTGAGATATTTCTAAGTGGAATGGCTTCAGGATAACGAGTAGCCATATCAATCAGGGTCAACACATAAGAAAATCCTGAAGAAGTCTTAGGAAGAGGGCCCACAATATCCACCAACACACGGGTGAATGGCTCCTCAAAAGGAGGAATGGGAACTAGAGGTGCAACCTTTTCGGTCTGATTACACTTCCCCACAACTTGACAGGTGTGACAAGACTTACAATACCAGGAAACATCCCTGAGGATAACTGGCCAGTAGAAGTGTTTCAAAATGCGTGCCACAGTCTTCCTCACTCCAAGGTGTCCTGCCAAACTGGAATCATGAGCCACTCTAATGATATCCTGCCTACAAACACGAGGGATGACAACTTGATGTACAACCTCCCATTCACAGTCGGCTGATGCTGTTGGGGGTCTCCACTTCCTCATAAGTATTCCTGACTTTATATAATAACAAGTAGAAGCACCAGTTGACTCTTCCTCACTGCAAGCAGAGTTAGCTAGACCTTTCAACTCAGGGTCAGCAACCTGCAACTCAACCAACTCTTGACGAGACAAATTATCAACACTAATGGGTACTGCCTCATCTGGTGAGTGGTCCAAATTAGCAAGAAAAGTGTCAGCTAGGATAACATCATCATCATCATTATCCTCTAAGTCACCAGTAACTTTAGACTTAGCCCTAGTGACAGCACATGCAGGGAACACATCAGGGACATCACAATCCTGGGCCGCAGCCACTGGCTCACTAGACAACTGAGGAGCTGGACACACTTGACTTCCACCAATATCATTTCCAAGTAAGAAAGTTACACCTGACATTGGGAGTGTCTCAACCAACCCAACCATAACAGAACCATTAACAAAACCAGACTCTAAATTCACTCTGCACAGAGGGACAGAGAAGTAATTATTCCCTACACCTTGTAAGATTACAGTTTCATCAGAGGAATTAACATTAAAGCCTAGAACACTGGTCAGCATAAGGGATTGGCAAGCACCTGTATCACGATATATTTTAACTGATTTCCTGTCATTACTGTCCAGAGGACTGACAAAACCATCAGACAGGATATTAGCACATGAACTCTTGAGAGTGTCACCCACGTTACTTCTCAAAAGAGGAGCTCCATCATGAGAATTTAAGTTACCCCTCAAAGCAGGTTCAGTTAACTCGGTTAAAGAATTATGGGAACTCTCAAGGGTGGACACTAGACCAATTGACTGAATATTTAAAGACTCCTTTTTGTTCACATCACGCTGTCTCCTGAAACATTTCTCCGTAGTATGACCAAGCTTACTACAATAAGTACATTTACTTTTCTGGAATCTAGAGGTGAAGCTGGTATTTACTTCCTGAGAAACATCATTTTTATTCTCTTTTCTGTTACCTGTACTCTGAGTAGAGGCAACGTACTTACTCTCAGCTTTCCCTTTTTCTCTAGAATATCTCTTGTGAGTGAGAACATATTCATCAGCTAAAACTGCAGCATCAGACAAATTATCTATTCTTTTCTCATCAAGATATAGGCTTAAATCTTTATTAATACACCTTTTGAAGTCCTCCAGCAAAATCATCTGCTTAAATTTGTCAAAATCAGAATTCACATTCTTAGAATTTAACCACTGCTCTAACAGATCTTCTTTGATTTTTGCATACTCAACATGGGATTGCTTATCTTGCTTATAAGTTGTCCTAAATTTTACTATATAGGCATCAGGAACAAGTTCATAGGCCTTAAGAATCAAGCTCTTAACTACATCATAATTATCAGATTGATCCTGAGGCAAAGATGCATAAGTTACTTGAGCTTTACCGGTGAGAACAGCTTGAAGGAGTACTGGCCAATACTTTTTGGGCCAATTAAAACATGTAGCTACCCTCTCAAACAACTGAAAATACTTTGTTAAATCAGATTCATTAAAAGGAGGGACAAGTTTAACATTTTTAGCCACATCAAAATCATCAGAGCTAGATGATCCAGTTCCACCTTGTTTCATGCGATACTCATGGTCTGCCTGAATCCTGGCAAGTTCAATTTGTGCCTGTATCTGTGCCTCCTGAATACGAGCCTGAGACTCCGCCTCCTTAGCCTGAGACTCAGCCTCCTTAGCACGTGCTTGAAATTCAGCCTCCTTAAAACGAGCCTCCTGCAGGGCTAGCTGTAACTTAGCTAATTCAATCTGCGGTTGCTCATTTGGAGCTTTCATTAATCATGTCGACAATTTGATCTTTAGAATGATGAGAGCGAACAGCAATTCCCAATTGTTGAGCAACTAGCTTAAGTTCATTCTTTGTTCTTTTCTCTACATCACACACTGTTTGCACATTTGACAAAAAATCTTTGACTTCATCAAGTGTAGTAATAGTAGACATCATGAATAAATCACAGTCACAAAATATCAAGCAATATCCTTATGATAATATCCTGAATATCCTGATAAGAGGTCCCCAAATTTATGTTACGGAACAGAGAAAGATAATGTACACTTTAAGTGAGAATACTAAAAATCACTACTGTCCCGTAAAGTTCCAGGTTCAAAACAAAAGAGTTAGGTAAAATTACAAGTTAAAGTTTAATGCTCAAACTAACAACAAAACATTCAGGACTCATAAGGATAATGTAATGGCAAAAACAGGTTAAATATATGGTTAACTGCAATAGCCTCTATTAACACGAAATTAGCATGAGTAAATTTATCTAAGTCAGCCCTGTTAAAATGAGATACCAGATAATACTCAGTGAATGCCAGATATATTATTACAGATACATAATATTATTAATGATGGCTGACAATAAGAACCTTTACATAAATTACAAAAACCTTACTGGGCCTAAGAATTAACACCTTATGCTACACAGTACAAGAAAAAATGCAACAACAGTTATACTCAAATTACACACAGCTGCTAGATGGTTGGAGACTTCCTGAGCACTCACAATAATAACAACTGTACAGGGGAGGACAGAGATGTGAACAAAATGAGGAGTAGATCTAAGTGGCAATAATGCAGAGACTGAGCTCATTATATAGGGGCCAGCAGAGCTTGATACAACTTGTAAGAAGGACGCGCAAATGAAGCCATAGGGGACAAAGAGCTGACAATCCTGCTCTGAACAACAGAAAGGACGACTTACTCTACTATAACGGTAGAAGGGGGAACTGAGGCAGAACACGCTCGTGATCAAACATGCAGCATACTGTGCGTTAAAATTACACAAAGGATGATGAAATCATAGGCTATGTAACAATATATATATATATATATATATATATATATGTGTGTGTGTGTGTGTGTGTGTGTGTGTGTATCTATCTATCTATATATATATATATATATATATATATATATATATATATATATATATATATATATATATAACCATGTATATTAACATATATATATATATGTATATATATAAACATATATACTGTATATACATATATATAAAAATATATATATATACATATAAATATATATATATATATATATATATATATATATATATATATATATATATATATATATATATATATATATATATATATATATTCCATCCATCCATCCATCATCTAATCCTTCATTGCCCCATGAGGAGCGTAGAAGCCCGGGGCTAGGAAAGTTGGTCCTGGCATTTAAGATGAGAGTGACCAGCCTCACTCATCTCTGAGTGGCATTACGTGAGCAATAAACCCCAACCAACCCTTGGGTATAAACCTTCACCGGCTCAATGCGACTGGAGCACCTTAATTACCCACTAAACCACCAGGAGCCAAAATTTGGTTATATGGTTACCACTAAGCGTAGTAATATATATATATATATATATATATATATATATATATATATATATATATATATATATTATATATATATATATATATATATATATATATATTAATATATATATATACATATACACGTATATATATATATATATATATATATATATATATATATATATATATATATATATATATATATATATATATATATATATATATATATATATATATATATATATATATATATATATATATATATATATATATATATATATATATATATATATATATATATATATATATATATATATACATATACACGTATATATATATATATATATATATATATATATATATATATATATATATATATATATATATATATATATATATATATATATATATATATATATATATATATATATATATATATATATATATATATATATATATATATATATATATATATATATATATATATATATATATATATATATATATATATATATATATATATATATATATATATATATATATATATATATATATATATATATATATATATATATAGTTATGAATGGGAGATTTCTGTTTTGAGAGAAATCTGTCGAAGGTCTACTGTAGGTAACTGGACAAAAAGTCAAATATTCTCCCTTTAGACCAGTTGGTGGGCTCGGGTGTTGCATCATCTGTGTGCTCCTTGTTGTGTGAATAATCTCCCTTTTCTCTAACTTGGTGTAAAATTACCACCTCTCCATCCTGATTGCTGAGTTGTAAGAAGAGAATAACACAAGAATATGACCTCCGTAACAAAACAGTGCTATTGGAGGGATGTAGAGCCGCAGTGTTGTCTTTTTCTACCACTGAACTACGTGAAATAAGATGCAAAATGACACAACTCTGAGCCAGGTTAGGGTGAAAACAATTTAGTGAATTTCATCACCTACCGTAGACGAAATTTGGGCTTCAGATGTGGCATTATCTACATAGTTTGACTCTGTATCCTAATTTCATTTTACACATCATCATCGTCATCATCATCGTAGTCGTCGTCATGCTTCTTAGTAATGTAAAAGGGTATGTGCAATCGACGGTAACATACCATTAAATTCTGATCACTGGAGTAGCAACCACATGCAATATTCTCCTTCATTCTTCCGTCAATAAAGATTCCATATTCCCGATATTTGTTTCCATTTCGTAATAACAGGATATATTGCGTGTATTGGTCCATGTGTTTTCAGTCAATCAGCATCTTGGTAAACTTAATTTTGTTCAAAATCTCTGTGAAATAAAAAAAAAAAAAGAGAATAGAGAATATAGCGTGACTCCATCTGAAATTAAGAGTTGCTGTTACTGTGGCACCAGGCTCATCAGAACATGAAACCAGTGAACTGCAGGCTGAAGTTCTCCCTTTCCATTTGGATTAATTTATTGTCCACCTGCCCATTTTGCGAAACTGACAATAAGATATACGAACAAATAACGGAAGTCTGTTGCACCCAGAATACTGTAATTGTTGGAGATTTTATCTTACCAGTAACAAGATGGACTGGATCCTTATCTTCACACACAGGGGTAGACTTGTATACTAACTTACTTGAAAGCTCATTATATCAGATTGTATAACTTACTTGAAAGCTCATTATATCAGATTGTATAACTTACTTGAAAGCTCATTATAGCAGATTGTATAACTTACTTGAAAGCTCATTATAGCAGATTGTATAACTTACTTGAAAGCTCATTATAGCAGATTGTATAGCAACCCACGCATGGAGAAAATATCCTAGTTCTTATACTGACGACATCAGAAAA
Organism: Coenobita brevimanus; assembly: GCF_032717465.1. NCBI lineage: Eukaryota > Metazoa > Arthropoda > Malacostraca > Decapoda > Coenobitidae > Coenobita > Coenobita brevimanus. The sequence continues at coordinate 13,952,362 of NC_137034.1, forward strand.
CTTTGTTCATAATATTAAAGTTGAAGAATTTACTACTAGAGCTTATCACATAGTCACATTCAACCTCAATATTTGCAACGCCAACCAAAATTGTAGTTACAAGAAAATCCCAGACTACAAGAAAGCCGACTTTCAAAAATTAAAGCTAAATTTATGTAGCAATGAATGGGAACTGATTATTGAAAGTACAAATATACACACAGCATGGACAGAGTTCACAGAAATCATTAATAATGAGGTTAAGGAATGTGTACTGATGCGTAACTGACGACCAGTGAAAGTAATAAGTCAAAATGGTGAAACAGCAATATTAAGAAGGTCTTCAGCAAAGAAACTTGCATATCAGAAATACAACACCACTAATAATGAGGATAAAAATATTTACCATAACTTACTTTGAAATGCTATGAAGTTAATAAATCAAAGTAAGAAAAACCTTGAAGCTCATTTTGCAAACATCAGTAAATCAAACCCCAAATCATTTTTCATTATATCAGATATAAGAAAATATTAACACTAACAATGGGACCACTAGTATCAGCAGATGGTGAGTATACAAGCGATGAAACGTAGATGGCTAAGATTTTTAATACTTTCTTTACATCTGTATTTACAGTAGAACTTTCATGCCTAATCCAAACATTGTCCTCCACACAGGTAGATGAGGAAAACACACTAAAAGAAATTATTATCATTGTGAGGGATGTACTCTTTGCACTAAATAAACTAAAGATAAAACAATAGGGCCAGATAGAATATCTCCAAGAGTCTGAAAGGAGATAAAAGACGAAATTGTGAAACCCTTAGCACATATATTCAATATCTCTCTCAGACTCAGCACACTGCCAAGTGGCTGGAAATTAGCAAATGTAACTCTGATATTAAAATAGGGAGACAAATCTCAACCCAGTAATTACCGACCAATAAGCTTGACATCAGTTGTTTGCAAATTGTTAGGAACTATAATTAGAGATAAATTGGTCGAGCATTTAGAACAGAACAATCATATCAAAGACTTTCAGCACAGATTCCGAAATAAGCGTTCATGTCTTATTAACCCACTTGAGTTTTTCAATGATATTATCAACATGTAGGACAGCACTAAATCAGTCAATGTGATTTGCCTTGATAAAAACACACACACACACACACACACACACACACACACACACACACACACACACACACACACACACACACACACACACATTTGATAAAGTTCCACATATCTGACTTGTCAAGAGACTGCATCTCCATGGTATCGGTGGCAGTGTACTAATATGGATTGAAAGCTGGCTCACAGATAGGAAATAAAAAGTTGTAATCAATGGTAAGGAATCAGACTTTAAAAATGTTATAAGTGGAGTACCGCAAGGCTCGGTTTAGGGTCATACATTGTCATCATCATTCATCATCATCATCCGAACCCCCTTTCCCACCCAGGGGCAGGGTTCTTCATGTAAATACTGTAGATGACATTGATGAAGGAATGTTTTGTAAAATATCAAAATTTGCTGACAATACGAAGATTGGTGACTGAGGAAATACCTCAGATAAAAAGAAAATTTGATTCAAAGGGATCTTGATGAATTGCTTAATTGGGCTGAAAAATGGCAAATGGATTTCAATATTGATAAATGCAAAGTTCTAAATATCAGAAGTAAAAATGAAAAATTTAGTTATACAATGAATCATTCTCAACTCACAAATGTAGAGAATGAAAAAGATCTAGGAATAATTGTAACAGATGATCTGGAGCGAAGTAAACAGTGCACAGAAGCTATAAAGCAAACAAACTAGTTCTATTTATAGGTAGATCATTTGAGTTCAAATCGGATAATAAAATTCTTACCCTGTACAGTTCCTTAGTGTGTCCACATCTAGAGTACTGTGTGCAGTGCTGGTCACCATATTACAGGAAAGATATAGGGAAATTAGAGAGAGTGCAGTGAAAAAAAAAAAAAAAATGATACCCAGACTGACGAGCAAATCATACAAGGAGCAATTAAATTAGCTAAAGTTATTTAACCTATCAAAGGTCAGACTACGAGGGATTCTGATTCAGGTATTCAAGATTATTAAAGGAACTGATAATATGGATGCTGACAAGTACTTTGCAATTGATCGTTCGAACTATAGGCCTACTAGAGGTAATGGGTTTAAGATTACTGGAAAGCATTTCCAGTTTAATGTAGCCAAACACTTTTTTTTTTGTTTAACAAGGTTGTTAACATTTGGAATAAACTGCCCTAAGATGTCGATGATTGCAGTACGGTGGTGGCGTTCAAAAATTGCTTGGATAAGTATCTCGCTTCAACTGACCAGCCAAACACCTTCGTGACTGAATAATTATGTTAGCTGCTTTTCTCTATTTCAGATCGTGATGAAACTATAGCAGGGAAATAATATGTAATTTTTGATAAATGTAGCTTACTGACACTTGTAGTGTATAGATATAATAGGAGAGATTATTATTTACCATGTTTCAGGCTTTCCTAAGAAAATTCGATGTCAGCTTCTCCATGCTGCATGGTGGTCCTTCTCACTTTTATCCTGCCAGCTTCGACTGGAGGGTTTGATGGGTGGGGGGAGCTTTCTTGCTTTACTTTCCTTACCTTAAACTTGTAGAACTGGCTGCCATAGTGATAGTCTTCTTTATAACAAGCAGCCTCGAAAGGACCATTAGGTCTGATGTTGTTTGCTTTCCTTTGTACTTCTTTGTACTCCAGCCCTTCTCGATCTGGGGACAAGGATGGAGTTGAGGGACCCATTTACACTCAGGAAGAGGAGCCACTTGCTTATATAGGTGCAACCACGTGAAGGCGTCCCTCTCCAGCACCAAGTGTAAGGGTAAATGTATACAGCATCAGCTGCTCTATCACTGGCATCACCGAAATAAAAATATGTTTATATTATCTGCAAGAATTGGCCAGGTGGACCCAGCGAGACGTGACCTACAGTGAAAGAGAAAAAATATAGTATCCTACTGTTAGAGTGTGAAAGTTGATATAACGAAGGTGATTAAACCATCTGGATACTTTTCGCTGAGCTTAGCCTAAAATAAATAAATTAATAAATAAGCTACGGAGGTAAAGATGTATCCTGTTAACCATCTCGCTGGTTGAATTCTTGTTAAATTAAATCCCATAGTGTTTCCATGAATAAAGTATGTAAATTCTTGCTAAATTAAATCCCATAGTGTTATCATGAATAAAGTATGTAAATGCAAACCATGCAAGCGGAAGAGCTGTAATCAATCGGTGTATGTGTGTGTGTGTGTGTGTGTGTGTGTGTGTGTGTGTGTCACATCTGGAACATTTGTTTTCTTTCGTGATGGCAAGCAACATAATTTATCTAATTTTATTCATCATCTCCCAGTAAATGAGGTAATGTATCATACTGTCACAGTTTAGTTTATTCATTTATATTTATTTTCTTGTTTAAAATTAGACAATGATAATGTAGCATGAAACTACGAGAACAGTGGACAAAACAATGAAGGCAGATTATTTTTAACACTATCTTACATAGTTACAGAATAATTTAACTTCTCTTCATTGGTGTGCAATTATAGATATTATTGACCCTTAATAATAACAACGTGCATCCGTGGAACCATAATAATTAGAATACGTGTGTTGCAACTCTGCCTTGACAAGTATGACCTTGTTGCATGACGGTGCATGTATTACAGCACGAATATCATGCACGTGATAATTTTGTAGAGTAGGTAGCATGATAAGCCAGTGATGTGCCTCCCACGCGGCTTGCCATTAGTATATTACACTTTGACTTCTGTGAGTAGTCATGATGAAGTCACATTAAGCAGTTTACTTGAATTCAACTGAGGAAAAGTTTAACCCTTTTAGTACAAGACCGTTTATATCATTCAATCTTTCATGGCACTGCGAAATCAGGACACCGATATGATGAGCATTAAGCTACTTTTGGCACCTCCATTTTTTATTTCCAGTATGGAAATGGGTGAATTCATACTACAGTGATTAAAAAGCATTTTCACTAAGCCATATAATATTGTAGATAGATAAATAGAAAGATATATAGACAGTTAAATAGATAAGGTCCAAGTATTGCACTTTGTAGGCATATATTCTAGGTTAGATACTTTACATAATGTAGACGGGTTGTTAAATACCTAATGCAAAGATAACATGTAGATAATTTCGATTATGCCATTTAACCCCTTAACCGCAGGTCGTCACTTTCGTGACGCTTGGCCACAATGGATCATACTGCAGGGTATCACTTTTGTGATTCTGTGTTATTTTGAATTATCCCAGGCTCCAAGTGGTGGCTTGTATCATCTATCAGTACTGCCAATGTCCAACACTAGTCAGCACTCCAAATCTCATCTGTACTCCCATCCATTGTTGACATTTTAGCGATTTTACCCCCTTTGTGACTCCCCTCCCTACCTGCCCTCCATTACCCTGTCCTCTCACCTCCCACGCCACGCTGCGCTACACAAATTTCCCCCGGATTTTTCCACAGATTTCATCCATTGAAATAAGCCCTATGCCCTATACTTATACAAAATAATATATACCAAAAAAAAATAAGGTAAGTGATAGTGTTATACACCAGGAATTGGCTAATTATCACCTGACAACACCTCAGGTGCATTCATTCGCTACATTACCACGGTAATTTCCCCTTTGAATTATGCCTTGTAATCGATGTCTGTAATAAAAATATATATCAGAAAGGAAGGGAGAAGCCTAAGTGACATTTACATTCACCTGGAACTACCTATTTCTTTATGTATTGCCGAGATTTTCTACCTATAAAAAATTAGCATGTAAGTTAGCAGCAGTCAGCCTCAGTGTCACTGTCAACCCTTCCCTTCTCAGATAAGCCGCGGCATTTAGTTCCTTGTCCTCCGCTGTAGTGAAACCATGTTGCACTCGTGCCCTGCCATTCCTGCCGCTTCTGCGCCCATTGCAAAGGGCCCCGTGATCTCTACCCCTAAGAAAAGTAGTGAGGGAAGCAGGAAAGGACTTAGTGACTCTGCAGTGGCACGTGAACTTGCAGAATTGTCCATGGTGACGATGGACAGTGATTTTGACGATTCGGGTGAATCGTGTGATGAGCCGGGTGAGGTTATCGTGCCAGAAACTGCTACAACGAGTGCTTCAGTGTCAGAGGTAGTCTCTAGCTCCAAGGGAAAGGAGCCGTTAGTGCAGCAAGGCAAGGAATTTGGGAAGGGAGTGAAAAGGCGGCGCGTTAGCCCCAGAACAATGCCCCTGCGTGACCCAGCCCGCCATGAGTCCCGAGTGCATTCACTTCCCCGTTCCCCAAGCCCCACTTCACTCATTTCTTCCTCATCGTCGGCTGAGTTGTCTCCGGAGTCTTCGTCGTCGGAGTCACCACCAGCATCAACAGTGAAGGCAGGCCGTAGAGGAAGAGGTAAATCAAGGACTGTGAAAAGTAGTGTTGTTAGTAGGGTAAGGGCTGCTGTTGCTGTACGGCAACCCAGGGTCAGTGCGAGTGACCTTGAATGAGATAAATCTGCCTCACAGTCAACCACCACCACCACCACCACCACCACCTGCCCTACACCGCCACGACAGGGAATCCTGGACACCTTCGCGTGGACGGAAGGGTCAGATTTTGTGCCTGAAAATTTAGTATTTGATGAGAGCTCCTCAGGAGTTCAGCCTGCCTTCACTATTGACGAAAATGCTGAGTGTGTGGACTACCTTTTGGCCTTCCTAGATGACGAAGTCATGCAGCACATATGTGATGAGACCAACAGGTATGAATCACAACGTGCTGCAAGTGGTACAAGTGCAGCCAAGATGCAACAGTGGTCCATGCTGGGAGTGCAGGAGCTGTATGTGTTCTTTGCCCTCATGCTTCTCATGCCACACTCCAAGAAGCATGAGTTGGAAGAATACTGGTCCATGGACCTCTTACTACCCTCACCCACCTTCAATAAGTACATGGCCAGAGATCACTTCCGGAACATCATGGGAAATCTGCACTTTGCCGACAACGATGTACCTTCCCAAACCGACCCACTCTGGAAGATCAGGGAGATTCTGAGCAGAATGAAGGATAAGTTTATGTCATTCTTCCACCCCTTTCAGAAGGTTGTCATTGACGAATCCTTGGTTTCATTCAGAGGACGTCTTCGGTTTGTTCAGTACATTCCAAGCAAACGCCACCGCTTTGGAATTAAGTTCTTTGAACTGTCCGACTGTAAGACGGGGTACATCATTGACTTCGTCATTTATTCAGCCAGCACTGTCGATCTGGATAAAACACACCCCCTTGGCTTCCCAGGCTGTGTAGTGAAAGTGTTCCTTGAAAAGTATTTTGGTGGGAATCATGTGCTGAATACAGACAACTACTATACAGCACCGAAACTTGCCAAATACCTTTCTGAGCACGGCATTGGCTCCTGTGGCACTGTCATAAGTAATCGTGCCCACTTCCCCAAATTCACAGAGGCAGGAACCTCGCAGCGAGACGTGCACCTACGCAAGTCTGAGAAGATGCTGGCAATACGGTGGCATGACAAGAGGGTCATGCACATGCTCACCACCGTACATAAGGGGGAGATGACAGACAGTGGGAAGGTCGAGCGTAGGACAGGCGAACCTGTGATGAAACCTGATGCTGTGTTGGACTACAATATCAACATGCGGCTGGCGGACAAGTCCGACATGATGATTGGTGAGATCGACTGCACTCAGGAAGAATACTAGGTGGTACAGGAAAGTTTTTCTGCATCTCATAGATATGACGATGCTGAACGCCTTCATCCTGTACAAGATGAAGGTCAAGCCACCCAAGTCCTTCTCCCTGAGGTTGTTCGCCAGGACTTGTGTCCAGCAGCTGTTGGAAAGATATGGTATGGTGACAGCAGCAACTCCAAGGCGCCATCCAGTAACACTTCCCGACCGACTTGAACAGATGGAGTATATGGATCGGCACAGACTTGAGCTTATGCCTGCCACAGGGAAAAGGAAGGCTGCGATTTGCAGGTGTTAGGTGTGTGCACATACCACCCGTCACACACCTGAGCACAAACGCACCTCTTGGCAGTGCGCTGAGTGCCAGGTTCCCCTCTGTGTTACCTGCTTCTTCAATTACCACAGCCAGAAGCAGTTCTAACAGTGCAAGTGTGAAAGGAGAATAATTTGGAAATAATGTGTATAAAATGTGTAAAAAGCAAGTGAAAGCAATGGATGTTCAGTAAATATGATTGAACAGTGTATTATAGTTTTATCTTACTGAAAGTGACAGTGAATAACATAGTGTAAGTAAAATAGAAGGGTAAATATTGAAAATAGAATAGAAAATGTAAATAGTAATGTAAGTAATTAGTAATATAAGAATATGAGTACAAATAATCTATGTTATAATAGTGAAAGTGAATCCGTGGCTCTCTAAGTATTTTACTGAATGAAAAATTGAATGACTTCAGTGACAATAAACTAATACTACTGAAGGAAACTTATGGAGAAAGACTCCAGATATATATATACAAGTGTGATATAGTAATAGAAATATAGTGTGAGAGGTTTTATGAATAATAAATGACAGAGTACCAAGAGCGAACTAGCGCAAGTGCGATGATCAGACGCGCTCGTAATTTCCATTGCTTTCACAGTTTTTTTTTTTTTTTTGGAGTATGGATCCCAAACTACTTGAAAATCATAGAGTAGTGTTTATAGTGTTTATATCTGGCTGTGGTAATCATATTACGGGTTGTCGGGAAGTGTAAAGTGGAGACTTCGTTACCCAACTTCAGAGGTCTCCACAAGTCCTACGGTAACGACGAAGGCTCAACAACATTCCAGGCGAAAGCTGAAGGTATGTGCCATAAGCATATATAATTTTAATATTCTAGGGCTAATAACTGATTTTTGGCAAATATTTTTTGAGAGTCTGTCGGAGCCCGAATAACCCCGCGGGACATGCAAAACGTTGGTAAACATGCCCGCAGTGTAGGGGTTAAAAAGGCTAAAGGAAAGTGAATTTCATGATAATAGTTGATACATATAAAAGAAGGATGTTTGAATGCTAAATGTTAATCAAAGATGAAGAGGAAAGGCGAGACGGTGAGAATGATCATAGATAAATAATAATTAAGAGACGAATTGGCAGATGATGTGGAAAAAACATAAGTTTATCAAGATACGAGGAGTGACTGGAAGTGACCTGACTGACCAAAGATATTGTCAATTTTGCTGATTATTTTAAAACTCTCCGTAATGGAGGGTAAAGGAGAATGTGCCATGGATGTCAGCTGAGTAGGGAAGGTTAGCCTATAGCCTTACTGCGTTTATTTTATTTACTAAACTTTGTTAGCTGAGAGAGGGGAAAGGAGGGAACAGAGTGGATATGTGTGAAAAAGGAAGAGAAGAATGGGAGACAAAAGGTGAGAGTACAGATGAAGAAGGGGAGGAAGATGAGGAGGTGAGGGTAGAGGGTGAAAGAGAAGCTTGTGATTAGAGAGGAAAAAAGGGAGGAAGATAAGGAGGTGAGAGGGGAAGAGGAGAGAAGAGGTGGGAGTATAGAGGAAATCTGAGAGAGAGGAAGATTGGGAGGTGAAAGGAGAGTTGAAGTGAGAGGAAATCAGAGCTCCGGCAACAGGAGAAGAGCAGGGTGAGAAATGGTGGAGAACTACTGAAATGGGCTGGATGTTTGGTATATTAATTTTTCGCTCCGTAAACACTGCATGAACAGAATGAAATCGTCCTTCACATGCTAGAGAGTTGAAAAGTTCTTCAGTCTCGATCATAACGTTAATTACAATCGTTTTCACTATTTCCATGCCCTACATTTCACTAATCAAAATAAAATTACCTGGCTAATTAAAATATTATGCAAAGAAACGTATACATAGCAGTGTTTGATTAAACCCGTCTAATGGTAGCAGGAATATAACATAAGAAAGTTGTGCTAGCGGGGTTAATGGATATTGTGTGTGTGTGTGTGTGTGTGCGTGTGTGTGTGTGTGTGTGTGTGTGTGTGTGTGTGTGCTCTCGCGCGCGAGCGCGCTTGCTCGCCAATTTGCGATATAATAAGACATTCCAAATCCAGACTAACCAATATAGATCCTTTAAAGGACGCCTTAAAGAAAATATTCTATCTTTCCCTCCTTAGTCATTTCTATTCTCATCCCTTTTTCTGAGTCCCTCCATTTCTTCCTTAATCCTTTCTTTTGTCTAGCCATTATTTCAGTTTTCTTCCTTCTGAGTATTGCGACATCCTGTAACATTTAGTATGAACGAAAGGGCATCATATATATATATATATATATATATATATATATATATATATATATATATATATATATATATATATATATATATATATATATATACTGTACAGTATATATCATTGTTATTGTTGTCGTTGGTGGATGAGGCCGAGGAATGTTGATATTACCTTCACTCTTCTGCTCTCCTGCCCGTTATTACATCCTACAAATGCTACTCTAAGCACCATGTAATATTTCCCTTCCCCCTCCTCTACCATACAAACGGCAGCCTCAGCTGTGCACTTGTACGGTACCTTAATATAAGGGCAAAATATTAAAATTCCCTACGGTCGACGACAGTAGCTTTGCTTTCTGGTATCTGAGCAACAAACATTTCTAGTTGATAACGATTTTATATAATTTTAAGACCGACATATTAGAATATTAGATAAGTTTTTTAATAACAAGTATAATATAAAATTCAAAGGACAGTTGCACACCACACGCCACAACCCCTAACCACACACACCACAACCCCTGAACCATACACCACAGCCCCAAATCACACACCACAACGGCATACCACACACCCACAGAACCCTGCCACATGTCACATCAACATTCTTTTTCAGTGCTATAAGTAAAGAATACAGTATGAAGGCTGGAAGTAGTATTAATGCCCCCCTCTGTTTTTTTTTTTTTTTAAATCTATTATTTAGAAGACATTATTTGTCTTTTGGAGGAAATTAGACGATGAATAAACCGTAGGGTGTTTGGGTATATGAAACAAAAAATGTAGCATATATTTTCTTTAAATCTTATAACTGAGAAGGCAATCATCTCTACTGAGTTCAAAATCCTAGTGGTTAAGGAAAATATATACAGTAATCTTTGTGCTGGAAAAGGGAAATGCAACAAAGTGCAAACTCAATGCAAAACTTGGTCATTATTTTTAAGGGATTATGAAGAAAATGGGAGATATGAGCTACAATTGCTGTCTCTCTCTCTCTCTCTTTCTCTCTCTCTCGCTCTCTTACTAACCTATCCGGTAAGGGGTGGCCTCAAACAAATCGCATCCACATGTCGCTTACTGCCGTCCGCCATTTCTCTGACCTCCCCACAGCTTACACACTCCTCTTCCATATCTCTCCCACTCCCAAACCTCCATATCATCCTCGGACTCACCACCATCCCTCTCTCCCCCTCCACCTCATACATACACTCTCCTAGTTAGTCTCTCTCACTATTCATCTTTCCACATGACCAAATCCACACCACTTCAGTGTATTTCTCCTAACGTTTTCCATCACATCCACATATCCACACCACAACGCTTCTCCACTTCCACACTTGCCAGTCTGTCTCTTCATGCAACTCCACATGCTTCTTTTAAATAACTCATTTCCGCTGCTCTCACTCTTGACTTGCGTCCTTCCAACAAGGTCCAAGCTTTACTTCCATACGTTATAGCTTGTAACACAGTGCAATATCCTGCAGAGATTTTCTTACTCTTCCATAGCCTCATTTCCCTATCGCTAATCACTGTTCTCAAAGAGCCAGCAACCCTTTCTTACTTGTTGCACGTTTTCTAGCATTTCATCCTCGAAACTTCCATTTTTTATTCATCACACAACTCTAGTACTTAAATGCATTAACATTTTCAATTTCTGTCATCATCCAACCTCATTATACATTCAGTGATTTCATTTCTTTTGCGATACCATAACTTTACTCTCTTCCACACATTCACCTTTAAATTCTCTTTCTTACACACTCATCCAGACTCAATCACTAAGCCTTGTAGTTTCCCTCTTCGTCCTCACCTAACAATACAGTGTCATCTGCAGAAATCAGTACAGGGAAGTTTCCAACGCTGCCCTCTCTTGTTAGGCCTGCTCCAACATCCACTGCCCTACCTTGTACCTCTTCTACAACCCCATCCATATACACAGATTAGAACATGTCCATGGAGTCCCTATGACACATCCCTGTTTCAGTCCGACCTTCAGATTGAAAAAATTCATTCAGTTCACTCTCCACACACACTGCAGCCTTAGCACCCTCATACAGTATATACTTTTCAGAGCATTCAACAACTTCCCATTTACTCCATAGATTTTTAATATTTTCTCCACATTCCTTGTCTGTCAACTCTGTCATATGTTCCCTCCAAATCCATGAAGGCTGCGTGCAAAGTCTTTCCCTTCTCTAGAAAAAATTTTCACTAGAGACCTAAGGATGAATATCTGAACTATGCAACCTTCTTCCCTTCTTAAAACCTCCCTGAATCTTCTCCAACTAATTCACTCTTGATATATCCACCCAACTCTGTCAGTAAGTAACCTACCATATTGACTTTTCAAATTACACTCGGAACACAAATGCCCCTATGATTACCACACTGTCCTTTTTCCCCTTTTCCTTTGTTCAACGGAATAATTATATCTGACCTTCCTATCACTCGGGACTCTGCCTTCCTCCCGTGCCAATCTGCACATTTTCCATATCCTTTCTGCAACTATCTCCACATGCTTCAGCCTTTTCACCACACACTCCATCAATTCCAGGGGCTTTCTACCATTTGACAGCACTTCTTCAATTTCTCCCATTACTTACATCCTACAAATCTCTTCCTACTTTCTTACCTCCCTCCTTTTCCCAGCCATTCCCCAGCCACGTGTACTCGCATTATTTTCATTCTCTATGTTTAACACTGATTCCTCAAAGGGTTCCTTCCATTTGCTCAGTTTTTTCTCACCTTCTCCACTATCAATCTACCATTTTTATCGTTCACTGCCCTACTAAATTCTTTATCACCCTGTCTAACTCTCGTTACCGCCTTCTAGAACATTCTCTTACATTCCCTCCACTTCACGCTCAAATTCCTTCCAAATCTCTTCTCTCTCTCTCTCTCTCTCTCTCTCTCTCTCTCTCTCTCTCTCTCTCTCTCTCTCTCTCTCTCTCTCTCTCTCTCTCTCTCTCTCCCCGACCAAGCTGCCTTGGTGTTCACTGTCTTTCACACTGAGGTTTATAATGGTGCGCAGATAGATGACAGCATTCAACAGTACAGGCGGCTCCTTGTTTATAATTATATCTTCCCAACAATTTTTATTTTTGGTGCAGTGGTCAAAACATGTCAGGTTTGAACTCCAAAAGAGGCTAGAAATGTTTAAGTCATGTAATGCTACCAGGGGACGTAGAGCCAGTCCATCTGCCATACTGATGTTACTGTAGTGCAATTTTGATGGCAAGTCAGGATCCTTGTATCTCCAGAACAGGTGAATGTGGAAACTGGTATATTTCCTTGATATTACCTAAACACTTTAATAATTGATCAAGCTATCTTCTTTTGTTGGATTTTCTTCATCATTGTGTTGATTTACGTCTCGGCTCTAACCATAAGGCAAAGTATTTGTTTTTTAATTTGTTTCAGAGCATGCATATAACCACAAGACAATATATTTGTTCACTTTCCTTTCAAATAGTGATGAAACTCCCTTTGCTACTAATGGATTCCCTAAAATCAAGGTTTCAGGACAATATGGCCCTTATGGTTATTGTTACACAACCCCAAAGCACAAATGTGAAGTTTTCCATGGATTTAAAAAAAAAAAAAAAAGTTCCTAAGTTGAAAAGAAGGGGGACTGTCTTAAAACCTGTCAATAACTGATCGTATCAGAAAAAATTATGAACAGTAATAATAATAATGATATATAACAAATAATAATAATAATAATAATCATCATCATCATCATCATCCTGACCTCCTTTCCCACCCCTACAGGGCTCGGTGAGGAGTAGCAACGACCAGACGGTAAACGTTTGCTGCCAGTTCAGTGGGCCACGCTTCCATTCACTCATCATTGAAAAACTCCTCAAAATCCTGGATCCCATCAGATTGGGGGGGGGGGGTAATCACCACATATACCTATCTATACCTCTCTCTGACCAGATCCAATCCGAACGTTATCTACGTTAAAAAGGGGTGCCAGATCCCCTGGTTATGTGCTCCGCACAAAAATTCATCTACCCTACTTGGTCTCTTGTGTCTCAGCCATATATAACTTCCATACCTCTCTTCCTTACACACTCATCCACCATGTTCATCCACCATTCTCCTTGGCCTCACCCTCGCCTCTTTCCTACTTCACATTCACTCAAAATATACCTTTTTTCACCACATGACGTAAACCATCTCAATACAGTCTCTTCTGATTCTGGCATCCACAGACTTCCTCAATCAGCATCTTTCACGCATCACATCATTCCATATCCTATCCACTCCGTACTCCACATACACATTCCTCAGCAGTCCTATCTCAACTGATCTTACTCTGTTGACCTTTCATTTTCATGCCACACCAGTCTCGCATCCATATAATAAAGTTGGCACTAACACTCCTCATGTAAGCCTTCTGCACAGCTGCAACAACACACAGCCTCTGTTTCTTATCAAGGCCTCCATTGCATCAGCTACTTTCCTTCCTTGCTGATACTCTACTTCTCACTTCTTTTACACATTTTCACTCTCTCTTTTTTATCACAGTATCCAGGTATTTGAACTTCTTCTCACCAGTTCCAGTCTCTTTCCATTCACTGTAACTTCATATCAACAACTACATTACTCATTTCTACATTTACTCTCAAGGCACGCAGCTCACAGACATCTACAAAACTCTACACTAGTCTCTTACCAGCGTGCTCTCCTTGTCCGGTGTTGTAAGTAGCACTGGAATCATCAGCATAAAACAAATTTGATGTGTTCCAACCATCACCATTCATTACCAACGCCATCCCTCTCTCCATAAGTCGTGTTTTTACTTCTATAATCACCCCATCCATACACTGCATATACTGAACAGTAATAATAATAATAATAATAATAATAATAATAATAATAATTATAATAATAATATGTAGAAGACTGTAACTGTCAGAGACAGTTATTTATCTCCACCTATGAAGATACTGCTGACAGGCACAACTTACGTTTTTTGACCGTTGGTCAAACTGCCACGAAAAAGTATACAAACCTGGTCCAGGACAGACAAAACTTGTAGGGCCATGAAGTGCCTCATTTATGTGAGGATGTACCGAATATTGTAATATCACACGTCAATGACTTTTAGGTTTTTCACCTCAGATGTTGGGAAAATATTTTAATCTCGGGATTTCCTTCCACGTTCATGTATCTGTAATAGTTCTGCAGTAAACTAAGGTTCAAAGTTCATGATTTCTGGACATTTCTGGACCTATGACCTTGAAAATCAGGTCAAAGGTCATCTGGGAAACTGAGTCTGTATAATAGGCTCATGGTACTGTGCATCCTCAATAAGTATGATGAAAATCGGAGTCAAAGGGTGACGGAGTAAAAATAATGATAATAATAATAATAATAATAATAATAATAATAATAATAGCATTATCATTGAAAATCCTCATCCTCATCACTCATCATCTTTAATAATAATCTTTAGAGGAAGAAAATGGTAAAGAATCGAACTTCTAGAAGGGGCAACTTTTATAAAAACTGGTGAGATGATGAAGTCCACTGGCTTTGCTTCAGTCATTAGATATGTTAAATTGATGGTGGAGTAAGTTGCCTTGGCTATCAAAACACCCTGACTACTTGTAATGGCGTAATTAATTATGCAAATAGTTTACCTGCCTTCCCATCCACCTACATATGTTTTTTTTTTTTTTTAATAACAGAACAGAGGAAGGAAAAACAAATGAATAAAAAATAATAATTCATACACCAGATTACTAGCGTACTCCATTCATGCCAAAATGTCTGTAACAGTTGGACTTGAACAGTTGTAGGTTGAAGTTTGGGGGAAACAACTCTGGGGAAGCCTTGAGATCCAGAGAGATGCAGTTAGGGTCAATAATTCGTGATAGTGCAGATGTTCTGCAATATGGGTGTGACATTCCAGTCATTAGCGCTACCAGATACTGGTGTTGCACAAGGGAAGGCATGAAGAGGTGCATCCACAGGTTCGGTCAGTTATTGCAGTGTGCTCTCTATGACACTGCCAGTGCATCCCCATAATAGCCTGGGGGTCTGCTTTATGGCACTGCCGTCACAAATGTGTCTTTATGCGAGGTTTCCAGTATCGTCCCATAATCAATTTCTCCGATCGTGACGCACGAAACCTTCCCACCCAGCTATAGCTGCCATCCCCAGCTGTACCGAGGCTGCTGATCGCGCCTGAACCACACCTTCTCCCTGAGGTAACCTGTCTTGGGCTTAATTTTCCTTCGGTTTTTACTTTGACTTTTTCGTTAACGATTTTTTTGTGTATTTCGATCAAATCTGAGACAATTTTATTGCAACTGACACTTACTCCCCTACAGGAGTGTGAAGTCAGATACGGATTAAAATAAACAAAAATCGCCAGAAGTCAGATATGGAATAAAATAGAAACTCGATCGACGTACGTTAAAATCCGATCCGACTCGAACCTAACTAACCTAACCTAACCTATCATAACCAAACTAAACCTAACCTTGTCCTAAATTGTCATGTGCAACAAAGCAACCCCTCAAAATGGTATGTCCTAACTACCAAACCACAAAGAGAATAAGAATGATTGTATTTCTAGAAGGACGAAACACAAGAACAACCACTGATGTAAGACGTGTAGTAGTGGGATCGAAGTTGAAGATGTGACGGTTGAGAGTGAGAGCAGCAGTGAGGGAAGGGGAAGGTTAATTCAGGTGCGACCGGAGAGTTGAAGAGGAAATTGATGACGAATTGCAAATGCTGAAGATTGTGTTAGCGGGATGGTTGTGGAGGAAATGGCCAGAGCTCCAACACAGTATTAATTTCACCAGCACTGGCAGAGAAATACGTGAGAGATTTTTGGGTCTTGGAAATGTAACACAGGAAAAGATGATGAATGTAAAGTTTACGTTGCAGTAAACCTTGTGGAAATATAGCACACCATCCAATGATGTGATGGTGAAACGTTTTAAAGTGCACATTGTAATAATCCTTATAGTACTGTGTTGAAGGTTCATTAAAATAAACTAATATACTTCTTAACCCACGACTCTACCAACATTTCCTACCAACTTCTGTCTGCCGAAACCAAATTCTGCTAATTTTGTTATCTGTCATCACTTCTCGCTCCCCGCCCTAAGCTACTGTACTGCGCTGTGCTATCAAAGATGTAATGGACTTTTGAAACTTGCTAAAAGTACGGTTTTATCGGTAATATAAATCTGTCCCTAAATATTAGCTCCACTTTGATCCTATATTAAGTGAAGTCAGTGTGGTGCATTATTACTTGGCGACATTCGTGGCAAGCTCTTTCTTCCCTCTGCCCGGACATAATATCTTCTACTTCACATCATTCCAATATTTAACTTGCCATCACAGCCACCACCCCTGCCCATCATCTCCACCCTTCCTGACACCACTACCGTCACTAACACCAGAACCCCTTATACCTAAACCCCTAAAGCCACCATCATCACTAACAGACAATACCACCACTCGTAACCACCACCATCCCTGACACCCACCACCTCTGACACCACCACCACCCCTGACATGACAACCCCTGACACCATCACCCACCCATACGTGCCACGACCCCTGACACTGGTACCCCTGGCTTTCCGCCACAACCCCGACGGCACTGCCACCACCATAAACACCAGCCCTAACTAACTGTTTTAGTACACAGCCGTCCTTTATGTTTCAGGCTTGA
>NC_137034.1:13969414-13974414 GCF_032717465.1 Coenobita brevimanus
CATGCTTCTTGGAGTGTGGCATGAGAAGCATGAGGGCAAAGAACACATACAGCTCCTGCACTCCCAGCATGGACCACTGTTGCATCTTGGCTGCACCTGTACCACTTGCAGCACGTTGTGATTCATACCTGTTGGTCTCATCACATATGTGCTGCATGACTTCGTCATCTAGGAAGGCCAAAAGGTAGTCCACACACTCAGCATTTCGTCAATAGTGAAGGCAGGCTGAACTCCTGAGGAGCTCTCATCAAATACTAAATTTTCAGGCACAAAATCTGACCCTTCCGTCCATGAGAAGGCGTCCAGGATTCCCTGTCGTGGCGGTGTAGGGCGGGTGGTGGTGGTGGTGGTGGTGGTTGACTGTGAGGCAGATTTATCTCGTTCAAGGTCATTCACACTGACCCTGGGTTGCCGTACAGCACTAGCAGCCCTTACCCTACTAACAACACTACTTTTCAGTCCTTAATTTACCTCTTCCTCTACGGCCTGCCTTCACTGTTGATGCTGGTGGTGACTCCGACGACGAAGACTCCAGAGATAACTCAGCCGATGATGAGGAAGGAATGAGTGAAGTGGGGCTTGGGGAACGGGGAGGTGAATGCACTCGGGACTCATGGCGGGCTGGGTCACGCCAGGGCATTGTTCTGGGGCTAACACGCCGCCTTTTCACTCCCTTCCCAAATTCCTTGTCTTGCTGCACTAACGGCTCCTTTTCCCTTGGAGCTAGAGACTACTTCCGACGCTGAAGCACTCGTTGTAGCAGTTTCTGGCACGATAACCTCACCCGGCTCATCACACGATTCACCCGAATCGTCAAAATCACTGTCCATCATCACCATGGACAATTCTGCAAGTTCACGTCCCACTGCAGAGTCACTAAGTCCTTTCCTGCTTCCCTCACTACTTTTCTTAGGTGTAGAAATCACGGGGCCCTTTGCAATGGGCGCAGAAGTGGCAGGAATGGCGGGGCGTAAGTGCGACATGGTTTCACTACAGTGGAGGACAAGGAACTAAATGCCGCGGCTTATCTGAGAAGGGAAGGGTTGACAGTGACACTGAGGCTGACTGCTGCTAACTTACATGCTAATTTTTTATAGGTAGAAAATCTCGGCAATACATAAAGAAATAGGTAGTTCCAGGTGAATGTATGTCACTTACGCTTCTCCCTTCCTTTCTGATATATATTTTTATTAGAGACATCGATTACAAGGCATAATTCAAAGGGGAAATTACCTTGGTAATGTAGCGAATGAATGCACCTGAGGTGTTGTCAGGTGATAATTAGCCAATTCCTGGTGTATAACACTATCACTTACCTTATTTTTTTTGGTATATGTTATTTTGTATAAGAAGTGCTATCTAGGGCATAGGGCTTATTTCAATGGATGAAATCTGTGGAAAAATCCGGGGGAAATTTGCGTAGCGCAGTGTGGCGTGAGAGGTGAGAGGACAGGGTAATGGGGGGCAGGTAGGGAGGGGAGTCACGAAGGGGGTAAAATCGCTAAAATGTCAACAATGGATGGGAGTACAGATGAGATTTGGAGTGCTGACTAGTGTTGGACATTGGCAGTACTGATAGATGATACAAGCCACCACTTGAGAGCCCGGGATAATTCAAAATAACACAGAATCACAAAAGTGACACCCAGTGGTATGATCCATTGTGGCCAAGCATCACGAAAGTGACGCCCTGCGGTTAAGGGGTTAAATGGCATAATCGAAATTATCTACATGTTATCTTTGCATTAGGTATTTAACAACCCGTCTACATTATGTAAAGTATCTAACCTAGAATATATGCCTACAGAGTGCAATACTTGGACCTTATCTATTTGACTGTCTGTATATCTTTTTATTTATCTATCAACAATATTATATGGCTTAGTGAAAATGCTTTTTAATCCCTGAAGTATGAATTCACCCATTTCCACACTGGAAATAAAAAATGGAGGTGCCAAAAGTAGCTTAATGCTCATCATATCGGTGTCCTGATTTCGCAGTGCCATGAAAGATTGAGTGATATAAATGGTCTTGTCCTAAAAGGGTTAAACTTTTCCACAGTTGAATTCAAGTAAACTGCTTAATGTGACTTCAGCATGACTACTCACAGAAGTCAAAGTGTAATATACTAATGGCAAGCCGCGTGGGAGGCACATCACTGGCTTATCACGCTACCTACTCTACAAAATTATCACGTGCATGATATTTGTGCTGTAATACATGCACCGTCATGCAACAAGGTCATACTTGTCAAGGCAGAGTTGCAACACACGTACTCTAATTATTATGGTTCCACGGATGCATGTCGTTATTATTAAGAGTCAATAATATTTATAATTGCACACCAATGAAGAGAAGTTAAATTATTCAGTAACTATATAAGATAGTGTTAAAAATAATCTGCCTTCATTGTTTTGTCCACTGTTCTCGTAGCTTCATGCTACATTATCATTGTCTAATTTTAAACAAGAAAATAAATAAATAAATGAATAAACTAAACTGTGACAGTATGATACATTACCTCATTTACTGGGAGATGATGAACAAAATTAGATAAATTATGTTGCTTGCCATCACGAAAGAAAACAAATGTTCCAGATGTGACACACACACACACTCACACACACACACACACACACACACACACACACACACCGATCGATTACAGCTCTTCCACTTGCATGGTTTGCATTTACATACTTTATTCATGATAACACTATGGGATTTAATTTAGCAAGAATTTACATACTTTATTCATGGTAACACTATGGGATTTAATTTAGCAAGAATTCAACCAGCGAGATGGTTAACAGGATACATCTTTACCTCCGTAGCTTATTTATTAATTTATTTATTTTAGGCTGAGCTCAGCCAAAAGTATCCAGATGGTTTAATCGCCTTCGTTATATCAACTTTCACACTCTAACAGTAGGATACTATATTTTTTCTCTTTCACTGTAGGTCACGTCTTGCTGGGTCCACCTGGCCAATTCTTGCAGATAATAGAAACATATTTTTATTTCGGTGATGCTAGTGATAGAGCAGCTGATGCTGTATACATTTACCCTTACACTTGGTGCTGGAGAGGGACGCCTTCACGTGGTTGCACCTATATAAGCAAGTGGCTCCTCTTCCTGAGTGTAAATGGGTCCCTCAACTCCATCCCTGCCCCCAGATCGAGGAGAAGGGCTGGAGTACAAGGAAGTACAAAGGAAAGCAAACAACATCAGACCTAATGGTCCATTCGAGGCTGCTTGTTATAAAGAAGACTATCACTATGATAGCCAGTTCTACAAGTTCAAGGTAAGGAAAGGAAAGCAAGAAGGCTTCCCCCACACACCAAACCCTCCAGTCGAAGCTGGCAGGATAAAAGTGAGAAGGACCACCATGCAGCATGGAGAAGCTGACATCGAATTTTCTTAGGAAAGCCTGAAACATGGTAAATGATATTCTCTCCTACTATATCTATACACTACAAGTGTCAGTAAGTTACATTTATCAAAAATTACATATTATTTCCCTGCTATAGTTTCATCACGATCTGAAATAGAGAAAAGCAGCTAACATAATTATTCAGTCACGAAGGTGTTTAGCTGGTCAGTTGAAGCGAGATACTTATCCAAGCAATTTTTGAACGCCACCATCGTACTGCAATCATCGACATATTAGGGCAGTTTATTCCAAATGTTAACAACCTTGTTAAAAAAAAAAAAAAGTGCTTGGGTACATTAAACTGGAAATGCTTTCCAGTAATCTTAAACCCATTACCTCTAGTAGGCCTATAGTTCGAACAATCAATTGCAAAGTACTTGTCAGCATCCATATTATCAGTTCCTTTAATAATATTGAATACCTGAATCAGAATCCCTCGTAGTCTGCGCTTTGATAGGTTAAATAACTTTAGCTAATTTAATTGCTCTTTGTATGATATGCTCGTCAGTCTGGGTATCATTTTTTTTTTTTTTTTCACTGCACTCTCTCTAATTTCTCTATATCTTTCCTGTAATATGGTGACCAGCACTGTACACAGTACTCTAGATGTGGACACACTAAGGAACTGTACAGGGTAAGAATTTTACTATCCGATTTCAACTCAAATGATCTACCTATAAATAGAACTAGTTTGTTTGCTTTATAGCTTCTGTGCACTGTTTACTTCGCTCCAGATCATCTGTTACAATTATTCCTAGATCTTTTTCATTCTCTACATTTGTGAGTTGAGAATGATTCAATGTATAACTAAATTTTTCATTTTTACTTCTGATATTTAGAACTTTGCATTTATCAATATTGAAATCCATTTGCCATTTTTCAGCCCAATTAAGCAATTCATCAAGATCCCTTTGCATCAATTTTCTTTTTATCTGAGGTATTTCCTCAGTCACCAATCTTCGTATTGTCAGCAAATTTTGATATTTTACAAAACATTCCTTCATCAATGTCATCTACAGTATTTACATGAAGAACCCTGCCCCTGGGTGGGAAAGGGGGTTCGGATGATGATGATGAATGATGATGACAATGTGGGACCCTAAACCGAGCCTTGCAGTACTCCACTTATAACATTTTTAAAGTCTGATTCCTTACCATTGATTACAACTTTTTATTTCCTATCTGTGAGCCAGCTTTCAATCCATATTAGTACACTGCCACCGATACCATGGAGATGCAGTCTCTTGACAAGTCAGATATGTGGAACTTTATCAAATGTGTGTGTGTGTGTGTGTGTGTGTGTGTATGTGTGTGTGTGTGTGTGTGTGTGTTTTATCAAGGTAAATCACATTGACTGATTTAGTGCTGTCCTACATGTTGATAATATCATTGAAAAACTCAAGTGGGCTAATAAGACATGAACGCTTATTTCGGAATCTGTGCTGAAAGTCTTTGATATGACTGTTCTGTTCTAAATGCTCGACCAGTTTATCTCTAATTATGGTTCCTAACAATTTGCAAACAACTGTCAAGCTTATTGGTCGGTAATTACTGGGTTGAGATTTGCC
>NC_137034.1:13979414-14089414 GCF_032717465.1 Coenobita brevimanus
GCTGATTCCTTTAAAAGAAATCTAAAATATGAACTCCTGGGCATTCCAGTTTCAGTAAAGATCAGAAAATTAGCGGAGGACGCAGTACCAACTTTGTGCCTTCCCACATCAAGATGTCTAGGTGAATACATCTGTACACTACAGCTTTATGTGACATTTGTTTTAGTAATATTTAAAAGTAAGTTTTTTTTTAAATATAATCTTAACGATAGCTTAAGAATATTGATATAAAAAAAACAGTATGCTTAAGCTATGGGGATAAAAGCAGGAAAGCATATATACTAATAAGCCTACTATAGCTTATGCATGCTGATAAAAAAAAAAATAGTATGCCTAAGTTATGGGGATAAATGCAATTAAGCGTATATATTAATAAGCCTACAGTAGCGTGAGAATTTTCATTAAAAAAAAATAGTACCGGTATGCCTAAGCTATGGGGATAAATACAGGAGAGCATATGTATGAGGATAAATGCAGGAAAGCATATTTATTAATATATATGATTATATACTATATCTATATCTATATCTATATATATATATATATATATATATATATATATATATATATATATATATATATATATATATATATATATATATATATATATATATATATATATATATATATATATATATATATATATATATATATATATATATATATATATATATATATATATATATATATATATATATATATATATATACAGTATATTTACTGTACATATACACACATGTATATACTCGGATATATAGTAAAGAAGAAGGTTGTGGTTTACTTTTGAACACTGAGTGTGAGCTGATCCCGTGAGAAAGGGAGCAGGGGAAGGAACGGATTTAAGAAGGGAGGTGAGGCAAACGCAATAGTAAGGAAGGAAGGGGTGCGGCGTTTGTAAAGGAATTACCACATGTAGGTGAAAAGTAAGATGGAGTGATGTAAGAGGAAAGGAATGGCATGGAGGATAGAGGAAGAAGGAAGGGGGAGGAGAAAAGGGAAAGGAGATGGGGAAATAAAAGGAGAAATGAAAGAAAGAGAAATGGACACACACACACACACACACACACACACACACACACACACCTTTCACAGTTAGGTAAACCAACTTTTATAGAAAGTTAGTACAGATATACGTAAACGTGCAGTACAGCATATTGTATGTATTGATGAGAATAAAACTAGAGAGGGGAACGGAAGAGAAGGAAGGAATGATCAAGGTAAGGGAAGGAAATACATGAAGGGAGGAGAAAAGAGAATGAAGGAAGGGTGGATAAGGAAAGGAAGGGGGGAATTGTTGGGAAATGAGGTGCGGATGGGAACAATGGGATGAGGAAAAAAATGAAGAAGGTGGAGAGGACAGACTAAGAAAAATAATAAAAAATAATATTTGAGGGAAAAAA
This sequence comes from Coenobita brevimanus, assembly GCF_032717465.1. NCBI lineage: Eukaryota > Metazoa > Arthropoda > Malacostraca > Decapoda > Coenobitidae > Coenobita > Coenobita brevimanus. Next base: position 13,980,815 of record NC_137034.1, read on the forward strand.
GGAGAGAGAGGGATGAGGAGCAGGCCAGCTGTCATCAGGCCTACTGATGTCATCCCGGTCCCGCCCACATGCGCGTGAAATGACCTGGTATTCTCTGGACCTTGGTTTTCATATTCTGTTCATTGTACTGTTATGCGATTTTATTTGAAGTGGTTAAGATTCTGTCATAAAGCCTCATCACAAAGGATCAGCTTCGGTCACCTGGCATTATATGACTGAAAAAACTGCAGTCATATCTAAGAGATTCATACTGATATACACAACACCTGCCCTGCACCCTGCGTACGTGGAATGAGAGGGTTAAGTGGAGCTGAGAGTCTAGGGAATGTGTGTGATTGGGCAGCAGCTAGAGTGAAATGGAATGAGAATGTCCATAAAATCAAGTAGAGATGGTGCTCAGAGATGAGTGATGTTGCACCCAAAGGTTGACCTTGGTTTGTGATTTTGATCTTTGACTGATTTGTGTTAGTATCGATTCACCAGTTCCCACCCCTACCACCACTCACATCATATGCGCAAATTTCAATGATATGCATGTTCATCGACTGCCTGGCTTGCATCGCATCGTGAAACGTAAAAAAAAGCTAGGGGGAGGGGGTAAGGGAAGAGTTATGAAATGGAGGTGGTGAACAAAGGACTGGTTAGGATGAGATGGAGATTTGAACAACAGTTGAGGTGGGGAAGGGATGTATAGGCTGTGGAAATGGGTTTGGTACAATTAGTGGGTGCGTGCAGCGAAGCCACATTATAAATTATCCCTCAAGATATAGTGTCAGGGGATGAAGAAATGGGCGTAGGGGGTAAGAAGTGTGTGGAATGTGGTGGAATTATGGCAGGGGTGAGGAAGGGGTGATAGGAGTATTACCCGTGGAGGTGGGTACTTTAGGATTAAAAGTTTAGGTGCAATGATGAGAGAGAGAGAGAGAGAGAGAGAGAGAGAGGGGGGGGGGCGAGCTTGCTTTGCCTTACGCCTTGCAACAGAGTAAAAAATAAAATCAGGCGTCCTTGAGATAATGCTGACACCTGAATTAAGAATTTCACCCATGACCTATGGCCTTGACTTCTTATCAATCCCCACCACACTCGAAGAACTTCTTTTCGGACACACACACGATGTATGTGCCAATTTTTAAGCAAATCGGACCAGGCATTCACTAGATAACACCGCACCTTGAATTTTTATTTTGACCCATGACATTTGACCTTTGATCTGCCTGAACAAAAATCAATGCATTTCTTCCAGACCCAGACACAGTATGTGCCACTTCCCCCCCTCCCCAATTAGTTCAGGCATTGATTAGGTATGTTAACAGTTACGAATAATACGTATATACAGTAAATCCATACATAGAAACATACTCGTTCACTGTAGCCACCACTTTGCTATTGCAAAAAAAAGAGGCATACATGTGAAGATTCAGTGAAAGAAATATGAAGTGGAGAGTGTTTGTGATGGGGGAAAGTGGAGAGTCAGTGGTGATGGAGGGTGGAGACAGTCAGTGGTGGTGGAGTGAGACGGGAGAGAGTCAGTGGTGGCGAGGTGAGAGTGGAGAGTCAATGGTGGTGGTGGTGGTGGAGTGTGAAAAGTCAGTGGTGGTGGAGTGAGTGTGCAGAGATGCAGTGGTGGTTATGGTGGAGTGTCAAGACTCGGAGGTGGTAGAGTGTAAAGACTCAGTGGTGGTAGAGTGAAAGTGGAGAGTAAGTAGTGGTGGAGTGAGAGTGGAGAGAGTCAGTGGTGGCGGAGTGTGAAGACACAGTGGTACTAGAGTGAAAGTGGAGAGTCAGTGGTGGTGGAGTGAGAGTGGAGAGAGTTAGTGGTGGTGGAGTGTGGACAGTCAATGATAGTGGTGGTTGAGTGAGCGTGGAGAGAGTCAGTGATGATGGAGTGTGAAAAGTCAGTGGTGGTGGTGGTGATGGAGTGTGAAGAGTCAGTGCTGGTGGTGGTGGGGTGTGAAAGTCAGTGGTGGTGGTGGTGGTGGAGTGTGAAGAGTCAGTGGTAGTGGTGGTGGTGGTGAAGTGTGAAGAGTCAGTGGTGGTGGTGATGTTGATGATGGTGGTGGAGTGTGAAGAGTCAGTGGTAGCGGTGGTGGAGTGTGAAGAGTCAGTGGTGGTGGTGGTGGAATGTGAAGAGTCAGTGGTGGTGGTGGTGGAATGTGAAGAGTCAGTAGTGGTGGTGGTGTTGGTGATGGTGGTGGAGTGTGAAGAGTCAGTGGTAGCGGTGGTGGAATGTGAAGAGTCAGTGGTGGTGGTAGTGGAATGTGAAGAGTCAGTGGTGGTGGTGGTGGAATGTGAAGAGTCAGTGGTAGCGGTGGTGGAATGTGAAGAGTCAGTGGTTGTGGTGGTGGAATGTGAAGAGTCAGTGGTGGTGGTGGTGTTGGTGGTGGAGTGTGAAGAGTCAGTGGTGGTGGTGGTGGAATGTGAAGAGTCAGTGGTGGTGGTGGTGGTGGAGTGTGAAGAGTCGGTGGTGGTGGTGGTTGAGTGGGAAGAGTCAGTGGTGATGGTAGTGGAGTGTGAAGAGTCAGTGGTGGTGGTGGTGGAGTGTGAAAAGTCAATGGTGGTGGAGGTGGAATGTGAAGAGTAAGTGGTGATGGTGGTGGTGGTGATGGTGATGGTGGTGGAGAGTCAGTGGTGGTGGTGGTGGTTTAGTGTGAAGAGTTAATGGTGGTGGAGTGCGAAGAGTCAGAGGTGGTTGAGTGTGAAGAGTCAGAGATGGTGGAGTGAGTGTGGAGTGCCAGTGATGGTGAAGTAAGGGTGGAGAGTAAGTGGTGGTGGAGTGAGAGTGGAGAGTAAGTGGTGGTGGAGTAAGGGTTTAGAGTCAATGGTGATGGAGTGAGTGTGGAGAGTCAATGGTGGTGGTGGAGTGAGTGAAGAGAGTCAGTGGTGGTGGAGTGAGAGTGGAGAGTCAGTGGTGGTGGAGTGAGAGTGGAGAGTCAGTGGTGGTGGAGTGAGAGTGGAGAGTCAGTGGTGGTGGAGTGAGTGTGGAGAGTCAGTGGTGGTAGCGGGGTGAGAGTGGAGAGTTAGTTGTGGTGGAGTGAGTGTGGAGAGTCAATGGTGGTAGCGGGGTGAGAGTGGAGAATCAGTGGTGGTGGAGTGAGAGTGGAGAATCAGTGGTGGTGGAGTGAGAGTGGAGAGTCAGTGGTGGTGGAGTGAGAGTAGAGAGTCAGTGGTGGTGGAGTGAAAGTGGAGAGTCAGTGGTGGTGATGGAGTGAAAGTGAAGAATCAGTGGAGGTGGAATGAGTGGAGAGAGTCACTGATGGAGAAGTACGAGTATGTGTGAAGCAAGTAGGAAATGTGTGTGAGAGAAGTGAGAGTGGAGAGGGTTCACGGTGGACGAAAAAATGAGAAACAGGGGTGGAAAGAGTGATGATGAATTGAAAGTGGAGAGACTGGAGAGGCAGAGAGTGTGGATGAAGGCAACTGTCCATCAGCGACCAGTAAGGCAATATTAGTGCAGTGTGTGACAATAACAGAGACAAATGGCAGGGCTTGGGCCACAGTATACAGGCTAGGATAAGGGATCGTAATCTAATTGGTTTGAGAGAGTCTATAATCTCTTTTCCTAAGCGATTTGTTTGGACACTGGACTCTAAAATCCTTCCTGCTTTCTACTTCTGCCTTCCTAAGAACGATATAATTTGTATTAGTGGCATACAAGAGGGTACCGTGGCATAATGTGCAGAATAAATTCGCTAGAAGAGATGTGAGATCGAATCCTCAGACCCTTTCCCAATACGACTCGTTCGACCTCCTTGTCACAATACCGCAAATACCATCTATTTTATCAAATACTTTCACTATCCACAATACTCTTAGAACTAGGAAGGAACTATGGCTTCTTTCTGTCGCTTCAGATCACGCCGACTGTTTCTTAAGCTTACAGGTTTTCTAAAGACCCAGCAAAAATTATTGGCTTGCATGCACTGAAGAAAGAACTATCTTCAGTGATGCGGAACTGATTATTCCACTGGGCTTCAGGGAATTATACAGAAATAAAAATACAGCCACAACTTGTAGATGCGTCCCTTTTTTGTTGTACTGGTAGAACAAGGACTGATTGCAAGATTCGTAAATGGAGCAAAGGTTAGATTCAATTATCCCAACAAAACCTGCTCGATGAGACTAGCGGCCATATGCATCGTTCACAAGCAAATGAACTGAATAAATAAATGAAACATATAAAAAAGGGGGAGTTAAAGGAAGGGAAGGGTATAAGCGATTTATCTGCAACTTGCCTGCATGTTGGTTAGTGTGACGTAGTTAGGGTGAGGGACTGAATTGCTGCAGGCAAACTCTTTATTTATACCCCCACATACAAAACTGAGCTAGATATCTATTTATATCGGCCAGAAACTATTTGCATTATAGTATTAACAATCAGCCATCATTAAAAGTAAATACTGTTCTCCTGCCTGGTTCTAACTATACACTTGATTGTAAGATCACAGTAATGCACATCGTCCGTATTATGAAACACTGAACTGACTGTCTGAGAAACTTATTAAACAGACGCGTATCTGCGAAACATGTCAACACCATTGTGAAATCGGTGAGTCCTTTATAATGCCATTGATTCAGGTATCAGTGAAATGTTATCATTAGGTTCTGGGAAGGTATATGTAATATGTTGATTTTGTGCGATAAAGCGAAATAAGTGTGTGAGTTTTACCAACTGTACATGGGAAGCCATATCTATGTACTTCACATGTGTTTTGGTTAGGTCATACTACCCTTATTGTTAGTCACGTATTCTTGCTTGGTTTCTTGTTTAAATGTGGCAGGCGCTTCTACCCTTCAGAATTAACCGATTTCAACTAAACATGAACATAATGACCAGCCTTTGACCTAGTTGTGTCTGCAAGGTTTTGGTTACTAGGCAATGGCCTAAAAACGCTTTTTCTGTACTTTTCACTTTTTGAGCTGTAGAAGCATACTAACGGGGGTAGAAAGCTCTGACGTTTTTAGGCGTAATCTTGAGGTCATTCTCTATCGGGGCTGTGCCATCCATTTTCCTCTTTCTATTCTAGTTTTCGAATGGTAGCCCTGCGAATATTGGCCTCATCATCCCTGGCAATCAGTACCAGTTTTCAAAAATGCACCCCATAGTTCCCCAGCAGCTCAAAGGAACTGAATGAAACTTTGCCTACTTATAGACATTGACTAGTGTTACAACATTCTATTGTACATCTACGTGCAACATTGACCAAGTCAGGGTCAAAGGTCATCAAATGCAGAAACAATGAAAACAGCTAAAATCACAACTAGGCTTGCACAAAATGCTTAGGCTCCGAAGACTATTAAACCAGGACCATGATTCTTGGGTGGAATGTTGCACTGGAGTACCTCCATAAAAAAATGACATTTAGTGTCAAAATTCACTTCCAGTCTCTGGCAGCGCCTCCTAGAACTTGTACCTCTGGTGGGCCATTCCGTGAATTTCAAGTTCCCTAGCTCCACAGTGGGTTGATGGAATTGAATGAAACTTTGCATGCTTATAGACGTTAATAGGTACTACAAGTGTGTCTTGTACATGCATGACCTATATCTGCCAGGTCAGAGGTCAAAGGTCATAAAGTGCAGACAATATGAAAAGCGCTAAAATTACGACCTTGCTTGTGCGAAATACTAAGGCTCGGAAGATTATCAAGCCAGGGCCGTGATTCTTGGAAGGGATGTTGTTCTTTGTTACCTCCATACGGGACTGACTTTTCATACCGAAACTCACTTCCGGTCGCTGACAAAGCTTGGTCACCTTAGAGCTGGCTATCATTGATTACTGGCTTGTTTGGTTTTAACTTCCTATAGGAATGAGAAAAATTTCACACACACACACACACACACACACACACACACACACACACACACACACACACACACACACACACACACACACACACACACACACACACACACACACATCCCCCCCCACACACACACGGAGCCACATCTAAAGAATTCTTCTTCCAGCAACATCTAAATACAGTACCATGGGAGGTCTCCCCAGAGTAACAGGAAAATGGACAGGCGATTGGAAGAACAGAATTTATCAAACGTCATCATATTGAAGGGGTTCATGGAGATTGATATGAATACTTCACCGCCAGGGTCTCTCATTAGAGGAATAAATAGTCTGGTGGTTGCAAGATAAGGCCAAACCACGTCACCAGACTGAAAGGGAGTAACTAACGTGCCATGGTAAGGCAATACTTTAGTTCCGTATTCTTGTCGGTAAAGGAATGCCCTAACGCATCTTCGTAAGCTATTTATTTTGCCTATTACACCTTGAGTCTGTTCTGTGTTACTTCCTCTTTATATCACCAAACTCTGCATAGATAACGTACAGAACAATATTAGCTAGCAGAATGTAAAAATAAATCGGTAAGGAAGAGGTACTAGGAAGCTTCCTTCATCACCTAGATTACGAGCCTTAGTCAGTCTGCTCACAAAGCTGCAGGTCAAGTCCATTTAATGCCAATTTAGTACCAGCGATACCAGTGAAACAAACATCATGGATACCAGTAAAAACAGAGAGAGAGAGAGAGAGAGAGAGAGTGTCTTCCCTGAGGCTGACGAATACATAGCAGAAAAACTGAACCATCTGAAACACACACTGGTAGAGATGAGGTTTTCATTGTATTTCGCCAGTTGTCAATTTTCTTCAGACGGAACTGCGAGGATGTTGTTTCTGTCAGTGCACGGACTGTCGTCTACCAGAGAAAGAACAATCACTAAATATCGACTGTGAGAGAGAAAGGAGATGGTGGAAAAGGGGAGGATGAGATTGAAAGGAGAGGGTGAGTGACAAAGGATAGGGTGAGAATGGGGAGGGTGAGAGAGAAAGGAGATGGTGAGAAAGGGGAGGGTGAGAAAGGAGAGGGTGAGAATGGAGAGGGTGAGAAAGGGGAAAGTGAGAGAAAAAGGAGAGGGTGAGAGAGATAGGAGAGGGTCAGAAAGGGGGGTGATAGAGAAAGGAGAGGGTGAGAGAGAAAGGGGGGTGAGGGAGAAAGGGAAGGGTGAGAGAGTAAGGAGAGGGTGAGAGAGAAAGGGGGGGTGAGAGAGAAAAGAGAGAGTGAAAGAGTAAGAGGAGGGGGATAGAGACAGGGGAGGGAGAGAGCGGGTGCAGAAAAGGAAAGGACAGGCGAAGTGAGGAGACTGGCTTGTATTCTCGTCGCCTAAGAACGTTCCCTATCACCTCAACCTCAGCGATTTATTATTCAGTGTGGGTTCATATACTTTTGTACGTTATTTATGTGCAGTATGGCTATATTGGAAGGATTTATGTAACACGGACAGTATGGGTAATAAGCAAAATAAATCGCATAGGAAAAAGTGTTAGGGAGCTTCCTTATCTTACAAGAATACAGGACTTGTAATACCAACGCAACTGGCACCACAAGACGCCACAACAGCACCACTGCGCCATAACCAGCAACAAGGAGCCAGTACTGAGAGCCAGAAAGTAGACTGGTGGGTGCCATAACACAGGAACAAAGCGCCATTGACGCCACAAACGGCAACGTGAGGCCATCCTAAAGCCAAGATTAAATTTGTGGCAGCGTTAGTGATAAAGCCTGATTGACAGACATGAGGGAGAGGGGGGCCTGGCACACAAAAGTCCATCTCTCTCTCTCTCTCTCTCTCTCTCTCTCTCTCTGCCCTTCACCGACATAAAGGAAAATTTTTAACCCCGCTGGATGTTGGTGTGTGGAAGTGATCACTAACGAAATGAAATGCTGGTTATTTCGTACACTGAGAGGCTCTTGGAATTTGATAGAGATGAGACCTGGTGGTGTTACTGAGGGTGCAAGGGAGGGGTGGTGCTAACAGAGGGGCCGGGGGCTGTGGGGACGGGGTAAAGGGCAGAGGGACAGAGATCAAAGGTACTGATTTCGGCGGTGCTCTAATGTATACTATTAGATGTTAGGTAATAGGTAATGATTTTGCCGGAACTCCAGTCTAAACTGTCAGATGTAATTAACTGCGGAGGATTTTGTGGAGGCAATCAGAAATTAGCTCCGTGAGTACAATGTCATTTTTTATAGTCTGATATTAATACTACCAGACAAACTCATTCAGTTTATAGGACATCTCATGCACTGGGGAAAAAATGGTCTTCAGTCGTTCAACCGCGTCTGTTATTTATAGTTCTAGTTACCGCCGTGAGAGTTTATATAGAAGAAAAAGTTTAACTGTACTCCTTTCGCCTTAACTTGGCTCAGGTTTTTGCCTTTTTGCAGCATATTTTACGTAGATCAATAGCAGAAAGAGACAGTGATATGGATGTGCATGTTGTTTTCCACACATTTCTTAGTGATTAGCATCATAATATTTAGTTAACCTATTGTTAGAACTGAACATTCAAGATGGAGGAATGACAGTTTTGGGCCAAGTTAAAGTAAAAGGAGTACTACTAAGGTCGTCACTAACATCACCGTTTTACCAAACCTCTTTATAGATTATTGTGTTATCATTAGGGACTAAAGAAATAGTTATTAATATCAATGTTTTTTACAACAGTGAAAGCATTAATGTACCTCTTGAGTCAATGAATGAAAAGGATGTATGCCTGTCGACTGAACAAGTCTCATAAATGTTAAAATTACAAAACTGAGGATTGAAGGTTATGTAACTTCTACATTTTTTCGTACTTAAACTATGTAAGCTGTTTTAATGGTACTTAGAACATTATGATGCTTAACTGACGTATAAGATTAATAAAACAATAATGATTTTAATACTTTCATGTCATTACAGGGGCAGCTGACTACTAAATAATAACAATGACGATGATGATCTTGTTCTGCCCTACAGATGAGTGGGGAATGTACTGAGCCTGCTGCCAGTCTTGCTATAGTGTACTGAAATACAGTACTCGTTTGTTCCGAGTGTAAAGCCACTCGGAGGTTTCCAGTATACGCTGCCCTGAAAAGACAAATGAACTCGTAAACAGACAAGCGTGGGACGGTCGAAAGGTTGACTGTAAAGTTGATCAATGAACTTGTTTTGAATGGCCACATGTGAATAAATCTAAATTTTATTATAGGAAAGCAACAAGTGCTCGTGGGTTCTTCGGGCCCCTCGCACTTGCTCCTGCGGAAGGCTCTTGCGTTGCTATGATATATTTTAGTTATAGCTGTGGGCAAAAAATTCTACGGAGATCCTATACCGGGCGCCGGGAGCTGCGTTTTTTGGTCAAAATGTGATCGCTCATTAAATATAGTAAAAGTTTTTCAATCGTGATGGGACCAAGTTTTTTACAAATCAGCGAATTTTTTGCGAGTTTTGTGCCAATATTGGTGCGATTTGAATGTGTAGTTTCGGCTGCCCAAAATACACACACACACACACACACACACACACACACACACACACACACGACTTGTGCTATAGTATATTAGATAATACGTTTTCAGATAAATCAGTTTCAGTGTAGGCAATGATTTGTTGTAGGACACAGGGAGTCGCATGTATATCTCTGCCAACAGAGGGAGTGTCATGCTGGGACTGGTATTGGCTGTTTGTAAATTTTCTTGTTTTGTCATATCAACTGTGACCACAAGAAGGACTAAGCAGAGAGGGCAGTATCTGCCCTAAGCTGAATATTTGACTTTGTCCTGTGTCCTTGACCGTTGACAGATTTTTCTCAAATTTGAATCCCTTCTATCTTACCTGACCCTTAACACTTCCACCAAGTTTGGTTCAGATTACATGAAAACTGAGCTGACTCAGCCATCTGACCATGACAGTTCACGAAATCAAATATTTTCATTCATTCCTTATTTTCATGTTTCCATAAAGAATTGGTCAAAAATTGATAAAAATTGTATGTTGGCCTTGCCCTGTGGCCATAACCTTCAACTTATTATTCTATAAAATAGGTTTACCCCGTAGCTGACCCTCAACCGTTCTGTCATTTTTTTTGGTAAAATCGGGCCAAAACTGTTTGTGTTATTTTGCTAATTAAATGACACACAGAGTAAACTTTTTCCTTGTCCTGTAACATTGACCGTTGACTAACTGTTCTCAAACCTGAACGGTTTATTCTTGCCGGAACTCAGCCCTTTACCCAAGTTTGGCTTATATTTGATAAAAAATATAAACGTGATATTATTTGGTCACTGTTTGACCTTTTTTATTTTTTGCACACACACACACACACACACACACACACACACACACACACACACACACACGCCAGGGAAAATATAGAATTGTCTCTCGCTTTTGCGAGTGCAGGTGTAATAAAACTGTAATGGTCCATTGCACGACCGAACCCATTTACCATGACAGAACCTTCTCCATGGAGGATGAATGGTAGCCAAAATTAACTCCCTTCTCATGCTGGCGATGTAGGAATGAGGCAGGGGTGTTTGTAGTAGGCTAGGTGATGTTTGTGAAAGTCGAGCATTGTAAAGTTCTGTGTGTGTGTGTGTGTGTGTGTGTGTGTGTGTGTGTGTGTGTGTGTGTCTGTGTCTGTGTACATTCCATTGGTACAACCGACAGCGTGCACAAATACTGTACATCCATACGAAAGGGCATACTACATGCATTCAGTTTAAATGTCCGTCACGGCTTGATGTTCAGACCCTAGCCGTGAGGGACACATGGACAGAGTTCAACACGGCACAACCATATCCACTGTTATTAAAATACTGGCTCATAAAACCACTGACACTGACACTGATATATTTCCTTAGAAACTTTTATTGTTTTTGGAACTAAAAGCCTGTTGATGATACGGCAGATAATGATGATGATGATGATGATCATGATGATGATGATGATAATGATGACATAGATCATTATCTGCCTCATCATGAGACAGATAATGCTGACGCACATGATGAGGCAGATAATGGTGATGAGATAGATCATTATCTACCTCATGATGATGGGGCAGATGATATTGAGGCAGATGATGATGAAGCAGAAGATGATGAGGCAGATGATGATGAGGCACGGGCTCTAAGAAGAAGCGTTTTATTGCCATTTATGATGGGGTTAACTGCATACCATACATCTGTCTCAAATGGAGTAAATCTCTTGAGTGTACGAGACCATGAAACGTGCAGTAAAGACCATGGGTTTGTGGTATATATTCTTCTTTCCCTTCACACCTCCCGCCAGCTCCACCACCGACAAATCCCTGCTGAACGTAAAAGTAAAATACTTTTTAACCATTTTTCCACCGTGCGAATTTTGTTCTGCCGTGTGGAACTAGGCGTTATATCGGATATTCTAGCTTTTCCGACACGCGAAAACTGGGGCTAAAATCTCGACTGGAATGGACGCCAATAAATCAATGTTAATTCTATGAAACGTGTGTGTGTGTGTGTGTGTGTGTGTGTGTGTGTGTGTGTGTGTGTGTGTGTGTGTGTGTGTGTGTGTGTGTGTGTGTGTGTGTGTGTGTGTGTGTGCGTGTATATGAGAGAGAGAGAGAGAGAGAGAGAGAGAGAGAGAGAGAGAGAGAGAGAGAGACTTATATATAAAAGAAAATGAACATTTTGTCCATTTACATAAAAGCAAAATTAACCGAGCGCTGGTCCATATTCTAGAGAGCAGACTGTAGCACCAGTCGAACGAAAGCTAATGATAGAGAGCTGGAGCTCCCGTTTCATCTGACCTAGAGACTAGCTTCTGATCATCCCCTTTTACTGAACTTTTTCAGTGCTTCAAGTAGCACAGAGAGAAGCCCAGCTTGCTCCCCAAAGAAGTTCCCCTAACTGTCAACACAAACTACATGCACATTTCACACTACACTTCCTATTCAAAATTATTTTTAAAGTGGCATCTCAGCACCAAGCTTCGCAGTCCGTGGGTGGGGGGAGGGGCATAAAAGTCCACAACATTCGCCACTCTCTTGGTGATGACCAAACGAGATGCATGGCTGTCTGACTCATTTCTTCATTTCTCCAGCATTCCCTGCTTTCCCTTTAAATTTATCTCTGTTAAACAGCACCTCACCTCTAAACCTCTCCTCTTCCTCACAGAGACTAGAATGTCTGTGACAACTGATAGCAAACCCTTTTCTGTATCCTCCTACTTTCTCGATACTCCTTTCAAAGTCAAAGGTGGCTGTTGTTTATATGTGCACAACACCATATCTTGCTATCGTGTTCCTGAATGTGAATCTTCTGAATTTTCTACTCTCTGGCTTTGGTTATGCTGCCATTCTCTGACAAAACTTATTTTTGCTGTTTACTTATCCCCTAATTCTAATGACTATAAAAAATTCTTCGATTCTTACTTCTAAGATGGAACACATCCTATTAATTTTTCCTGTCTCTGAAATCTCCTTCCCAGGAGATTTCTATGTTCACCTCCACCTTTGGCTCTCATCTCCTTTATCTGATCCACCTGGTGAACAAGCCTACATCTCTCCTATCCTGAATGACCTAGAGCAGCTTGTACAGCACCCTACCTGTATCCCTGACTGCCTTTGAGGAAGTGTTCCAACAAACTTGTCCTCCTCCTCACAACTAATCCTTCTGCTTACACTGAATCTTTTCTCTCCGTTGGGCTTCTCCAATCTCAACGTTACCACCTTAACCTGTCCTATTGCTCCCGAGAAGTTGCAGGTGTGGCACTTTGGAGCTGCTGATTGGGAGGCCCTCAGGCAGCATTTCTTTGCTTTCCCTGGAATGATTATTGCTTCCAATGCCAAGAGCCATCTGAGTGTGCCTTGCACATTACAGGGGTTATTCTCTTTGGCATGGAAGCGTACATTCCTTTCTCTAACCTTGTGACTAATGAAAAAAATAATAATAATCACGCTTGTTCTGATGCTATCCATAACAAGGAGAAGGTTTACAAAAGTTACAGGAGCCGATATACCTCTGAATCACATCTCATTTATGTTTCTGCCCAGAATCGTGCTAAGTCTGTAGTATTAGTAGTAGTTGTTGTTCCTTAGGCTGTCTGGCCGAACAGCCCGTGGTCCGTGAGGAAGGCCACAGCTGAGACCGGGCTTTCCCACAGAGCTCTCAAGGAGTGTATGTTGAGTTTTGGGCACAGGTGATTGTGTGCAATGCAGTCTTTAATAATGTGCTTAATAGTATGGGGTGCTGTGTTACATCCTGGACAGGCATCAGCGATGGAGTCATCCAGCCTCTTCTGATAACTTAGGAGGGCTGGATGATGCCCACATCTCAGCAGGGCCAGGTGGTCCCTATCCTCATAATGGAGATAGGATTCAGAAGGGTGGATATCAGGAGGCCGTGCATGCAGCTGTGTGTTTCTTTAAGTGACTGAATGGAGCGGCGAGTGATATGAGTATGGATGTACTTCTGAAAGCTGGTCCGAGGCGGGCAAGGTGGGACAGATGGCAGTATTTGTGTGTGATATCGTTTGATGGGTGTTGTTTTGATGTTCCTTGGTGTGTGTGGATGTGCGGCCATGTAGTGCTAACTCTGTCTTTTGCTCTGCTAAAAGTAATTTCATTTGTACTAAATGCTCTGAACGCTCCAACTCAAATTCTGCCTGCATCTTCTGTCATCTTGCCCAAAACCATTCTAGTAACTATACCTCATCATCCTTCCCTCCCCTTTTCCACTCTGATGACTGTTTCTTCCACTGATAAAGCAGAACACCTCAATCAGGCTTTCTCTTCCTGTTCAACAATAGACGACTCCAGTGCTGTTCCTCCATCACTTCCTCCTCTGACTTCTTCATGGCTAATATGAAATCTTTCTTCACTGGTTATTTTTTCTGTCATCTCTGGCCTCAATACTAACAAGACATATGGGCCTGATGGGGTCCCTCCTGTTGTCCTCAAGAGCTGTTCTTCTGTGTATACACCCTCCCTAGGCAAACGCTTTTGCCTTTGTCTGTCAATTAGTACCTTTCCTTCTTGCTGGAAGTTTGCTCTCATTCATCCTGTCCCAAAGAGGCGTGACCTTTCGCAGCCTTCTAATTATCGTTCAGTTGCTTTAACATCCGGTAGTTCAAATGCTTTTGAATCAGTTCTTAATAAAAGAGTATAATTAATGCACCTTTCCTCTCACAACCTTCTTTCCAATTGTCAGTTTGAGTTCTGCCAGGGATGCTCCACTTGCGATTTACCCACCTTTCTTTCATACTCCTAATCATCCTCCTTTCAGGACTTTGACAAAAGCTTTGTCATTGCACTTTACATCTTACAGGATTGAATCGACTCCGGAATAAATATTTAATTTCCAAACTGTCCTCCTATGATTCCTTTCCTTTTTTCGGTGCCTTCATCTCTGGCTTCCTTTCTGGTCGTTCTATAGCTACTGTTGTAGACTTTCACAGTTCTTCTCTTAGAGCTATCAATAGTGGTGTTCCTCTGGGTTCTGTCGTATCACCAACTCTCCCCCTTCTCTTCATCAATGGCCTTCAAAGCTATACGAGTATATCTAACCCTGTCCACTCATACGCTGACAACTCCACCCTTCACCTGGCCATTCGTTCCCATAGCGTCCATCTCAGCAGTTGTTTCAATAAACAAGGGATGAGGCTATGGCACACGGCACACCAAATGTCTGACTTGGTTCATATCTCTGATTGGGGATAAAGTAATAGTGTTACTTTTAACCCATCAAAAACTCAGTTCTTAAATCTTTCAACGTGTCAAAATCTTCCACAGGAGTGTCCCCTAATGTTTAATAACAATAATACCCAACTAAATTTTGCTTCATCTTTAAACATACTGGGGGTTCCATTCTCCCGGGTTTTATATTGGAAAGATTAAATAACCTCTCTTGAAAAATCTGCCTCCAAGAGATGAGCTGTGCTATGCCAATTCCATGCCCTCTTTACTCCTGCACAGTTGTTGACTTTGTACGCGGGTTTTATTCACCCCTCTGTAGAGTACAACCCTCACGTGTGGGGAGGCTGCCCACATATAGCTCTTCCCAACACGGTGGTGCCAAAGACATTTTATCTCATTAACTCTCCTCCTCTTACTGGCTTTCTTCATCCTGTCTCTTCGCCGCACTGTTACATCTCTATCTCTTTTTTATTGCTACTTTTATGGCCACTGCTCCTCTGAACTGTCTCCTTGCATCCCTCCACCATTACAGAGGGCACATAGCACCCGCCTAGCAGCAAGCTCTCATCCCTTATCTTTCCAGCCCTCTAATGCAAACGTTAACCGTTACCCCCAGTCCTTCACTTATGCGACATATCAACTCTGGAAATGTTTTCCTCTTTCTGTATTTTCTTCTACCTTTGACCTCCAGTCTTTCAAATGCAGTGTGTCCAGGAATCTTGAAATGAACTTATCATGAATTTTGGCTCTCTCTTATCTTGTTTTTTTATTTCTTGGAGGGAACAATCTTACGGGCTTCTGGCCTTAGATTCCTTCTTCTTTGCCACCCCCCGAAAAAAAAAAAAAATCCCTCACTTTGTCATATTTGGTTTCAATGCTTTTGAAGACGGGAGGTGGTAGCCAGGTAATAAAAGAAGACGCTGGAAATGCATGAGTGCAGCATTTCATACTAGGTATCTCTCTAAATATCTTCGTGTGTGTGTGTGTGTGTGTTTGTGTGTGTGTGTGTGTGTGTGTGTGTGTGTGTGTGTGTGTGTGTGTGTATGTGTGTGTGTGTGTGTGTTGTAACTGACGACCACAATAGTACCTATCATCAACCTTTCAACATTAACGTTACATGAAATAATGATATTGTCTCTCTGAACATATATGAATATAAACTGGAACAGTGAAGCTATTTCCTTTCAGCCCCCCTCAGTTAAAAAAGAGCTAGCTACTTGTCACCAATATTGAGAACAAATGGAGGAGGGAAGGGAGGACGATGAAAGGCATTTACCCTTTCTTCATGTACAGGACTAACCTATGTTACCCTTACCAATCCGCTGCCTGTTCCATCTCCAGCACTCTCGCACCGGCAGCCTAATTGCAGTGGCTGGCCAATTCAGTAATTTAGTTATATTTATTTTACATTAATTCAGTACCTCTGGGATATATATATATATATATATATATATATATATATATATATATATATATATATATATATATATATATATATATATATATAGGGCGTTTGTGAAGTGCTTGCTGGAGTGGTTTTTAAAATTTAGTTAACCAAAACCATTAGGACTAGAATGATGCGGTTTATTGCACAGTGTGGAGTACACAATAGAGTCTTCTTAACTGAGCTACCAAAGTTCAGTGTGGGCTCCTTTTGTATTCCTCAGCACATCCAACCGAAGATCGATTTCTTGCCATGTGACCCCCAGCATATCACCGGCGACCTTATGTTGACTTCTGTTATCCGTTCGGGAAGGATGTCGATGTTTGGAACATGTGTTTTGTAGACTTCATCCTTTACAATGCTCCAAAGGAAGAAATCTAAGGGGATAACATCAGGAGACCGAGGTGGCCACGATATCTGCCCATCACGCCCAATCTAGTGTATCTGCCTGGAAACTTCTCGCTGAGCAATTGGCGCACATCTAACCTCCAGTTAACTCCACTGAACTAAACTCCACACTGAACTTTTGTAACACATATAAGAAAACTCTGTTGTGTACTCCATATTATGCAAAATACCGCACCATTCTATCCCTAATGGTTTTGGTTAAATAAATATTTAAAACCACTCGAGGGCTTTACGAACACCGTGGAGAGAGAGAGAGAGAGAGAGAGAGAGAGAGAGAGGAGTGAAGCTCTCGCAAGGCTGAAAAAGATATATAAACACACAAGACAACAGAGTTCCGTGTCACGGCAATGAAGGCAGGGGTGATGGTGGTTGGCGCCGGCCTGGCTGAAGTAAGATAATTGGTCCCTTAGTGACTCAGCATCCAGTCAGTCAGTGATAAAGGCGTTTCTAGCCTCGGCTCCTGGGAGAGTCTGACAAAAAATTAAATTATAATACAAGTTTCATTCCATCATGGCAAAGATTTTTTATTATGATATTTTTGCTCATGCCGCACAATTTTTCAGGCTAGTGAGAAAAGCGCCTTCGTACAAGGGCGAATTTGCAATAATGATCCAAACGGACGAATGGATAAGGAAAGAACAGCTGAAATATATATTAGATAAGTAATCTCATAGGTATGGTTTGGAGCTCTTATGTAGGATGTACAAAATTTAGCACAGCAATTGTATTCAATCCAGGGTTGTGCGGCCTGTATAGCTCCTGTCTTGTGGGGAAAGTAACACAAACGACAAGAGATTTACGAAAGCCACAAACAAGCAAGCGCGGCGCCTAGGTCAAAGACTTAAGAGAGAGAGAGAGAGAGAGAGAGAGAGAGAGAGAGAATCAGGTCGGAAGGAAAGTGCACGTTGATTAGTTATTAGATTTAGACTATATTAGTAAAGAGTACATATTGACATTCAGACAGCTAAAATACGGACATGCAGTAAATAATTCTGCAACACGAAACGATGAATATTAAGAGATCCTGAACCTTACACACACACACACACACACACACACACACACACACACACATTCCTGGCTTTCGTCGCACGGAATTGTGCCTTTCGGCCAGTGCATCACATGCCGCACTTTGAATATGGTACCTAAAAAGCGAATTTTTCTCATTTTCCTCTCTCTCTCTCCCCTCCCTCCCTCTCTCTCTCTCTCTCTCTCTCTCTCTCTCTCACTCTGTAATTCACCGGGTCGGTCAGGATCACTTGATGGTCGTGATCGTCAGCTTTTACCCTCCCGGAAGGGAGCTGAGAGCTCATATAGTTCGATCTAAGGGCAAGGCTGTGACCTTCACACACGCACACACCCGTCCCCTTGCTCAAGGGGGACAGTAACCACCCACTTCGTCAGTGAAACTTTTCGCAACCTGAGCGAGGCGCGAACTCCCGTCTACCAGATGGCAAGCGAGAACGCTACCACTGCGCCAGCGAGCGGTGTTAATAAGAGAGACATAAGGAGAGTGAGACATGATGATGATCAGATGAAGGTTTGAACTTGGTACACATGTTGTAGAGTCCCAGGCCGCCCCACCTTGTGTGTGTGTGTGTGTGTGTGTGTGTGTGTGTATTCAAAGGGATATGAGGGAATGCGTGTTGACATGATGAACGACCCGACACAGTGAGTTATGATCTGGTGTCGGTAAACACGAATGTTTACCCTGATACCTTTTCCCAATCTCCTTTTCTGTTTCTTTTTTTTTTCTTTTTTTCTTTTTTTTGGCTCGTTACACCACACTATCCTATTCTGTGTTGCATAAATCCTTCCCTTCTTCCCATACTCTACATAATGAACATACAAAAGGATATTAGCCAGCCATACCCAGAATTAAATCGCTACGGATGAGGTGCTAGGGAGCCTCCTAACCCGATGAGAATACTGTCCCAGGTGATGGTGACAGGTAGAGACAGACACACAAGTATCTCCCCATAATCTAACTAAACGTAACGAAAAAATCGAACCATCTGAAACACGCACAACAGAGACAGGGTTTTCATTGGTTATCGCCAGTCATCAATATTCGTCAGACGGAACTGCTAAGGGTTGTTTCTTTGACTCCATATCCACCATCACATACGGGATGGCCCGTATATAGAGCTGTACTAGAGACTCGCCTGATGCTATCTTGTGTGTTCTGGGGTCGGCTCAGTCTACTGGTATGGGCCTATATGTTGAAGTGGGAATAAGAAATGCATAAATGATACATTAGACATTGACAACACTGACTAAGCCGTCCCCACAACACACGAGAAAGCATCTGGCGGAGTGAACGAGTATCGCCACATATGAACCACCTGCTATATATTCTCACTATTTCCGGCATAGACACGGCACATTTATATAGATTTTTTTCCCTTCAGTATTAGAAGTCTTCCCTACCATGCCCGTAATCAACCGGTAAGAAACAAATAGACTCGACAAAAGGACATCCTCGCTTCTCAGTCCCTACTCAGTAACGACCTTTTCTCCCTTAATACATTAGCCACCTTATTATACCCCACCACCTGGTCCCTTCATCTTGTTCCCGACCAACCCTAGCTTTTATTCCCTTGTATCCTCTCTTTCTCTCTCTCTCTCTCTCTCTCTCTCTCTCTCTCTCTCTCTCTCTCTCTCTCCTTGTGTGTGTGTGTGTGTGTGTGTGTGTGTGTGTGTGTGTGTGTGTGTGTGCACGCTTATAACCGTCCTTGTGCTTCCTGGTGGTGCTACTGCTGGGACATGCAACACTGGATACGTGGGTTGGTAATCAGTGGTTGGGTACGGGGATAACAGGTTCACTGGTGAATACGCCCACGGAGACTATACTGTAGGTCCTTGGTGGCAGTAAGTACATCATCCTTTGGACAGGAAGCAGGTCCATCATGGCACATTGAACTCCTACCACAGGGGAAACATACTTTGAAGGGGCAGTACGTCCAAGGAGGAATAGGTATGTTCTCTACTGTCACGGGGTTTTTGTAAATTTAAAAATTAAATAAAGGTTATGTGTTTTCCTTGAAAATAGAGACAATGAATTGACTTGTGAAATCATGCAGTAAGTGATACTTTATTCCGCCTTACTTCGCCAATTCTCTAAGGACGAAAATTTATAAACTTTCTCAACAGTACACAGAAGAGACCAATTACTCACGAGTGCTGTTTGTAGTACTGTTAGCCTCTCGAGAAAGTGACTCCACCCCTGACAATCAATAACCAATACTAATAGTAATAAGCAGGCTTTTGCCGGTGCATTAACTCCAGGCTGGCACAACGGATTTCAGCTTAGTACAAGAGGACTAGCCTAAGTACCAGTTTTGAATAATACAAAGCGTTTATGCAAACTAGGAGCGGCAAGTAAAATAAGCTTAATGAAGAGAAATAAAACACGAGTTTACATTACATTAAGCTCAAGATAAAGAACTGTAAATTTATTAATTACAATGAAATAAATTTACGTTATATGAGTCTGAAATGAATTCAAAATAACAAAGAGAATACACTCACTCGCTCATTCAAACGCTAACACTTAAACCTAGGAAAAACGAAAAGAAATACTGGTCAATGGAGGAGGCTAAGCGGAAACTGGGCGTCGGTGCGTAGGACAGATGCTGCACACGCTAAACATCTCGCCGATTCACACTAGGTGAAGATTCAGGAACTCGCTGTACAACGGCGGAGCTGCTCCACGCTGGGCCAATGAACCTGCTCTCACGGCGCTCTAATCCTGACTAAGTTCAAATTATGGAAGAGGGCGAGGGCTGGCCGTGTTTGGCTCACTGGTCAACGGAAGGAAAATGAGAGACATATGCTCACAATAAATCACTCAGCGAAGGCGCTAATGTCGCACACAAGGACGATCACTTATGGAACAGTGAAAAATGTTCTGAAAACACTCCCGATCGGGTGAAAACGATAACGGTTAAACTGAGTGATAAACAATGAGAATTCCACTAGAATTCATGGTTTTCCCACTGATGAGGAATGTGACAAATTTAAAAACACGTTCGCGCCAATTCGTGACATTACGCCTCATCAAAATCAGTTTCTTTTTCCTTCAGAAATTTTTTTTTTTTTATATACATACATATAAATCCTAACTCAGTCACACAAGATTCACACTGTGGTGTGTGTACTACCCTGCTACAGGAGAAAATCACAGTTGCCCATGAGCGTAAAAACCTCGTATTTATGTTAATAGAAGCAAGCTTAAAGAAAAAACTCTGAGACGACGGTGAAAAATCCTGTACTCAGGTCAAACTGAGTGAAAGTTCGCTACATTTACACTAACAACTAACTGTTATATAGTGTGATGTATATAATACACAGTGTAGGTGTGACAGTTATAGTGTAACTGTGCCTACATGTAGAATTATGTAATACAATAGTAAATAATGACGACGAGGCTGAAGAGAAGAGGCGGCAGCATGCGACAGGGACTACCAGCTGATCTGCACGACAATGCTGCACCTGCCAGCTGCACCTGTGAATGGAATCAAGGTGGAGCATCAAAAGTGTCATTTCTCTCTCTCTCTGCCTAGCAATCAGTACTTATGTTTATTATTAACCAGGAAACGTAGTCTTTGGATTTACAAATCTCTCAGGACCCATATAGTTTACTGGTTAACCTAGCATTATTAACCAGGAAAAGTGCCAGTTCTTGAATTGCTCAAATCTCTCAGAATGGGCAGTTTACTGGTTAACCTAACATTATTAACCAGGAAACGTGCCAGTTCCTGGATTGCTTAAATCTCTCAGAACGGGCAGTTTACTGGTTAACCTAACTCTACACTTACAATTAATGAGAGGAAGCTGAGAATCCCTACGCAATCTCGGGCAGGTCACATTTTAACACCCACCGTGGGTGTGAACAGTCTTGTGGATAATGTGCATTCTCCGGGAATTCTCAGAGAGGTCCACAGCTCGAGACATTCCACAAGGTAATTCATACACAGCCTCGGATTGTCCTTACAGGGGTCTCAAACTTCCCCTTAACCTATGGTATACATGTATGTACAGATCCTGGACATGATGTGTCCTATGGGGCCAACGGGTGAGAAGTCAGGTCTGCACCCACATTACCACTGCCCTCTCTTTCAACTGCTTCAGAGATTATGGGTGTGGATTCAAAGAGCACAGGAAGGACGTGTCCCTGATTGGTGTTACATGGACACACATTGCAGGAACGCACAAAGCTATCTATTTCTTGTCCCATCCCTGGCCAGAAAAAGTCAGCACGGATACGGCCTTGGGTTTTCCTTTTGCCCATGTGACCTCCTGAGGCTGAACAATGACCCCATTCTAACACTGCTTGGTGGTACTTAGTGGGAACTACAAACTGCAGTCGAACCTCACCTTGGGGTGTTTGTGATTCACGGTACAGCCGTCCTTGTTTACAAAGGAACTTGGCTTGACCTCCCCGTGAATACTTTATCACTCTACCCTTTTGTTTCTTCTGCATGGCATCAAGTGTCAGGTCAGAATGTTGTTCTTGGACAACATCTTGGCTACAAATCAGATCTCGCGGCGATGCAATGGTCACTGGGGTGACACAGTTTGGAGCCTCAGCCATGGCTCGTGTTTCAGCAGCCGAAGTCTGCGTAGCGTCATCTTCGATGCAACTATACTTGGCACCGGGAATATTGCCTATGATAAGATCAAACAAAGGTTCTGGCATGACAACTGTGATTGTCATACCAGTGTAAAATGGAGACATCACCTGCATACGTGCCTCAGGGAACAATCTCACTGATCCATTGATAAGGTTAGCTTGGATCTGTCGACCTGTGTACTCCTCAGGCCGAACTAGACTCTGCCTGACAGAGCAACCTGAGGAACCATTGTCTCTCAGGACCTTCACAGGAATGCCTCCCACAAACCCTGGCTGAACAAGGAAGGCACTGTCACCTGTGGGATGGCCTGTGGAGGAAGCAGCCAGCCACTGATGAGGCTGCTGAATAAATGATGCGGCAAACATGGTGCCCTGTGAACTAGATACTTGAGGGGTTGTACTCACTGTCTGGGGAGACGGATCATTGGCCTCCTGTGGAGGAGTTTTCACTGTCGTTGGGGGACCAGAGAACTGTGGGGAAGTACCCGTGCTGCTAGGGACAACACCACCGTGCTGCTTTTGAGGAATGAAGGCTGCATTCGCCTCCTGCCTCCGATACACTGGGGCTGTTGCAGAGAAGGATTGTCCCAATCTTTGATTGCGTGGCTGATACTGCTACTGGTTAGGGTACTCGTTGTACCACTTCCACTCAGGTTTCTGAGTGTTTTGCCCCTGGTCCTTCTTGTTTGGACCTTGGCCATTATTCTGGGAATGCCCTTGTTGCTGGGGTTCAGTCTGAGACGGTTTCCCAGATTTGTCAGCATTCCTGTTCCAGGTGTGCTGCTTACGAGTTTGATACCCATATACAGTGAAGAATGCATCAGCCTTGTTCACCATTTGGCTGGCATCCCTTACCTGGCAGATTTTAAGCTGAGCCATAAGTTCAGCAGGCCACGACTTTTCTAGCTGTGTGCACAGCATAAGATCAATTATCCCCTCATGCGTGGAAGGAGTTTCATCTTTCTCCATCCATTCATCTAAGTAAGCAGTAAGCCGATCAAGAAACTGAAAGGCAGTCTCCTTTTCTTGTAAACGAGCCCTCATAAACTGACTCTTGGCGTCATCAACCGTGAGACCGTACGCTTTGACGAATGCGGCCTTCATCATTTCCTACATGAGATTGTCTGCACGAATTCTGTGGAGAATATCAAAGGCAGGGCCCTCAAACAGGCTAAGAAACTGAAGCCGCTTAACTGCCTCATCCAGCTGGTACAGCTGAGCCATGTCTTTGAAGCGAGCTATGAATGGCTCGATTCGCTCGCCTTCCTTGTATGGAGGAAGCTTGATGTGTGGGGTCATCAAAACATGTGCAGGAAGAGTGCTCGTGGAGCTTGGGTTAACTGCACCAGATGTGTCTGAAGCCAAGAAGTCTCGCTTGAGCCTCAGCATCTCAAGTTCATGTTTTTCGCGTGCCTCACGCTTGGCACGTTCGTGTTCTCGCTCGTATTCACGTTCTCTCTCACGTTGTTCTCACTCGTACTCGCGTTGTTCTCGCTCGTACTCGCGTTGTTCTCGCTCGTACTCGCGTTGTTCTCGCTCGTACTCGCGTTGTTCTCGCTCGTACTTGCGTTGTTTTTGCTCGTACTCACGTTGTTTTTGCTCGTATTCACGTTGTTCTCGCTCGTGTTCGCGTTGAATTCTACGCTCTTCGCGAACATCATTCTCACGTTGCTGCTTGTAACTAAACTGAGAGAGTATATACTCTTTAACTTCTCTGGGGTCACTAAGCCCCATATCTTTAGCTTCCTGTACATAGACGTTGGTAGACATGATGCTAACTCAGTCTGAGTGAACTAAAGACTAAGTACTGACTGCCATTTTGCAGAAAAATGCCAATAATCAGGAGTAAAGAATATAGGCACAAGTTAGTGGTGACCAGTTTTATCTAGTTAAACTGGTAAAGAAAATAAAAAAAAATAACTGACTGTGGAAACTATTACATAAAAATAAAAGAAATGTATCATTAATCACCAGTAAGATAGTGCCTATAGACTTTAATGATAAATACCTAAGTATGAGTGAGTATTATCTCGTTAATAACTTTAGAGCTAGGAGTTAATATCCTGGAATGAGGTCGCGAGATGTCAGTTTTTTTTTTTTTTTTGTGGATTTAACAGTTAAAGAATACTTTAAATTCATTCATTCATTCATTGCCAGACACCATGCATCCCAGACGGGGTGGCCAAGGGCTTAGAGTTCATTGTTTTACAGGGAGGGGCACTAATCCTCCACCAACCCAACTTGACGTAGGGATGCCAACAGCATCTGGTGTTCCCAGGCGGTCACCCATCCAAGTACTAACCAGACCCAACGTTGCTTAACTTCGCTGATCGAACGGGAAGCGGTGTACTCAACGTGGTATGGCCGTTCTTGAAAATATGGACAATGAACTGACTTGTGAAATCAAGCAGTAAGTGATACTTTATGCCGGTTTACTTCGCCGATTCTCTAAGGACGAGAATTTATAAACTTTCTCAACAGTAAACAGCAGAGACTAATTACTCACGAGTGCTGTTTGTAGTACCGTTAGCCTCTCGAGAAAGTGACTCCACCCCTGACAATCAATAACTAATACTAATAGTAATAAGCAGGCTGTTGCCGGTGCATTAACTCCAAGCTGGCACAACGGATTTAAGTTTAGTACAAGAGGACTGGCCTAAGTATCAGTTTTGAATAATACAAAGCATTTATGCAAACTAGGAGTGGCAAGTAAAATAAGCTTAATGTGGAGAAATAAAACACGAGTTTACATTACATTAAGCTCAAGATAAAGAACTGTAAATTTTTTAATTACGATGAAATAAATTTACGTTACATGAGTCTCAAATGAATTCAAAATAACAAGGAGAATACATTCATTCGCTCATTCAAATGGTAACATTTAAACCTAGGAAAAACGAAAAGAAATACTGATCAGTGGAGGAGGCTAAGCGGAAACTGGGCGTCGGTGCGTAGGACAGATGCTGCACATGCTAAACCTCTCGCCGATTCACACTAGGTGGAGATCCAGGAACTCGCTGTACAACGGCGGCGCTGCTCCACGCTGGGCCAATGAACCTGCTCTCATGGCGCTCTAATCCTGACTAAGTTCAAATTATGGAAGAGGGCGAGGGCTGGCCGTGTTTGGCTCAAAGGTCAACGGAAGGAAAATGAAAGACATATGCTCACAATAAATCACTCAGCGAAGGCGCTAATGTCGCGCACAAGGACGATCACTTATGAAACACTGAAAAATGTTCTGAAAACACTCCCGATTGGGTGAATACGAGGACGGTTAAACTGAGTGATAAACAGTGAGAATTCCACTAGAATTCGTGGTTTTCCCACTGATGAGGAATGTGGCGAATTTATAAACACGCTCGCGCCAATTCGTGACACCTACGTCGGATAAATATTTATGTAGGCGATGGCTGAATGGGTATGTCCTCCTCCCTCCATTATATTAAAATAGATCCATGAGGAAACAGTTCTCTCACACTGGTGGAGCAGATCCAGGAGGAAAAGTTTAGTTCCTTTCGTATGGGGAAAGAGGGCAACGAAGGTTACAGAAGAGGCCTGCCTCATAAGAGTGAGTGAATAGAGGTCCAGTGGGAATGAGTAATTTCTGCTGTGTATAAAAAACCCATTGGTTATTATGGAAGCCTCATTGGAAAAAATAAACCCATTGGTTATTATGGAAGCCTCATTGGAAAAAATAAACCCATTGGTTATTATGGAAGCCTCATTGGAATTCGATATATATGCCTAACCTGTCTACCATAACAGAGAGAGAGAGAGAGAGAGAGAGAGAGAGACACATAGTGAGACAGAGACGCGAATCAGCCACTAGAAAGAAGACTGTAGTACACGTTATGAAACAATGATAAAAAAAAAAAAAGGTTCAGGAATGTTAATAATTGTACATTAACTCTTATTTCTTTGCGATCGAGGGACAGGATATGAGGAAAGGCAGCAGCAAAATTGGAGAAGCCTGCGAGCAAGTGAGAGGTGGATTTGATGACGATTGGGGAGCAGGTGCAAATGAGTTGGGAAGTTAGGGTGGGGGGGGAGGTATTGCAAATTGAAAAAAATAGTTGAGGGAGATGAAAAAAAAAAAATGTGGATGGGATCGAAAAGTGGTTGCGATGAAGTAAAATGGATAACATGAAAAAAAGCGGAAGGTTCTGTGGAGAGGAATGGAAGGCTGGCAGTGAATGAAGGAAAGGAAGGTTGGCAGTGAATGAAGAAAAAGGAAGGCTGGCAGTGAATGAAAGAAAGGAAGGCTGGCAGTGAAGGAAGGAAAGGAAGGTAATGTGGAATGGGATGGAAGAATGATTAATTTTACAGGTATGCTTTGGAATGATTAATGAGAAGTGGGGGAAGGAAGGAGATGTACGGGAGAGAAGAAGCCACACAAGGGAAGACGAAAGAGAGAGAGAGAGAGAGAGAGAGAGAGAGAGAGAGAGAGAGAGAGACTGCGGTGGATGACAGTAGTAGTAGTATTGAAGGATGGAGGGACGGGAAAATAAAAAGGCAGTAGCAGTGAGAAAACTGAATTAAAATAACAGGGAAGCACAATCAAAAAGGAAGAGAAGAAAAGGAAAGGTGGAAGGCCAAGAAAAGAAGTTTGTGATATGGATGGCTGGAGGGACGGAGGCCTGTGGTAGTTAAAAGAATTGATCTCTCTATATACCTAGGCTGCTTCCCGCAAGGAAAGAGAGGTAGTTAAAAGAAGAATAATGGCAAAAAGACGAACAGGACGGTAGAAGAAACTTTGAGAAAACAGTGGGTATGATATATAAAGGAAAAGAAGGAAAACAAATGAAGGAGAGACGAGTTAGAAGAGAAGCACAGTAGGAAAGGAGAGAAAAATGACTAAATATGAATGAGAGAAGGATGCTAGAGAGAATGGGCGAGTTGAAAATATATACGATATTTTAAGTTGCATAGGAGGCTTCTTAGTGCTTTTACATAAGCGATATCTCATATACTACAGCACTAGGCGTGTGTCTCTGTGTGTGTGTATTTTGGGCAGCCGAAACTACATATTCAAATCGCACCAAAATTGGCACAAAAATCGCAAAAAATTTGCTAATGTGAAAAAACCTGGTCCCAACACGATTGAAAAACTTTTACTGTATTTAATGAGCGATCACATTTTGACCAAAAAACGCTGCTCCAGGCGCCCGGCATAGGATCTCCATAGAATTTTTTGCTCATAGGTAGGACGAAGATATACTATAGGCCTAGCAGTCGCCGTGTGTCTGCGTGTGTATTTCGAACTTGCGTTCGGACAACTTGGGTTCCATTCCCGAAGCTGCAAATATCACGATCAATTGCTTAGCTGCAAAAAATCCAAGTGACAATGTTAGACTAGAACAGCACATGAATGGACCATCATGGGACCTTCTATGTCGCCTTGACGGCCGATAGTGACAACGTTACAGTAGAACAGCACATTAGCGCTAGAGCCCTCCAAAGGGGCAAGTGCGATGGGCCCGAAGGGCCCACGAACACTTGTCTAACATACTATAGCAGTAGCTGTGTGTGTATGTGTGTGTGTGTGTTTTGGACAGCCGAAACTACACATTCAAATCGCACCAAAACTGGCGCAGAAATCGCAAAAAAATTCGCTGATGTGAAAAAACTTGGTCCTATCACGATTGAAAAACTTTTACTATATTTAATGAGCGCTCACATTTTGACCAAAAAACGCTGCTCCCGGGCCCGGCGTAGGATCTCCGTAGAATATTTTGCCCAGAGGTAGAACTAAAATAAACTGGGTTCCATTACCGAAGCTGCAAATAACACGATCAATTGGTTAGCTCCAAAAAATCCAAGTGACAATGTTATACCAGAATAGCACTTAAACACGAGAGCCCTCCGCAGGAGCAAGTGCGAGGGGCCCAAAGGGCCCATGAGCACTTGTAGTTTCTATGACACACCATAACTTTCGTTTATGTATTTCCATTATTCACAAACGTTGCCTCAGTAACATACAAGCTGATAAATACGTAAAGCCTACATAGTAAACCGCTAAAGAAAAGATGTTACGACATCTCCGAAGGTACTTAGAATGCCACCATAAGTGGAACGTGAGATGAAGAGAAATTAAGTGGGTGTGTGAAAGAGGCGAAGAAAGATGCTAAGAGAGTAAGAAGAGAGACGGGAATGGTACAAGAAGGAATGAGAATAGTGCAAGAAGAGAGAGGTGAATGGTGAAAGAAGAGAGACGTGAATGGTGCAAGAAGAGACGAGAATGGTGCAAGAAGAGAGAGGAGAATGGTGCAAGAAAAGAAACGAGAAGAGACGAGAATGGTGCAAGGAGAGAGACGAGAAGGGTACTGTAAATAACGACTATGAATAAGGAATAATAAGGAAAATGGGTTGATATAGACAGAAAGAACAAAAAGAAGAAAGCTGAGAATCAATAGAGGAAACTATGGTAGATACGGAGAAAAGAGGGCCTGAGGGGATGAAGGAAATTATGGGAGTAAAGGATAAGGAAGAGACTTAACCCTTTGGCTGCCAATAACGAACCTAGGAAATCTGTCCAAGCTGCAACCGGATGAGTTTGTTGAGCATAGAAGGCCCGAGCAGTCAGATCACATAAACCCTATAAAACAGCGGCGTCTTAAATATTATATTATTGCTACCGCCGGGCAATCTTCTGCGGCGTTGAGAGGGGCATTGGTTACGTAAAGGTTGTTGTTAATCGCCTCACAACAAAGTTATAATATGAACAGGTTTGGCTTGCGGGTGGACGCTGCACCTTCTCCGCCCAAAGTACACAGCATCATCACGTGTTCTCCCGAAATTAGTGCCTGTATTTAAGGAAATATTTGTGAAATACTGTTTTCGTTGCTGTGGACAAATTCAGACGCTTCAGTCTAGCTAGAACAATCCATATTGCTGAGCTGGGAGAGTTGCTAGCCTCCTTCAGAGAGAGAGAGAGAGAGAGAGCGTTAGATCTCCAAGCAATGAGAGGTGTCCACATCCTGGTAGCTAATAATAGCTTAGTGGTTCTTAATTGCCGGGCAGTTAGTCGTCAGCTCCTGTTAAATCGAGCTATTAAACCTCCCCTAGTCACTCTCTCTCTCTCTCTCTCTCTCTCTCTCTCTCTCTCTCTCTCCTCTAAGCATAGGTAATAATGAAATAAATACTACCATGTTCATTTTATGTGTTTTTTAAGTTATCATTATATTATTCAAAATCTCTCGTTCAGCGTAGTATTAAAAACGTAATTATTTTTTGTTGAACGAAAAACTATTTTTATTTTTTTCACCTGTGAACCTTGAGTGAAATTTGTTGAAAGGTTTGTATTATTAATTATTTCAGTGGCTCTCTCTTAATTTATTACAAGCTCAAAGTAAATTCATGTTCTCTCCCATTTACATGTTTTAATAGTTTTTGATATTTGGGGGAATTTCTTGAACACACACACACACACACACACACACACACACACACACACAAGGAGAATGACCTAATGTAAAGCCACCATGACATGGTGAGGGAAAGAACTCTTGCAGTGAATCAAAACTTAGTGACAAGCCTAAGAGGTTCTCTCTCTCTCTCTCTCTCTCTCTCTCTCTCTCTCTCTCTCTCTCTCTCTCTCTCTCTCTCTCTCTCTTAGCTGTCATCGGAATGGTCGCAACACCACCTACATTAGAGGTTCGAGAGATGGTAAGATGATGATGATGAGGAGGAGGAGAAGGAGGATGATAATGATAATGACGATGATGCGTAGCCTCGGCCTCACATGATCAGATTAATGATGGCATATTCACCAAATCCTTACTCACCCTTAATTAATCGAGAGGGTGACCAGGCGTGACTGACCTCTGGCCCGGACAAAGGCTAATTAAACTGAAGTGATACGTTTTTAATGGACACGCACCGGTCTCGTTCGGTAGTTCCTGCACGACGACTGGTGACCGAAACGAGGTGATTAAAAACATCTCTTCACATCAAAAATTCCATCCTCCCAAACGTCATTCATTTTACGCACTGTTATTCAGCTTTCATCTCATACTTATCTGTTGGCTTCACATCCTATCCAGTAACAGGTTGTGTCATCTATCCCCATGCGAATCAGGGCTATCCGGGGCTACTCTTGCCATAATTTAATACTGAGGGACCCACACTGCTCTCACTGGAGAAATGATTGAAGACAAAAGATGAACGAAGAAAATGAGATGAATACCATCATCACCATCGTCCTCGTCGTCGTCGTCATCATCATCAGTCATCGATCATCAATCAATCGCCTTAGCCGACTGAAGCATTCACCTCATCACATTATCTTAATCCACACACACATCTGGTCTTTCTACAGTACCATCAGTCTTCTCTCTAGTTTTAAATTCGGAATTTATTATATAAATAGTACTAAATTAAAGGAGTATACTGAACGACACACATCATGCATCGTGCTGATATGTGTATATACTGAGTATACCATCACGACACACAACATATCGAAGTCCCAGTTAATACAGCATTACATTAAGTAAGAAGGCTCCCTAACACCTCTTCCTTGGCAACTTATTTTTGTTATATGACTTGTTCATATCCTTTTTTACGTCATTTATGCGGAGTATGGCCATAATTGAAAGATTTAAATAACACACACCAGAACAGTAGGTGTAATAAACAAGTAGGTGTAATAAACAAACAAAGTCACTTTGGAAAAGATTGTAGTGAGTTGCCTCAGCCGACGAGAATACAGGCTTGTGGCATGATCGGAATGTTCTAAAACTTAATATTAACACGGCGTACACTGTGGCGTGAAAGGAGAAAATACTGACTCAGAAAAAATAGTAACATCATGAAAGCAATAGATTTAACACACACACACACACACACACACACACACACACACACACACACACACACACACACACACAAAATGAGACAGAAAAAGTAACAACAACATACACAACATATTAGCATAACATACTAAGAAGCCACATACCTGTATATCAAAACTATATTTACAGTATATACCAAAAAAGACATCAGGGAAACTTGACATAGCAAGTGTAGATGATCCATTGCGACAAGTGGATATGTTGGATGGGAGAGAGTGTCACGGGGTTTTTATAATAACACAGCAATTTTAAAATAAATGGTTAAATATTATTTAATTTGATAATAATATTCAATAATATTGAAGAGCAGAGACAATGATTGTCTTGCTACATCAAGCAACGATTACTTTACGCTGACTTGCTAAGATTCTCAAGAACGAGAATTTATAAACTTTCTCAACAGTACACAGCAGAGACTAATTACTCACAATTGCTGAATTACTGTACTGTTAGCCTCTGGAGAAAGTTACATCACCCCTGACAATAAATAACTAATACTAATAATAATAACATCAGGTTCTTGCTGATGCATTAACTCCTGGCACAACGGATTTTAAGTTAATACCACAAGACTGGTCTAAGTACTAGTTATGAAAGCAAACGATTATGCAAGCTAGGAGCTATATGGAAAATAAGCTTAATTTGGATTAAATGAAACAAGATTTTACTTTACATTGAAGCTCAAGAAATAGAGCTGTTAAATTTATTGATTACAAAAATAAATTTAACGTTACATTTCAAATCAATGAGATGCACTCACTCACTCTCACAAAAGCTAAATACTTACGCCTAGGAAAAACACCTTAACTAAACTCTTAAAACTAGGAAATACACAAAAGAAATACCAGTCGATGAATGCTATGTATCACCACTAAGGTGGGAGTACTGGGATTACTGAACTAGTGGAGCTTGGGGTGCTAGCTGACCTCTCCACTTCTGAGCACAGAACCTTTCTCCGCCACAGCAAACACAAGACTGAGTAAGTCGTGGGAACAAAAGCGGAGCACTCGGCCGCATTTTTTTAACGGTCGAATGAGCAGGGGCGAACAATAAAAAACAATAGTATCGCTCAGTACAGCACTTAGTGACGTGCACTAATCGGTCACCTTTGAAAACGGTGACGAATGTTTTGAAAAGTATACTCCGAAATGGAGGGAGAAACGGTTAGCTGAGCGATACACAGTGAGTTTTCCACTAATAGTTCGTGGCTTCTCACAAAAGGGAAATGTCGCGAACTGATTTGTGACATTACGCCCTTACAAAGTTAAATTTTTTCCTTATGGGAAAAAATTTGTGGATATATATATATATATGTACACATCCTAAGTCATTCGCACAAGATTCACACT
This sequence comes from Coenobita brevimanus, assembly GCF_032717465.1. Taxonomy (NCBI): domain Eukaryota; kingdom Metazoa; phylum Arthropoda; class Malacostraca; order Decapoda; family Coenobitidae; genus Coenobita; species Coenobita brevimanus. Next base: position 14,013,009 of record NC_137034.1, read on the forward strand.
GTGGTGTGTGTGCTATCCTGCTACAGGAGAAAGTCGCAGTCGCCAGTGAGCGAAAAAACCTCGTATTTACGTTAATAGAAACAAGCTTGAGGGAAAAACTCCGTGACGACTGTGAAAATCCTGTACTCAGATCAAACTGAGAGAAAGTTTGCTACATTTACATCAACAACTAATTGTTATGTAGTGTAGTGTATGTAATACACGGTGTAGGTGTGACAGTTGTAGTGTAACTGTACCTACGTGTAAAATGACACAGTAATACAAATTTATAGTAAAATAATGATGACGAGGCAGAGAAGGGCAGCAGCATGCAACAGGAACGGCCAGCTGATCTGCACGGCAATGCTGCACCCACCAGCTACACCTGCGAAAGGAGTTAAGGTGGAGCATCAAAACTGTTATTTCTGTCTCTCTCTCTGCCTAGCAATCAGTACTTATGTCATTATTAACCAGGAAACGTAATTCTTGAATTCACAAATTGCTTAGAACCCTTATAGCTTACTGGTTAACACTTATTAACTAGGAAATGTGCCAATTCTTGTATTACTCAAATCTCTTAGAACGGGCAGTTTACTAATTAACCTAACATTATTAACCAGGAAACGTGCCAGTTCTTGAATTCACAAATTGCTTAGAACGGGCGGTTTACTGGTTAACCTAACTCTATACTTACGAGTAATACAGGAAGCTGAAAATCGCTATGCAATCTCGGGCAGGTCACGTTTTAACACCCACCGTGGGTGTGAACACTCATGTGGGTAATGTGCATTCTCTGGGAATCCTCAGACAGGCCCACAGCTCGAGACATTCCACAAGGTAATTCATACACAGCCTCGGACTGTCTCTGCAAGGTTCTCAAACTTCCCCCTTAACTTATGGTATACATGTATGTACAAGCCCTGGATATACTGTGTCCTGTAGGGCCAACGAGTGAGACGTCTGGTCTACACTTTTAACTGGGAACCAGGCTGGTCCTTGGATTACTCAAATCACTTAGGATGCCTATCTTACGGAACCCAACATACAACAGTTGCTAGTTAGTATGCAGTTAGTAGGTGAGACATCAGGTCTACACCCACATTACCACTATCCTGTCTCTCATCTGACTCAGAGATTACAGGTGTGGTTAGAAACGGCACAGAAAGGGCATGTCCCTGATTAGTGGTGATATTTTGGCACACACTGCAAGAACGGACAAAACTATCTATGTCCCGTCCCATTCCTGGCCAGAAAAAGTCAGCTCGGATACGGCCCTGGGTCTTCCTTTTGCCCATGTGACCTCCTGAGGCTGAACAATGACCCCATTGTAACACTGCTAGGCGGTACTTGGCGGGAACGACAAACTGCAATCGAACCTCGCCCTCGGGTGTTCGTGACTCACGGTAGAGCCGTCCTTGTTTGCGAAGGAACTTGGCTCGACCTCCCCGTGAATACTTAATCACTCGACCCTTTTGTTTGTTCCGCACAGTAGCAAGTGTCGGGTCAGAATGTTGTTCTTGCACAACAAGTTGACTACACATCAGATCTTGCGGCGATTCAATGATCACTGGGGTGACACAGTCTGGAGCCTCAGTCATGGCTCGTGTTACCGCAGCAGCCGAAGTCTGAGTAGCGTCATCGGAGCAACTCTCCTTGGCTCCAATAATATTGCCTACTATAAGGTCAAATAGAGGCTCTGGCATGACAACTGCAAGTGTCGTACCAGTATAAAATGGAGATGCCACCTGGATACATGCCTCAGGGAACAATCTCACTGATCCATCAATAAGATTTGCATGGATCTGTCGACCTGTATACTGCTCAGGACGAACTAAACTCTGTTTAACAGAGCAACCTGAGGAACCATTGTCTCTCAGGACCTTCACAGGAATGTCTCCCACAAACCCTGGCTGAACAAGGAAGGTACTGTCACCTGTGGGAGGGCCTATGGAGGAAGCAGCTAGCCACTCATGAGGCTGCTGAATTGATGTGGCAAACATTGTGCCTTGAGGGTTATATTGGGAAGATGGAACATTGGCCATCTGTGGAGGGGGGTTCACTGTCACTGTGGGACTAGTGAACTGTGGGGAAGTACCCACACTGGTAGGGACGTGACCACCGTGCTGCTGCTGAGGAATGAAGGCTGCATTCGCTTCCTGCCTCTTTTGAGCTGGTGGTGAAAAAGTTTGTCCCGACGGTCGGTTGCGTGGCTAATACTGCTGCTGGTTAGGGTACTTGTTGTACCTCTTCCACTCAGGTTTCTGAGTGTTTTGCCCCTGGTCCTTCCACTGCGGTTTTGGACCTTGGCCATTATTCTGAGAATGGCCTTGTTGCTGGGGTTCAGTCTGAGACGGTTTCCCAGACTTGGCAGTATCTTTTCTGCTCTAGGTGTTTTGCTTACGAGCTTGATACCCGTATGCAGTAAAGAATGCGTCAGCCTTCTCTACCATTTGGCTGGCATCTTTCACCTGGCAGATCTTAAGCTGTGCTATGAGCTCAGCAGGCCATGACCTCTCTAGCTGTGTACGCAGCATAAGGTCAATTATCCCCTCACGCATGGAAGGAGTTTCATCTTTTTCCATCCACTCACCTAGGTAAGCAGTGAGACGGTCGAGGAACTGAACAGCTGTCTCCTTGTCTTGGAGACGAGCTCGCATGAACTGAGCTTTGGCGTCGTCTACTGTGAGACCATACGCCTTAATGAGTGCAGCTTTCATCACTTCATACGTAAGATTGTCTCCACGAATTCTGTGGAGAATATCGAGGGCAGGGCCCTCAAACAGGCTAAGAAACTGAAGCCGCTTAGCTGCATCATCGCTGGTAAAGCTGAGCCATGTCTTCAAATCGAGCTATGTATGGCTCGATTCGCTCGCCATCTTTGTATGGGGGAAGCTTGATGTGTGGGGTCGCCATAACATGTGCAGGGAGAGCGCTCGTGGAGCTTGAACCAACTGCACCAGATGTGTCCGAAGCCAAGGAATCTCGCTTGAGCTTCAGCACTTCAAGTTCATGTTTCTCGCGTGCTTCACGTTCGGCAAGTTCATATTCACGTTGTTCCCGCACGTGTTCTAAGTCGAGTTCGCGCTGTTTTTGCTCGTGTTCACGCTGTTCTCGCTCGTGTTCCAAGTCGAGTTCGCGCTGTTTTTGCTCGTGTTCACGCTGTTCTCGCTCGTATTCGCGCTGTTTTTGCTCGTGTTCACGCTGTTCTCGCTCGTATTCGCGCTGTTTTTGCTCGTGTTCACGCTGTTCTCGCTCGTATTCGCGCTGAATTCTACGCTCTTCACGAGCATCTTTCTCACGTTCTTGCTCGTAATTGAACCGTGAGAGTATGTATTCTTTGATTTCAGTTGGGTCCGTAAGGCCCATATCTTTGGCTTCCTGTAAAAATATGGTGGTAGCCATGTCGCTAACTCAATCTAAATAACTAGCGACTCAGTACTGATTGCTGCTTCGCAAACGAATGCCAGTAAACACAAATAAAGAGTACAGACACAAGCTAGTGGTGACCAGTCTTATCCAGTTAACTGGCAAAGAATAAATCAAAAATGTAAATGACTGGGAAGACTATTGTCAATAATAAACACAATGGGTACGGCGACTTCCCAGGAGCGAATAAAATCGTCTGGCGTTACCAAGAATAAACGAGTTAAGTACTCTATTGATTAATAAAGCAAAATACACTTGCTAAATTAAGGGTAAATACCAGTAAGCTTGTGCCTATAAACTTTAATGGTAAATACCTAAATATGAATGAGTGAGCACTATCTCGTGAATAGCTTTAGAGCTAGGAGTTAATATCCTGGAATGAGGTCGCCAATTGTCACGGGGTTTTTATAATATCAGGGTGATTTTGATATAAATGGTTAAATATTATTTAATTTGATAATAATATTCAATAATATTGAAGAGCAGAGACAATGATTGTCTTGCTACATCAAGCAACGATTACTTTACGCTGACTTGCTAAGATTCTCAAGAACGAGAATTTATAAACTTTCTCAACAGTACACAGCAGAGACTAATTACTCACAATTGCTGAATTACTGTACTGTTAGCCTCTGGAGAAAGTTACATCACCCCTGACGATAAATAACTAATACTAATAATAATAACATCAGGTTCTTGCTGATGCATTAACTCCTGGCACAACGGATTTTAAGTTAATACCACAAGACTGGTCTAAGTACCAGTTATGAAAGCAAACGATTATGCAAGCTAGGAGCTATATGGAAAATAAGCTTAATTTGGATTAAATGAAACAAGATTTTACTTTACATTGAAGCTCAAGAAATAGAGCTGTTAAATTTATTGATTACAAAAATAAATTTAACGTTACATTTCAAATCAATGAGACGCACTCACTCACTCTCACAAAAGCTAAATACTTACGCCTAGGAAAAACACCTTAACTAAACTCTTAAAACTAGGAAATACACAAAAGAAATACCAGTCGATGAATGCTATGTATCACCACTAAGGTGGGAGTACTGGGATTACTGAACTAGTGGAGCTTGGGGTGCTAGCTGACCTCTCCACTTCTGAGCACAGAACCTTTCTCCGCCACAGCAAACACAAGACTGAGTAAGTCGTGGGAACAAAAGCGGAGCACTCGGCCGCATTTTTTTAACGGTCGAATGAGCAGGGGCGAACAATAAAAAACAATAGTATTGCTCAGTACAGCACTTAGTGACGTGCACTAATCGGTCACCTTTGAAAACGGTGACGAATGTTTTGAAAAGTATACTCCGAAATGGAGGGAGAAACGGTTAGCTGAGCGATACACAGTGAGTTTTCCACTAATAGTTCGTGGCTTCTCACAAAAGGGAAATGTCGCGAACTGATTCGTGACAGAGAGACACAGGTTACAGCTTGACTTCTTTATTTTCTCTAACATTTCGGGTACACAGAACCCATACTCTCTGAAGGTGGGTTCTGTGTAGCCTGAAACGTTAGAGAATATAAAGAATTCCATCTCTAACCTGTGTCTCTCTCCCACCCAACATTTCCACATAACATACCAAGCAGCTCGTAAATAAATAACATACCAGAGAGAAACATATCAGAGGAACGTGACCTGAAAAACAGACACAGAATATACCAGAGAGACACGGCACAGAAATACTTGTATAACATAACAAGAAAGCAGCGAAGAAAGCCAGTCAGACAAATAATTACCTTTCTCCTTGTTGTTGTTGTTGTTTTTCTTCTTTCTTTCTTTCTTTCTTTCTGTCTCTTCTTCTTCGTCTTCCTCTTCTCCTTCTTCTTCTTCTCCTCCTCCTCCTTCTTCTTCTTCTTCTTCTTCTTTTTCTTCTTCTTCTTTTCTTCTTCTTCTTCTTCTTCTTTCTAAACTCTGTGGACTACAGGCTTAAGTTGGCCTTCTGCAGCCATCCATCCTCCTTCCGGGAAATAAGGAAGTAACTGGGGATATCTGTATTGACCGGACACTGAGCCGTCCGGTTATTTGAGTGCCACCACATGAAGGAGTTCCAGTATTATATACAGTAATTATAACAGACCATAGAGAAATACCATGGCTAAGAAAAAGGACATTTTTTATTATTTATTTATTATGAACGGAAGAGCGATGTTTACTCTCCGTCAAGCTTTGAAATGAGCCGCCCGACCCGGCACGGCCTGACCCGACGGTCACGCTAAGCAGAAGCTCTTCCCTTTACTCCTATGTGAAGTAGAGTTGAAATGCTTTCTGCATGTGACACGTTCATTCAATAAATTTTGTTATCAACTAAAACTCACCCATAAAGGCGTAGGAACCCCTTGGAATCTCGGATAGTAGTACCAGTAGTTGTTCCCCAGGCAGTCTGGCTGAACAGCCCCGGGGAATCTCCAGTTTTCCAAGGGAGTGTCCGGCTCTGATCGGTGAACTCCTCATTTACGAAATCAATTTTAAAATGATTTTCCGTACTAACAATGTGTTTTGGGGCATCAACTCTAGCAATTAAATCTCAGAGATTCCGCCTATAGTCTTAGAGAAATAACACGGGAAATAACACGGCTCGCGCTCTCTCGTCACGGGCTCACAAAGCGAACTTTACTGGTATTAATACAGGAAACATAGTTGGACTACGAATTACATCTTCGCAGAAAATAATAACAAAGACAATAATGATGAATATGGAGATGGTAATGGAAATGATGATGTTGATGTGGTAGAGGTTCATTCATTCATTCATTCATTGCCAGACGCCATGTATCCCAAATGGGGTGGTGGTGATAATAATAATAATAATAATGATAATAATAATAATAATAATAATAAAGTTAGTGAAAATTTTAAATATAATAGTAATAGTAATAATAATAATTATAATGATAATGATAATCTGGCAGCGGGAACAATAACGCACAACAGACGCCATCGTACTGATGGGATGAGCGTGAAAAAAATGGGATATCTATGTGACACCCCATATTGTGGCACAAGTCTTCTGAAAATTACACATTTCATTATGACACAAGAGAACATTAACTGCAAACGCCAGAATGTTAATGAGGCAAAAATATTAACGACCTGCTTGAAATAGTTAATAAATATACGCATGAGCACTGCAGTCATCATGCGTAAATGATGTTGTTAATCAATTATCCCCATTGCGTAGAATTGTCACACTCTGTATTTAAGAGAGAGAGAGAGAGAGAGAGAGAGAGAGAGAGAGAGACTGTATTTAGGGCATTTAACAATGCGTTCTCTGAGTGGTCGGTGAAGAGAATATAATAATGTCTGCAGATGAATCACGAAAAATAAAATGCTGTAAACTCGGTAATCTGTACAGTATATACATCGTTTACTGTTGCTTCTGGTCTGCAAAAATTATCCCATAAACGCGCACACACACACACACACACACACACACACACACACCTCATCAAGTAAATGAACACAAGAAACAGAATCCAAGAATAATTAATTCATGTCACATCCACCGGTCTGAGTTCAAGGATGCTGTGTCGGTGAGTTGCAACATTGATCATCAAGACTCGTATTCTCGTCGATTAAAGAAGCTCCCTAATAACATTTCCTTAGCCATTTACTTGCCATACTACGCCTTACTGCTCTATTGTATGTTGTTTTTCTCTCTCAAACAAGAGCGTGGAAGGCAAAAATAACACACAATGGATTATCAATAGTTGTGTGCAAAAATAGACTAATTTCATGTATAACTGGAGAGAGAGAGAGAGAGAGAGAGAGAGAGAGAGAGAGAGAGAGAGAGAGAGAGAGAGAGAGAGAGAGAGAGAGATTGTGTAGAGCTTGTCTAAATGAAATACCCGAAATTCGACAACAGCTGTAGTGTTAACTGAGTTCTGGGCAGAACTGTTCAATGTTAACTTTAACATAATACCAAAATTCGTCTACAGAATCTGAGGGACTAAAGAAGGAAAATGGGGGGAGGAAAATAGAACAGTGCCAAGAAGACGACGGAGAGGAACTTATAATGTGGTACAGATATAAAAGACATAAGGTTAAACTCCTTCAGTATTGGCACTTTTTCAGTTAATTTCTTCGCTCTCCAGACAATTATCTTAAGCTTTGGAAAGACTTTACTATCTGGAGGGGTTAGATACAGCCTACATCAACCCATTCAGTACAAGATACTTTCGCTAAATTGAGCACAGTCGTGTGGAAGTGGCAAGAGTTAAATATATAATTACATCATCGGACTGAAGGTACAGTATTGAGTTCCTGTACAACACACATAAGATGGCAAATGTGTTCCTTCGAAACTTCATCCACCACCCAGCTCCTTTTCACTGTCCCAAATCCCCATCTCTCATTAATAAAAAAAAATTCCCAGCAGCCGCCACCATCCCAGGTCTAGTTCGCCATCCCTCACCATTCACACAAACACATAGCAAGTTTTATCTCAGCCTCGTCGTTCAAACTGTCCGAGTGAAGTAGATGAGAAGTTTATTAACCTGAAAAATGATGGAAACTTTATCCAGCACCACGAGAACTGTGACAGTGTGAGACCGTAAGCGAGTGTGATAGTTGAGCGGGTGTGCGAGTGACAGCGTGAGTAAATCGACAAGTCATTCTTTTCCACATCGCCAGTAATGATGGTCATGGTGGGCACACACACACACACACACACACACACACACACACACACACACACACACACACACACACACATTCATGTCAGTGCCACCAACAAACACGTCATTATGTCAAGGTTGTCAAGTGTACCAATTGCCAGGCCTCTGCTACACACTGATGTTGTATTAGGTTCATATGTTGCCAATTGTACCTGTAATGTGCTAAGCGGCTGTAAAATCGCCAGGTGGAAGGAAATAATTTTTAACATGAGAGGTACAGCTGCAGTTACGATATTAAAACAGTGAGTGTATTGAAGCAGACTAAGTGAAGTAAACAGAGAAAGGTTGGAGACTCTGACCTGATTTCCGTCGGCTAAGAAAACTCCCTAACACCTCCTCCTTAGAGATTTATTTTGTTTATTACGACTTGCCGTCCTCGTGTATTACTTAAATAGTTCTAATATCACCATACTATGCATAAATAACGTACAAACGATCTTAGGTAGCTGTATCCAAAAATAAATCACTAAGGAAGAGGTGTTAGGGAGCTTCCTTAACCTCGTAGAGGCCGAGCTTAAGAATGAGGCTGATATAAAACTAAAGAAAACAAAGATTTTCCTTCAGAGAGAAGTTTCCCTTTATATGAATATAGCATTTTGTTGATTGCAAGCACTGCCCTGAGAAAGGCGTCATCGCACTGAATGGCAGAAGAGAAACACTTGAGAGGAACAAGAATATTGTTCGTGAAGTAAGAATGGGTGATACATTTTGTTCAACGTACACTATATATCTGCATTTGGTCGTCCATCCGTCCGTCCGTTCTTCTGTGTCGGGTCAAAGCAAATCAATCAGTTTGATCAGATTTTAACCGAACTTGGTGCAGGGGTAAAGGACAATGGGTTAAAGATCAAGGTCACAGGGCTAGGTCAAAATATGACTAGGCATTGTCATCATAAACAGTTCTTACCCAGTTGACACCAGTTTAGTGTTAGGGTTGGGAGTATGGCAAAAACAAAGGTTTTATATTTTAAGAATAATACTTAGTCAAAGGTCAGTGTCACAGGGCAGGGTCAGACTTTGACCCGTGTGTCTGTGTATGAAGAAAATAAGTAGAACGGCTTTTATCTGGTTAGACCAAATTTAGTGGAAGTGTTGAGGATCAGCCAAGGGATTGACCTGTTTAAAAAAGAAAAGTCAAAGGTTAATGTCTCACGGGAAGGCCAACTTAAAGTTTTTATCTGACCAGTGCCAAACGTTGTAAAAATATTTAGGGTAAGGTAAGAAATACGGGGATCGATTTTGAGAATAATCAGCCAAGCGTCAAGATCACAGGAAAAGGTGAAGAGTCAAGGATACACAAAGCAAATTCAGATCGTTTTGATCAAATTTGGACCAAACACAGTGGAAGTGTTAAGTGTCTGGCAAGAATGAAGTGATTCCAGCCTGAAAGCGATTGGGCGAAGATCAGGGTCACTGACCCAAGGGTCATTGGTAGACATCAGGAAGGGCATCCGGTCATAAAATGCTACACGCTCCAGTCCAAAAGTCCTCTACCCAGGGGCAACGCCTTTGCCCTTCGGGGATACCTGGCGTAAAACCAATTTATTTTATTATATATATATATATATATATATATATATATATATATATATATATATATATATATATATATATATATATATATATATATATATATATATATATATATATATATATATATATATATATATATATATATATATATATATATATTTATTATATATATATATATATATATATATATATATATATATATATATATATATATATATATTTATTTATAGTTGATGGGGGCGCTCACCATCCACTCGATCGATGTAATGCTGCTCTCGGGTGTCTGTCTTTTCCTCTTGTCCATCTTTTTTTCCTTCTATCCTCTTCTGTCCTTCTTTCCTTCATTCTTTCCTCATCCTTCTGCTTACGGGTGACTTTACACTCCCTCTTCTGTTTTTCTTTCCTTCATTCTTTCCTCTTCCTTCTGCCTGTGGGTGACTCTACACCAGCGCTTCTCAGACTGTTTAGTGTGACACTATTTGGAATATTTTGAAACTTCGCGACCCACAGGGTAAAGAGAGAGAGAGAGAGAGAGAGAGAAACTCGTCACTACAATGCTATCTCATTTGAGATGAAAGTCCCGAGGATAGGACAGAATAGATCTAGAGAGAGACTGACGACAGAGTTGAGATGTGAGACGGAAGGAAAAGGAAGACAAGTGTGAGAGAAAGGTGTGATATAAAAGGGAAGGAAAGCGGGAACTGGAGATTTATCTGTGAGGTGTTTTGTTGTCAAAGCCTTGAAAGAAAAGAAGATGGACTGAGGCCCTTATTCCCGTCAGTTTAGGAAGTTCCCCGACACCTTTTCCTAAGCCCTTTATTTTGTTTACTGCATCATACTATCTTCTGTGTTACACAAATACTTCCATACTTTGCATAAACATTGTACCAAAGGATATTATCCAACCATACCCAACAATAAATAGGGAAGGAAGAGATGTTAGGAAGATTTCTTAAACGACGAGAATACGATCATAGATGGCAGGGAAACAGGGAAGAGCTGAATCTTTTTACTACCAAAATATCTTCTTTGCCACATTGAAAAAAACGCTAAGGATTTTAGTCAGCTTCTTATTAGTCATACATAGTGAAAAGGATAAAGACAAGCACCTTTACCACCTCTGATACCAATGCGACCTTTATTTCAGGAAGTACTTTAGTAATGAAGGGGTTAAAAGCTGTCTGATAACCCCTTCAAACCGATGACGTCTTTACTGATCTTGATATCAGACGATTTATTCAGCCAAACTGACATCTCCCCTATTGAAGGAGTTACAAGCACTACTATACTCCTTTTACTCCAACTTCCCTTAAAACTGATATTTCTCCATCTTGAAAGATAAGTTGTTTCAACAAAGTAGGCTACCACTAACATCTAGTGCGTTTCACAAAGAAGTGTTACGGAAAGGATGTAGAGCCGTAACATTGTCTATTTCTGCCACTCACTTGCATCAAATAGCCAGCAAAAGGACGAAAGCCAGGCCAAGTTAATGTAAAAAAAAAAAAAAGTATAATTAACCCCATAAAAATGATCACGTCTTTTTCCATTTTATTCTTGCTATTCCCGGATGCTCTAATTTAGTTGAAGGGAGACTTACGTAAAAAAATAGAAATCGTGTCCACATGCTCTTCAGTACGATGACGTTTTCTTGCTTACTACAGACTTCAGTCTTACTACCGTTAACGGATATTTGTTTCTGTCATTCCCAAACATATTTGTTGAGTTTTTATGAAATGTGAAGGTGTTAAGGAGGGGATAGCGAGACTTCAGTGTTGTTATCAGCTTTCATCAGGTCTGAGTCAGCACGTTACCCTTCCCACACAAACTCTGATTCTCACATCACTCATCCTTGCCCTCTCACCCACCGCATTCCTTTCATCCCTCTCGCTCCATCAGTCCTTGTTCTTTCATCGTCTTCACACCCCTCTCGTCTTTTGCCACCCATCCCTTTCATTTTTCATTCCTTCCCCCCCACACTCCTTCTTGCCTCTCATCATTTCCTTATCAACACTTTCATTCCTCTCATATTTATCGTCTCATCATTTCATCACATGCAGTCCTCTCATCTTTGCCCTCCCATCCCTCTCATTCCTGTCATCCCTCTCACCTTTTCCATCGATCTCAATCCTGTCATCCGGATCATTCCCCTCATGCCCCCCATCCCTTTCACCCTCTCTCGTCCGTTTCATCCCCTCCATCCTATTAATCCCCCCATCCCATTCATCCCTCTCATTCCTTTCATCCCCCCATCCCTTTCATCCTTTTCATCCCCTCATTCCTTTCATCCCCCCATCCCATTCATTCCTCTCATTCCTTTCATCCCTCCATCTCTTTCATCCCTCCATCCCTTTCATCCCCCCATCCCTTTCATCCCTCTCATCCTTTTCATCCCCTCATTCCTTTCATCTCTCTCATCCTTTTCATCCCTCTAATCTCTCTCATCCCTTTCATCTCCTCTCATCCCTCTCATCTCTCTCATCCCTTTCATCTCCTCTCATCCCTCTCATCTCTCTCATCCCTGTCATCACTTTCACCTCTCTCATCCCTGTCATCACTTTCATCTATCTCATCCCTGTCATCACTTTCATCTCTCTCATCCCTGTCATCCCTCTCATCCCTTTCATCGCTTTCATCTCTCTCATCCCTTTCATCTCTTTCATCCCTCTCATCCTTTTTATTCCTCATCCTTCTCATCCCTTTCATTCCTCATCCCTCTCAACGGCTTCATGCCTCTCATCCTTTCCATCTCTGGCATCCCTCTTATTCCTCTCATCCCTCACACCCTTGCCCTCCCATTTCTATCACCCCTCTCACTTTTTCGTCGCCCTTTTCAGTCTGGATAATGCATAGGCAGCACAAACCTCTACCAAGTACATATATTATTGTATTAAAAGCAGAAAGCTGCAAGAAGCACATATTATAATGGAGTGACAACAATAGCGCGGGTGTGGAGAGCCAACTTTGTGTCAAGATCAGTAAACATCTACATCTTTTTAAATCTAACTTGACCAAGAATTGCCGTCTGTTCACCTTGAATGCTAGGATGTGACAGCAGATTAACACTAAAGTATGATACTAGTCACGAGGAAGTACTGCTGATAAGATGCAGAGCCGATACATTTCCCTGCCAATAAGCTACGTGAAATAAGCTGCAAAAGACCAAAAATTTGGGTCAAGTTAAGGTAAAAGGACTATCGTTTTGATAGAGGTGGCTTGTGGCCTCTAATTACCTGTCCAGTGTTTCTACTTGTGGAGTAATTACGGAAATGCCCGGTATAGGACAGGACACTGGGCAGACAACTGTCTTGAGCTCGTATTCTCAGGGATTAAGGGAGCTACCTAACACCTCTTCCCTACCGATTTATTTTGGATAAGGCTGGCTAATATAGTTTCTACTTTTTTTTTTTTTTTGCATGGTGATATTAGAATGATTTTAGCACAGGACAGGATGGTAAGGTGTAGGCTATTAAGCAAAATAATTCGCTTAAGAAGAGACGTTAGGGAACCTCCGTATCTAACCAGAACACGGGTCTTGGACCTTATGCAAGCTGAGTGGAAGATAATTAGATTTTTTTGTCTAATTACAGGTGATGCTGAGCTGCCTGGGGACGAGGATGGGGAAGTTGTGAAGGTAAGTAGGCCAACTTGGACGGTGTACAGTGGAATGCTAAAGCCCTGTCACCTGTTCTGCCATTTTCTTATTATTAGATTTGTAAATGCTTGAATAAGATATAGAAGACAAAGGTGCATCTTATCACCCAAAGATGAATGATAATATGCGTGACCTTAAGCGTTTTCGAATCATGCGCAAAATGAGGCAGAAGTGAACAGTCTTTGGTATATAAATCTACGGTACAGCACGTGAGGGGTGAAGCCTGACAGGAACTTTGTGAAAATACAGTGTTATTGTACAGCAGAGAAAGATTCAATATTTGGTGTTCTTTGGGAGGCTGCGTGATGGAATTTAGTATATATTTAAATCCACAGAAGAGAGAAAGGGAAAATGTGGAGCAGAGCGAGAGGCAGTGGCTCAGCGGGGATTAAAGATGCTGTGTGTGTGTGTGGAGAGAGAGAGAGAGAGAGAGAGAGAGAGAGTGAGGTATGGAAGATGAGTTACTGTAGTGACGCACTGATGATGATGATGATCATGATGGCGATAATGATGATGGTGAATGAAGTGGTGATGATGGTGATAGTAGTAGATAATGATCATGGAGATGATCATAATGATAATTTGTGTTTGCATTGTTCTACGCAGACTTATTTGTCTGAAATATGTGTGAAGAGGAAATGTGCTGTAGGCTATGGAAGTTGAGGTGGCTATGGGAGTGACAGTGAAGATAATGATGATGATGACGATGATTAGGGTCATGTTTAAAGTAATGAAAAAGGTGATGATGAAAAGCATACAGCAATGCAATTTTAGCACCAACATTATGGAAAAGATATGACTGATACAAATAATGATGAATTCAGATATGCGTTATATTCTACTTGTGGTGAATCAATAAACTAGGAACTAGTCACTAACAGTAGTAGGATCACCAGCAATAATATAGTCATATTATAATTCTGGCAAGGGCAACTGAATAGCCGTCCAACTGCTTTAATTTGTCACAGGTGCCCATCCATTTTACACGTTTTCCTTGTATGGTAACCTCACTCCCCCGAGCTTGCAGCTGGTATCACAGAAAATGCGCATGAAAACTAAGTGAGCAGACCTTGTATCTCATGATATCTTGGTCCTGAAGATTTACGGGTAGGTGAAGGGTATACGCCTGTAGTGGTTATCACATGACTGAAAACCTTCAGCCACTTCTTGAGGATTAGAACATGCGCTTAGCACACGATGGTGACCCCTGGTGGCGCTAATACACAACTATACTCATTTCACTTCAACTTGTCCTAAAATTGTCATTTCACCATCTTTAATGCTGAGTTTAACAACAGACTGAATTACAATATGATATTTGTCACGGAAAAGCTATGGAAAGAATGTAGAAGCAGAACATCATCTTTTTCCTTCACTGAGCTATGTGAAATAACCTGCAAAAGGAGAGAAAAATCCATGTTACTTTAAGGTGCAAGAAGTATGGTCCACCATTGCATGGATAAAACATAGAGGCCATCCCTGACCTTTCCTGTAATTGCGGCCAAAAGATGCAACCAAAAATATAAAAAAAAAAGAGAGATTCAACAGTCATGCAGACAGTGAGGGATGATTGTGCTTGTGCAGACTCTAAATAAATAAATAAACAAATAAAAAAACGAAATAAAAATTACTCAAACACAAACTTGGTCGTGTAGTCACTGAAGCAGCTGATCTAAATCTTTTACACATTGCCGTATACATCATTACTTGAGTTTTATTTTTTACCATCAGAAATACATTTATCTGGAGTTTTTGTGTTATTTGAAACTTTTTCCCAATTATTTCTTCATCAGTCTGTAATACATTGGTCCTCTCAGGCACACTTTGTGTTCATAAATGGGCCTGATGTCAGCCATTCTCTCTCTCTCTCTCTCTCTCTCTCTCTCTCTGTCCCCAAGACACACCAGAATACAGAAACTGATCTCCCAGTACAATACAAGGAAAGTATTTCACCGCGAGGCTCAATTATCTATAATCTGTCCTTGGCCTAAACTCTCACCTCAGCCCCTTCAATCTGACCTCGTTATTCTCGTCTTGTATGGAAGTTTCATAGCACCTCTTCCTTAGCGATTTATTTTGGATATGGCTGGTTAGTATCCATTTTGTACGTTAGCTGTGCAGAGTATGGCAATCTTAAAAGGATTTATGCAGCAGAGAATAGTCAATAAGGTGTGCTAAGCAAAATATATCTCTCATGAAGAGATGTTATGGGTGTCCTTAATCAAAGAAAACATGGACATCTTCTCCTACATATTTTCTTTTCCTTCTCTTTTATGTTCGTCTCTCTCTCTCTCTCTCTCTCTCTCTTGTTCCCTCAGTCTGTCTTCTAATTCCTTCCTTACATTTCTATGCTTCGCATTTTAAATCCCTCATTCCCATACGTCTATTATTTTCTCGTACTCTTATACCTCAATTTTCTGCATGTTTTCATCTCCTCTTCCTTTCTTTCTAGATACACTTTCCAGTCCCATACACTAAGTAACTCTAGTTTGCGTCTTCCTTTTCATTCGTTACTAGATTATCCTCACTACATCTCCTCATTTCTTTCTAGGTATCAGTTTTCTTTCTCAGCCTTAAGTAATTTCGCCCTGGACGCACCCTTCGTTTGTTACTAATACTGGTCCCCGTTCTCACAGATTCTCGTCATCTCCTTTGTGTACTTTCTTATCACTTCTAATCTAACTTTAAGTTTGGCTCCTCTTCGTCTTCTGTCGTTATCTTTGTTTTCTATCTCTGTCCTCGTCTTCTCTGTCCTTGTCTTCTATCTCTGTCTTTGTCTTCTGTCTCTGTCCTTGTCTTCTATCTCTGTCCTTGTCTTTTGTCTCTGTCCTTGTCTTTTGTCTCTGTCCTTGTCTTTTGTCTCTGTCCTTGTCTTTTGTCTCTGTCCTTGTCTTTTGTCTCTGTCCTTGTCTTTTGTCTCTGTCCTTGTCTTCTATCTCTGTCCTTGTCTTTTGTCTCTGTCCTTGTCTTTTGTCTCTGTCCTTGTCTTTTGTCTCTGTCCTTGTCTTTTGTCTCTGTCCTTGTCTTTTATCTCTGTTCTCACCCTATCGTCCTGTTTCTCCCTCTTGTTAGTCATCCTTCACCCACTTAACCCTTTCAGTATGGTGATGCATCGTGGTGTATAATATTGCTACAACCACAAGATTTTTAGTGTATATGGAAGTCATCTTGTAGTGCGCAGGTGTATCTGTCATAATTATCCACTTCAGGTAAGGTACCATCTTTACTGCTACATATTATCTACCATCATTTTGCTCATCTTGAGGGAAATGTGTATCTATCTATCTGTTTATAGCCCGACGCCCTAATCCAGCAAAGGGTAGCCGTAGACAAAACGCCTCCAAGTCGCTCTGTCACCCACCATTTGACTACCCTCGCCCCAACTCACTCCCCCCTCCCTCATATACCTCTCAACTCCATCCCTCCACCTCATCCTCGGTTTACCCCTCCCTCTCCCTCCCTCCACCTCACCTACATACACCCTCTCAGTCAGTCTTTCATTCTCCATTCTCTCCACATGGCCAAATCACCTCAGTGTATTTCTCCTAATCTTCTCAACCACATCCACATCCACATCCACCCCACAACGTTCCTTCACTTCTTCATTCGTCAACCTGTCCCTCCACGTCACTCCACATGCTCCTCTCAAGTAACTCATTTCCACAGCTCTCACTCTTGACTTGTTCCCCTTTTGCAAGGTCCACGCCTCGCTTCCATACGTCAGGGTAGGGATCACAATACCATCATGCAGTGACTTCTTAATTTCCATACTCACCTTCCTATTTCTCATCACATCTTTCAGTGAACGAAGAGCCTTCCTTCCCCGCTGTACTCTTTCACGCACTTCATCCCCCAAAGTTCCATCCTTACTCATCACACTACCCAAGTACTTGAATGCACTCACATTCTCCATATCCTCACCCTCCAAACTCACTGTACATTCTGTGACTTCATTCCTCTCAAACACCATAACTTTTTCTCTTTTTTACATTAACTTTCAGATTCCTCTTCCTACACACTGTCCCAAATTCATTCACCAAACTCTCCAACTCCCATTCATCTTCACTCAACAATACTGTATCATCAGCAAACAGCAACATCGGAATCTTCCAAATCTCACCCTCATTCATTAGAGCCAGCCCCACATCCACTGCCCTACCTTGCACCTCCTTTACAATCCCATTCATGTGTATATTAAACAGCCATGGAGACATCACACAACCCTGTTCCATTCCCACATTGAGATCAAAGAACTCACTCAGCTCACCATCCACTCGCACCGTAGCCCTAGCTCCGTACATACTCTTCACAGCACTCAACAATTTCCACTCTACTCCATATATTCTTAATACCTTCCACATACCTTGCCTATCTATTCTGTCATAAGCTTTCTTCAAGTCTATGAAGGCAGCATACACTTTCTTTCCCTTCTCTAGATACTTCTCCACTAAACATCTTAGGAGAAATATCTGATCTACACACTCTTTCCCCTTCCTAAATCCCCCTTGTGCTTCTCCAACTAGCTCCTCTGTCATATGCCTAACCCTATCAATGAGTATTCTACCATATATTTTTCTAGTCACACTAAGAAGGTAAATACCCGTATGGTTATCACATACTTCTCTCTCCCTTTTTCCTTTGTATTAAGGAACAATTAAACCCGATTTCCAGTTCTCTGGAACCCTTCCCTCTTCCCAAGCCAATCTACACAACTTCCATATCCACTCCACAACAATCTCACACCCATACCTCAGCATTTCACCACACACTCCATCAATTCCTGGGGCCTTTCCCTTCTTTATCTTCTTCATTGCTTCCACTACTTCCGCCCTACTGATCTCTTCCTCCCTCCTCTCATCTCTTTTCCTCCCAGCCATTCATCAACCACTTATACTCGCACTGCTCTCACACTCTACATTCAACAAATCCTCAAAGTGCTCCTTCCATCTCCTCAATTTCTCTCTCTTCTCCACCAACAATCAATTATTCCCATCTTTCACTCCCCTACTATTTCCCCTTTCACACTGCCTTACTTTCTTTACCTCCTTCCAAAACAATTTCTTACTCTCCCTTCATTTCACACTTTGATTCCTCCCAAAGTCTTCATCCACTTTCTTTTTACTTTCCTTCACCAGTCTCTTCACCTCCCTTCTCCTGCTCACATCTACCTCTCTCTTCTTTCACTCATCTTCTCCCCTATTTCTACTCGCTAGCCATTCAATATATGCCTTCTCCTTTTGTTCCACAGCTCGTTTCACCTCATCATTCCACCATGCTGTCCCCTGCACACCCCTGCATCTCCTCCTCACTCCACAAACCACCTCACACGCTGCGCCGATCTCTTCCGTGAATATCTTACATAAGTCTTCCACCCCTTCCATCTGCTCTAGCTCATACCTTCCCAATCTTTCTTCCACTATGCTCTTATACTCTGCCATTTTCTCACTATCTTGCAACTTCTCCACTCTTTTCACAGGAGCTGTTTCATCCTGTCTTCCTCTTCGTCTCTTCAACCATATTCTTTGCAGCTCTACCTTGGCCATCACTAAGTGATGGTCCCAGACTCCATTCCCCCACCCTCTCCACACTCTTGCATCCAACACTTGTCCTCTCATTCGCTCATCCACACACACGTAGTCTATCATTGCCTTTCGTTCAACAAGTTCGCCATCCATCCTCCTCATTACTCTCCATGTATACCGGTGGATCATCTTATGCCGAAAGTAGGTGTTGGCTATTGCCAACCCCTTACCAGCACAGATGTCCACCAAAGCACTACCATGTGGTAGACCAAAAAAAAAAAAAAAAAAAAAAAAAAAATCCTTACCCCACTACCGTCTTAACCTAAGGCTCATATTCTCGTCGGTTAGGAAAGCACCCTAACATCTCTTCCTTGGCGATTTATTTTTGAATAAGGATGGTTAATGTCTTTTTTATTTATGTTATTTGTGCAGGGGACGGCGATACTGGATGGCTTTATGAAACACAGTAGAGTACAGAAATGAACAAAATAAACCTCTTAGAAGAAGTTGTTAGAGAACTTCTTTACTTGAAGAGAATACGGGTCTTACAGTTACAGTAGATTTGTGTGTCGGGGGAATTACATGTTAAGGCAGAGGGTGTGAGTGACTGGCACAGCCTCGTAAAACCAAAATAAGCTGGAATGAGAGACAAATATTTATTGCCTCTTACAAGGTACAGTTGATGTCAGAAATCACACTACAATTTTAAGACAAACAATTACGAAATTCTTACACATTATCCTGAAACGTTTGCTGGGTTTCGAAGAGCGCATCACTAGGTTTCAAAAGATGGTGTTCACTCTCCGTTTATTTATCGTTAAGGAAGTGGACTGGGATTAGCTTCCACCATAGAACATTACCGCAGGAGCTTAAGATGATTTAATTTCGTTGTTGAAAGCATGAAGAAGGCCAGAGTGAAGATGGAGAGTTGGAGAGAAGGGATGGAAGCAAAGGAAGTAGAAGTTGTTACTGGCAAAATAAAGGTGTACATGTCAGGTAATCTGATGAAGTAAAGTATGTGTCTGTGCTGTGTGTGAAAAGGGAGTTGAGAGGATTTCTGTGTACAACTTGTAACATATGGATCAACATTAGAGGCAGTGGTGTTAGAGGTGGACTGCAAACTATGAAAAATTTTCAATATGCGATATGGAAATGTTGGGTGAAAGAGAGAAGCAGGTTAAAGCTTGATTTTCTTACTTTCTCTAACGTTCCAGGCTAAACAGAACCCATCTCCAGAAAGTATGGGCTCCGTGTAACCAGTTACATTGGAGAAAAAGAATTGAAGCTCTAACCTGTGTCTCTCTCCCACTCAACATTTCCACTTGTCGCAATGGATCATATAAATATGTAAGCTGTTGGGGTATCCTGGTTCAGGACGACTGATTGGAAACGTTGAGTGGGGAGACAACCACCTGGAATGAGTGAAGGAGGTTTACATATGGGGCACATGATGAGTGGGGGGGGGAAGAGTAGAGGATAACTTCAGTGTTAAAATGAGGAGATGCTGGATGATATTTGCTGAACTGTTACCTCTCCAGACCATGAAGAGCTGTACTTTCATGTCAGGGGTACTGCTCGAAACATGCGTGTATGGCAGTGAGATTTATCCAGTAAGAGAAGAGGATACACTTAGCCACATAATGTACCTGGGACAGTATCTGTGAAGCTGGGGTCACTACACCTTTTGACGTGCATGCATCACAGTTACTTGGCCAATTCGTGTAATTGTTTGACAAACCAGTCCTAATACGTTGCTGCCATAAAAAAAAATACGATTGTACGTCAAGCGTGTCCAGTGCTGCAAATGACAAAATCTAGACACTTACTGTGTGTTGTTCCAGGTTCATATGTGGCCAGCTCTAGATGCAGCCTTGAATGCACAAATATGAGAATGCTGAGACTGACGAGTAGGGTTTCACTTAATGATAGACTGAGAATAGTGTTCTACCAAGTGTCTTAATGAATGCAGTATGCAGCGGGTGCTTCATCGATAATTCAGTGTTCACTGCAGTTTCAACAGTAGTATCTTTATGAAGCAATCCCGCAGTAACATCGCTGCTAATCCATCGATCCCCAGGTAAGGGTACCATTCAATGAGGTGTAAAGTTTTGTTTCTTTTTACCATAATCACGACTTTTCTTGCTACCGCCTTAAGATTTTATGAAGCTAAGGAAAAAGTCATTGTCCTATAGAGGATGGAAATATTTTTTTTTGTTTAAAAAGTGAACTGTGAATGAGAGGGTTACGTACAGGTGCGATGTGCATGGGAAGAAACAAAGGGAGACAGTACGGTTGTTGGAACGGAAACAAGAGAATATGAAGGAATTTTTTGGGAAATGGAGTGAGGGATGTGTTGGGATGTAAATGGCTGAATAGATTTATTAGGGAGCTGGACTATGAAAGAAAGGGGTACGTACAGGTGTGATGTGTTGGGACAAAAGCAACGGGGACACGGAGCTGTTATGAAGAGGTGCTGTAGAATTATGCATACAGCTTTTAATGGTATGGGAACAGTAGAAGTATAAGGGTTAAACGAGCGTTAGGTGTCAGCTCCCCCCATCTCTCCCATTCCCGATGTTCCTCTTCCTGGTTCAGGATAAAGCTCCCATTTTCTGGGAGCAGCCCAGAATGCCTATACTGCCAGCGAGGCAGTGGGGAGCTGTAGGTCGTCGAGAGAAATCAGTCATTTCCCATCCTAATGCCCTCTCATTCCGCGCCTCCCTCAGGTATTGTGTCACATTTATTGCTCTTTACCAGACATTCACCTGTGGCCTTATTTCGTTCACTTTTTGCAGTATTCGGCTGAAGTGGGAATGGGATGTCGAACCTGATTCGAATTTCAATGGCAAGGAAAAATTATGCCTGATCAGTGCTATCACTGTTGGGTACATATAGGCTCCGAAGCAGTCGTTGGCTTTCACCTTATGGAATGTGAAAAATGCTGTATATTCATGTTTAATTGAAACTATAAACTGCTGGTTTCACAGTCTGTAAGATGGTATACTATTATATTCCAGAAATCGAATGTTAGTTACCTTGAAGGGAGAAGGCAGTATGTAAAGAGACCTATTCTGCTGTAAAAAGTTATAGTGACATCGGTGAATCAATGAGGCGATCAGTGGAAGGGTCTGGTTGAAGGACTGTGGAATGGGTACAAGGACTAGGATTTATAGGCGAGTGACAGGAGCTGTGATGACGTGGTGGATCAGTGGCTGTGAAGAGAGAGACTGGACTATATTTCTACTGTGAACTCGCTTGCTAAATCATAACTACTGTATATCTCGGTGAAATATACAAATATGTAATTGTCTTTACAAATACCCCCGTTAGCGCGGCAGTTTTTTTTTTTTTTTTACTACTTTTGCATTACCATCTCTTTGTTGCCAAATGCTGCATCCTGATAGAGGCTGACATAGACAAAGAATTTAATTTCCATCCCTAATATGTATCGAACCCTCTTCTCTCTACATAACACAGTCTGTCATCCACTCAACTATTCTCTCTCTCCATCTCGTCGTTGTTCATCCGCCTTGTACACTGACTAAATA
Source organism: Coenobita brevimanus (assembly GCF_032717465.1). NCBI lineage: Eukaryota > Metazoa > Arthropoda > Malacostraca > Decapoda > Coenobitidae > Coenobita > Coenobita brevimanus. The sequence goes on from NC_137034.1 coordinate 14,035,355, forward strand.
TACGAGATGGGGAAGCCATCACAGAAGGCAACACTCACGCCCGCCAACTGGTCTAAAGGCCGAATATTTGACTTTGCCCTGAGACCTTGGCTTACGACAATTACTCTTAAAAAATAATAACTTAGTTCCTTCCGAGACCTAAACCCTTCCACTAACTTTGGTTCAGTCAGATCAAAACTGTTCGAGCTGACTTTCCTCAGTGACCTGGACGACCTTTGACCTTACCCTGTGACACTGACCTTTCACTGATTGTTCTGAATATCGAATTTTTAACCTTGTCTAATCCTGAACCCTTCCATAAAGTCTAGTTTACTTCTGATAAAAGTTGTGTAATTAGATTATATCATGTAATGTTGAGCATTGACCCTCTGTTCTGAAGACAAAAGGCCAACCTCTTGGGTGATCCTAAACTCTACCATCAAGTTTCATACAGACTAGATCAAAACTGTTTTAATTTTTTAGTTGAAACACAGACACAGGAGTCGAAATTTGACCCAGCCTTGTGATCTTGACGTTTGAGTGCTAGTTCTCAAATCAGGCCATTCTTTCTACCCTGACCCATAACCCTTCCGCCAAGTTTGGTTCTAGACAAATCAAACCAGTGAGAGATGACCTTCCCAGTGACCTTTGAATTTGACCTTCCCTGTAACTTTGGCCTTTGACAGATCGATCTAAAAATGTATTCCTTTTACTCTTGTTTTATCCAAAACGCTTCCACAAAGTTGGGATTAAATCGGAAAAAACTTTCCGATTTCACTTAATGTACCTAAAATTTATAGGCTTTCCTCTTGGCCGAGCATCAACCCTTCCATCAAATTTAAAGTATGACTGGATTAAAATTGTTTGAGTTATTTTGCATACAAGAACACACAAGGGGCAAACTTTGATCCTGCCCTGCGGCCTTGACCTTGACTAATTGTTCTCAAAAAGATGAATCATTCATTCTTGCCTAACCAAAAACCCTTTCCCAAAATCAAAACTGGATTGAATTGGCGAGGTTAAAGTTTGACCTAGATCAGAAATCTTAACCTTTGAGCTATTGTTCTTAAAAAATAAATAATAAATAAACATTAGTTGTACTTTTTGTCTGCGTCTAAACTCTTCCGCAAAGGTTGGCTAAAGTCTTATTGAAACTGAGATACTTTTATAAGATTGGCACACACACACACACACACACACACACACACACACACACACACACACACTCCATGTTCATGGTCAAGCCATTGAAAGACGAATAAAGCACTGGAACCTTCTCTTTCTCTCTTCCTTCTGAGTTTTTACTTAGTCCTTAATATTTCCGGGAGATTTAAATTATAATATGTCTGATAGGTTCCCTTTTCCTGCCACCATCAATTTGCCATAAAATAACGCTTTTATAATCGAGTCCACAGTTTTGTCTTATGTATTCATTGGGTATTCGAAGGTTTACAACATCTGTGACGGCGTAGTTTTGAGGATGAAAGAGCGCGTAGAAAAATGTACTGCCCTGGAAAATTGCTACGGTATTGAGAGAGAGAGAGAGAGAGAGAGAGAGAGAGAGAGAGTGTGTGTGTGTGTGTGTGTGTGTGTGTGTGTGTGTGTGTGTGTGCAGAACACGTATATCTTGCACACCCCATATACACAAACACAGCGAGAGAGAGAGAGAGAGAGAGAGAGAAAGGGTAAAAAGACGAGTCAGTGAAAGTGAAACGAGTAAGACGAAAATGAGACTGGTTAATGGTGGAAATGACAAGGCTGGATGGTGGAATGATAGGTGGACCGTGGAGGTGAGGGTAGAGTGGGAGGGAAAGAGTGGAGTGAAGAAGAGAGAATTTACTGATGAAAGAGAGGAATGGGATGAAAGAGGTAGGGTGAGGTGGTGGAGGAGGAGGAGGTGAAGGAAAAGAAGGAGGAGGAGAGGATGGTGGAAGGGAGAGGGCGGTGGGTGTGGGTGGAATTACGGTTAGGGGGAGTGAGTGCGGGTGAGTAGCGATGGTGAGGGAGCGTGCAGGTGTTGGTGGGAGAGTGGTGGAAGGGAAAGGGTGGGTGTGGATGGGCTAGTGGTGGAGGGGAGAGGGTGGGTGTGGGCTTGGTAGTGGTGGAAGGGAGAGGGTGGGTGTGGGTGGGGTAGTGGTGGAAGGGAGAGGGTGGGTGTGGGTGGGGTAGTGGTGGAAGGGAGAGGGTGGGTGTGGGTGGGGTAGTGGTGGAAGGGAGAGGGTGGGTGTGGGTGGGGTAGTGGTGGATGGGAGAGGGTGGGTGTGGGTGGGGCAGTGATGGAAGGGAGAGGGTGGGTGTGGGTGGGGTAGTGGTGGAAGGGAGAGGGTGGGTGTGGGTGGGGTAGTGGTGGAAGGGAGAGGGAGGGTGTGGGTGGGATAGTGGGGGAAGGGAGAGGGAGTGTGTGGGTGGGATAGTGGTGGAAGGGAGAGGGTGGGTGTGGGCGGGGTAGTGGTGGAAGGGAGAGGGAGGGTGTGGGTGGGGTAGTGGTGGAAGGGAGAGGAAGGGTGTGGGTGGGATAGTGGTGGAAGGGAGAGGGTGGGTGTGGGTGGGGTACTGGTGGAAGGGAGAGGGTGGGTGTGGGTGGGGTAGTGATGGAAGGGAGAGGGTCGGTGTGGGTTTGGGCAGCAGGTGAAAGAGGTGTGTGAGACGGGGGAGTGAGACACAAAGCCATCTTGAGTCCAAACGGGAGCAACAAGGTGACAGAAAACCTTATTAAAAGTTCTTACGAGAAACAACACCAACCCATATTATCCGCTAATTGACTTTTGTATAGTCCCAATTTTCTTTGTCTTGTGTATATTATGTAATTTCAGTATTTGGACATAAATTATGTTGACATTAATGCGAACTGATTTCTTGAATGATATCAGTAAGCTTTATAAACTTATGTAGCATTGACAAGACGTTCCGTACACACACACACACACACACACACACACACACACACACACACACACACACACACACACACACACACACACACACACACACACACACACACACACACACACACCTGCATATTTCCATTAATCATTTACAACCCTTCCTTCTCTTATATCTCAATGCATACCAGCTACTCTTCTCTACTTGTCCATCCTCTCACCGTCTTTTTCACCTACCTAGTGAGTTTGATTTCCCTTCCTACGTACTTACCGAATTAACTTGTTTGTCTGCCTCTGATCTTAGGAATCTCTCATCAACTTACCTGTTACCATCCTCACCATCCTCCTGATTTTTACCCCTACTCACACCTCAGATTCTTAGGGTTTTACGGTATTCTTCACGGGTCTAGAGGCTCCCTAGCACCACTTACTGTATGATATTCGTCGATCATAACACTCTAATTACGTTAAATAACAAGCATGAGCATATTAATGTGTCCAAAACAATAATATATTGTGGTCTATGTATAGCGCAGCTCTTTCACTCCACTGGGCTATTTTTTGTGTGGTGCGAGGAGGACTCAGTCAGTGTATCAATGTCTATCCTGGAGCGTTTACTTCTATCCAACCCCCACTTCTACGTCCAAGCCCACACCAGCATACTCGGCCGTCCCCGCAATACGTAAGGTACCGCCAGATGAATTTCTAGTGCAGCGTCTCTTAACCCGGGGGCTAGCACCCCCAGGGGGTGCTGAAATCAGTTTTAGGGGGTGCTGGAAAATGCTGCATTATATTTTTTCTTACTGGATTTGCATAGTATTGGCATCCTTGATTTTATTTTATTTTATTTTATTTTTTTTGAGACAGTATAAAAAAACCGTCAGGCAGTACTTCACTTGACTTTAGACCTGCAGTAGTGTAGCAATTGTAGTCCCAGTAACCAGATGTAGAGGGATGCTGGACTGAGACCTTATTACGAGGGGGGAGCTGAGGTCGGAAAAGGTTAAGAAACGCTGTTCTAGTGGAGCGCTATTTACGGACCAGCCTATATTGTATATTTAGGAGAGAGAGAGAGAGAGAGAGAGAGAGAGAGAGAGAGAGAGAGAGATCCTTAACACCTCCGATGCAGCGATTTATTTTCCGCTATATTTTTGCTGTATCCAGTTGATTATATTCATTTAAGGGCAAACTATATGAACTGGAGGGTTTAGATATAGCTTTCATTAACCTGTTCTTTAACGGAGTCCGTTTCTGAGTTAAGTAAAATGATTTACAAGCAGAAAGACTAAAGAGGAGGAGGGGAAGGCCAAGAATGAGATGGAAAGATGGTTTGGGGAAATATATGAGAGAGGGGAATGTGAGCCGGGGGGAGGGCAGCCAAAAGGCATAGAAAAGGGCGATGTGCAGGAGAATTGTTAATAATCACACCTCTAACGGAATTAAAGAGTGTGGTAATAGATAGATATAAAAATAGATAAAGATATATAGAACAATAAAGCTGAGTCACCAACCTACAGGGCTTGACTACAAGCAAATAGAGTCCATGGCCCGCTTTCTCCTAGGGTAAGGAGGTTCCCTAGTACCTCTCCCTTAGCAATTTGGTTTTGGATATTGTTGGCTAATATCCTTTTATACGTTATTTATGTAGAGTATGACGATATTGGAATGATCTATATAACACAACTTACAAGAGTAAGGTGTAATAAGTAAAATAAATAACCTAAGAAAAGTTAAGAAGCTTCTTTAATCGACAAGACTACAGGTTCATATCCTCCAAAGCGAGTACTGACTGACGGTGACATGACTATTCCAGTTTTCAACTCTCTCTCTCTCTCTCTCTCTCTCTCACACACACACACACACACACACACACACACACACACACACACAGGTTTCTGGTCCTTCTTCACAAGCTATCACTGTTTTCCCTCTTCTGTTTCTCTGATATTATCTCTATTGCCTCCCATTTATTTCCTTTGAATGGGAGGCCAGTGTTACTCAGTGTTTCCCACAATGAGACTCCCCCTCGGGTGGGAGGGGGGGGGGAATACAACCCCAGTATCCCTGCCTGTCGTAAGTGGTGACAAAGGAGGTATTCTTTCCCGTCTTTTTCTTCTTAGTGTCTTCTCTTCTGTCCTACCTCTCTTCTTAATATTTCCGCGTTTCTTCCAGCCTCAATTTCCTGTCTACCCCAATCAGGTTAGACATTTGGTTTCATGACATGAATAGTTTAAGGACTTCCCATTCACGCTGACCTTTTCCCCCTTACACCTTTCACGTCAAGATCAGGCTTCGCTGCATATAGCCATATTATGGCTTCGTGCTAGTTCTTCATTACTCCTTCTTCCCTCCTTCCCAGAGAGAGAGAGAGAGAGAGAGAGAGAGAGAAACAGACAGACAGACAGACAGAGACAGACAGAAACAAAAAGGCAGCAGTGACCTCTTTCCCTGTGGTTCTAAGTCGGGTCCTGCGTCTTGGAGTTTATTATTCCGTTTACATTATGACGCCAGAGCCTCTTACAGTCCTTCCTTTTTACCCCGACCGGCCTTGTGTAGTTTTTATGTATTCTTTTTGTACATATGTTAATGTTTTTCATCTGTTTAAGTTTTCTTAATTAGGGTGGACAGTTGACGAATATAGAATGGTTCCTGACTTATCTGGTTCTCTTTCATATATTGATGTTTTCTACCTTACTAAATGTGCCACGCCTGACAGTCAACAGGACATGAGTGTAGGTGTGTAATATATAGAGGTATTACACATTTGCAGTCGATGGTGTTCTGTTGATAGAGCTATTTTACCCAGTACTGTAGGCAAGAAGTGCCTATTTAGTTTGATTTATCTATTGGTATCTTTAGGGTTTAGTGTAGGGCAGTAATTTACAAGTTAACCCCTTTGTGCCCCGTGTTTCCAATACAGGACGGAACTGGACATTTTCAAAATTCTCTGAAAAAGGGAACCCCCGGGTAGGGACCTATAAGCTTCGCGACTATGAGTCGACAGGCGGAGGACGGTACGCCTAGCACCCTTCCAGCAAGATCCCTCGCACAGGAACTCTGGGAACTAAGGGGTTAGGTTTATCAGTGTTAGGTTCATAGATTAAACTTTTTTCATTATAAATTAGTTGATGATGTCATGTAGAAAAATATACAAACTATAATTATAAACTTGCGGAAATGACCTGTGCCTTCGGGCCGATGGTCTATAGCCAGAAAAAGAAAATGTATCCGACTCAACACAAGCAGATGACGTCGCCTGTTGCCTGCACTTATATTTAATATTAAACAAAAATAATATAAACTTGAGGTCAGCAAAAAAATCCAATTACCAAGATTGTTTAAAATGGAAAAAAAAAAAAGTTCCTCTTGCAAAGTGTGTAAAACAAAAAGTTTTTAAAAAATCTATTTCTTCCGAGATATCTGGACTTTTTTTTTTTTTTGCCTGAATTCCTGGGTCGCTGATACCAAAAAATCTGTGTTGTGATATGCCCTGAGTGTATTGTTCAAGACTAGTGTAATAAATGATATTCTGAGGGTATTCATGACATATTGTAGTGTCTTTTCAAACTATTTATCACTCTCTCTCTCTCTCTCTCTCTCTCTCTCTCTCTCTCTCTCTCTCTCTCTCTCTCAGCTACCACACCCTCACACACTCCTAATCCATCCATCTCTTCACTGGCTACAGGTGACCAGACCGCGTGACATTGTAGTTTTTTGTTCTTCCCACAGCATCAACAACTGCACAGGAAAATAGTCAAGAGGAAGCAAGAATAACAGCCACGAACAATCAAGTTACGGAGCCCCCACAAGGCTGATCTGTCCTGGCAAGAGAGTGGGTCTTCCCTCTTGCATTAGGCTGGGCAACCCAATATGGGCTTTATTGGCTATCGCATTACAAAGTTAGTGGGGTAAGGGGCTGCCTGTGTGCTGAGGTGAGGTCGGGTCGGGGGGGTGTTTGGCTGTGTGCTGAGGTGAGGTGGGGTTAGAGGTGGGGTTTAGCTGTGTACTGAGGTGAGGTGGGGTTAAGAGTGGTGTTTGGCTGTGTGATGAGGTTAGGTGGGGTCAGGGGAGGTGCTTGACTGTGTAATGAGGTGAGACGGGGTCAGGGGAGGTGCTGGCCTGTGTAATGAGGTGAGATGGGGTCAGGGGAGGTGCTTGGCTGTGTAGTGAGGTGAGGTGGGGTCAGGGGAGATGCTTGGCCGTGTAGTCAGGTGAGGTGGGGTCAGAGGAGGTGCTGGGCTGTGTGGTGAGGTGAGGTGGAGTCAGGGGAGGTGCTGGGCTGTGTAGTGAGGTGAGGTGGGGTCAGGAGAGGTGCTGGGCTATGTAGTGAGGTCAGGTGGGGTCAGGGGAGATGCATGGCTGTGTGTAGGATGTAGGGGATGATAGAGAGGCATTTATTGGGTCAGTGGGTCACGCGTTTTCTTTGAGGAATATAGGAGGAGAGGTGTTTAGGTTAAGGAGAAATCAATGAGTAGATTTAATGGAAAACATATGATACACCTAGCAGTACTGTGGGAAAGGCTGCAGGTGTAAAGGAGGAGGGATACATCAAGTGTAAAGAACATTGCACTATCAAACTAGAAAGCGTTCAGAGAGCACATATCTCCGCCAATGTAACTGCCATTAAAAAGGATCCGGATCCGGATCCGTTGATATACGATCCTGATCCAAATCCAAATCTGCCCTCAATCTAATCAATTCTTTCTTGGCCCATGGCCCACCCTTCCACAAAATTTCATCGAGATCCGTTCATAACTTATTTAGTACTCCCGGATCCGGATCCGTGGAAACGATCCTCATGCTGATCCGGATCCGCCCCGATATTTAGTTAATTCTTTATTGGTCCATGGCTCACCTGTCCGCAATGTCTCACTGAAATTCATTGAGGAAGTTTGGAGATAGTGTGAGGGATAACCAGGATCCAGATCCGGATCCGCTCCCAAATTTAATCATTTCTTTATTGGCCCATGCCCACCCTTCCTTAAATTTCACCGAAATCCGTTCATAACTTTTTGGGTAATCCTGTTGGAAGACAGACAGACATACAGACAAACCAACACAAGATAAAACAATACCCCCTTGGCGGAGGTAATGACTACACACACACACACACACACACACACACACACACACACACACACACACACAAGCAGGAGCCCTAGTAGTTGAGGCAAAAATACGACAATTTTCCTGCTATAACCATAATGACAAGAGAGAGAGAAAGAGAGAGAGATGAATCTTCATCTCTCCCACACTCAAGAAAAGCTTAGTCACTAGATCAAATTTATCGTCATTTTGTGTAGCTAGGACAGGTTTTTGCAAGAGCAACACGCATCGGACAGAACATAATCTTCCTACAGAATTATGTCTTAGTTATGGGCAGAAACCATCGTAAGTTTGTCTGTGAATATTTTATATGGCAAGGGTGAGTTGAATCGCGTTGTTCTTGCTCCTGATCCTCTTTGGTCTTTCTTATGCTCCATGCCAAGTCTCTCTCTCTCTCTCTCTCTCTCTCTCTCTCTCTCTCTCTCTCTCTCTCTCTCTCTCTCTCAAAATTATTTTTATGTATTTTTAATCCAGTGTCAACATAAAAAGATTATATACATTCTGTGTGGGGGAAACGAGGGAAGGGGATGTGCTTAATGTACAGTATATGTAAAATTGCTTGTGTTCGTGGGTTTGTGCGTTTTGTGTTCAATGCTGATTTGAACTTCACATAATTTTCCTTTGCTTTTCACTTTGTGTTTACTTGTGTCATTTTTTTTTTCCACAATGGTTTCAAAGTTTATTTCTTATCAACGGACTTGTGTAACAGCTAATGGATAATTTCTGTTTGGCTTCCCTTTCTTTCATTTTCTTAAAACCCTCTTATTGTAACTGCTCTTGTGCAATCCTCTCCCTTATCGTCCATCTCCCCCTTACTAAACGAGGCTTATCAATATACCCCATCAATTTTAACTACATATGATTGGGCCAGTCCCCTGTCTTCAATGCGGTGCCGTGATTGGGTAAAACCTTGGGTAGCTACAGGCGCAGAAATTTATAACTTTCATTCATTTCTTCTGCTTTCATGAAAGGTACATTTAGTTATTCAACCTGTACCAAGAAATAATGCGATTATGCTAAAGGGTAAATAATGTATTTATACTAAAGGGCAGTGTGAAGTTAAGAGCAATAAACAAGGCTATGTTTGGTGAATGTAAGTGCAAGAAGGAAAGGCAGTAGTATGACCTCTCCTATACACACTGTACATCAGTCATTCAACTGCAGGGATGTAGAAACCATGAAAATTACTCTACTACCCCAACTTTTCCGTTGATATTTCACCCAGTACAATCTATTTACATCATTTTCCTCTACCACAATACTGGTTTATCCTAACTGGGTCATTTCAACCCGTTCATTACCAGCAAATGTCTTTACAGACACGTATTAAGCAACATAGTTTTTCCGATAATACTCACTGATTATTTTAAGTTAATCCATGTAGAAAAGTGTAACTGGTGTAGATGGAAGTGCTTGATATGCTGTAGTCACTGATGGATTATTTAACAGCGGCAGGACTAATCTTATTGCTTTTATTTTAAACTGTTTCCTTTCGTAATGCTACTGATGTATTTTTCCCATGTTTCACCTACCTACAGTCAACACTGAAATACAATCTACTTCTCGTCCTTGTATACTGTAATTTAATAAAAGATTAGGTAAAAAAACTAAAAAAAAAAAAAAATCCCCCTTTACCCAATCGCCTGTCTGCCATTTTTACCCATATTTTCATTTTTTCTTTTTTTCAGCCTTCCTTCTCTGGTATATTTTCTCTCTTTACTTCCATGTTATTTCTTTGTCCAACGATGTAAGCTCTATTATTCAGTTACACCTTTGCCTTTTGCGTTGCTCTTGACAGTATTAAAATTTTGTTCATTCATATATACATCATTCTTTGTCTGGTTGTGTCTATGCTTCCTGGTAACATTTTCTTTATTTTATGACCTGTGGAAACAGTATGGGAAACTCTTGCCTAATTCAGCTTTCATTTTTCTCACAACTTACCGTATCTTTCTCCTTTCATTATTTCCTCTTGCTGCATCGAGTTATCATTCTCTTCACCATAGATCCTTCCTCTTACTAATTCACGTTGTTACCATTCATTATACTTTCCTTACTCCTCCATGAATTTTAACGTTGTTACCATTCAGTATACTTTCCTTACTCCTCCATGAATTTTGATTTCATGTCAGCTCTTCATTATTCATTCATTCATCTCTCTAACCCCTTTCCTTTATTCCTCTCTCTCTCTCCCCCCTTTCCTTTACTCCTCTTAGTGGCTTTCTTGTCATTCCGACTCCTCCTCGTGCCTTCAGTCAACCATCCCTGTCTCCGCTAACCCAATTTCTTTCTTCCCGTACTAATTTTTCTTCCCATCCCTTGTCTCCCTTTCCTCATTTTTTCTTAACTTGCTGCCTCACCCCGGCTCACAAAAAAAAGAAAAAAAAAAAAGAAAAAAGAAGGCTTGACGTGCCTCACATGTCTTTCACTTTCCCTTTATTTTTCTTCTGTGCCTATTTTTTCTTCCATGTTCTTTTATTCTTCGTTTTCGACTTCCTCCTTCTGCCTCTCACTTCCATGTCTCCTTCTCTTCCTCCAAGTGTCTTAAGGAGGGTAATCTCAAGGCCTGCCATTTTTACTTTTCAAATCCAATCGTTATCCTTTTACTCCTTTGCATTCCTTTCTTCTTCCGTTTCTCCTTTTTCATTTATTTTCCTTCCCACTCCTTCTTTCATTCATTCTTTTCTCTCTCCCTCCTCCCTCTCATTCCCCTCCCTCTCCATCTCTTTCTTCCCCATCTCTCTCCCTACTTCTTCATTTCGTCTTGTCTGTTTCAAGTTTACATTCCTCCTTCACCTTCTTGTATTTTATTTTTTGTTTTTCACCTTTTTCTTGCCATTCTTCCTTCCACTCCTCCCTTCTCCTTCCCTTCCCTTTGTACTCCTTTGAACCCTATCTCCCTTCCGTCTTCTACGTCTCCCTCTCTTCCCCCTACTCGTACAAATCTCCACCCTTCACCATGTTTTTCTCCCCCGCCCCCCCCCCGTCCTTTCTCCTCATCCAATATTTTCCCACAGTCTTCCATTTCTCTCTCCCTTCCTTCCCCAAATCTCCACCTTTCTCCATTATTCTCTCTTCCCCTCCTTTATCCTATTAGTCCTATTTTCCCTCACTGTGATATTTTTCCCTCCTCCTTCTCTTCTCCTCACTCTCCCTCGCCCCTCCCCCTTCCCCTTCCTCCCTCCCTCCTCCTGTGACGTTGAGAGGGGCCCTGGAGGGAGGCCACGCAAGGTTCGCAGTCTGATTCTTTTTACAGTTAGGTGACATCTCGCTGTATGTCATCGGGGGGAGAGGGAGAGAGAGAGAGAGAGAATCATTAAACCGTATGTAGAAGTAATATGAGTATCAGAAGAAAGATGAAAGTTTAAGACACAAGAAGGAACACAGTAATATAACACAATTGTCTGAGGAGATGAAAAAGCGTCGAAAAAAACGATGAAAAGGGAAAAGAAGCGGGGTTGGATCAAATACTTTTTTTTAGATGTTAAATACAAATACAAATACTTTTGAAGTTATGATACAAAAATACAAATAAACACTTTTTTTTCCCAAATTCAAAAACACTGTTACAAATACAAATACCTACAAATGAGGATTACATTCTATCAACAATGTATGCGCAACGGAGCGTTCAACGTTGCCGCTTGTAGTTAACAAAAGCAGCAGTGAAAAATAAAACAAACTTAAAAAAATAAAACAAAATTACGTGTTATCGCCTTCACAAATTGCCTGAAAGTAACAACACATAAAACAATATGAAGACATACAAATGCAAATACAAAATATATATTTTTTTTCCGGGTGCTAAAATACAATTATATATACATGGTACTCTGAAAATATATTTAAATACACCTCAGATACAAATACAGATGTAGCCTATTTGATCCATCTCCGAAAAGAAGCCAATATCGCTATCTATATGAAAATATCCATAGAGTGGAGGAAAAGAGTAGGTGGAAGAGCTTCAGGAAAATGAAGAAAGAAAAGGAGGGAAATGTCACAAAGAAAACGGAGAAGCGAAGAAAATGTGAAAAGTGAAACCTTTTGCAGGAAAGATGAGAAATACTGAAATGCAGCAAAGAACTTATGTAGTGGCGGTAAATACTGTTAATTTGGAAAAGAGTGAAACACACACACACACACACACCCACACCCACACACACACACTTATTTTACAAACGACATTAGCAACCCCCACAAAAAAATCATCAGAGGCAGCCAATGACATTCCAATACGCTCTCTTCGACTATGGCGAAATTGGAACGCTTTGTAAATAGTTATTTTTCCAATCCACCCTGACCTCCGGCTTCTCATTTCCTCTGCCTGCACTCTAACCTAACACTTATATTCTGGTTTTAGATTTAACGTGACCAGTGGTAGGTGGTGGCGACCATCATCCACTCACTTGACGTAGTGCTGCCTACTTCTTCCTTCACCTTTATCATATCCTGTGTCTATCCTCTTGTCTTCCCATTTCTCCCATCTTTCCTGTCACTTCCTTTCCTTCACAAGTGGCTTTACATTGAGTGACAAGCCAAATGGTTTCCTGTAAGCCAAAAAACCATTTACAACGCTGGGTGGTAACCATATAACCAAACCATGCATGCTCCATACGTGCCAACAAGTGGGTTGGTGGAGGGTTAGTGCCCCTCCCCGTAAAACAAATAACTCAAAGTCAAGTGGCCACCCCTTACGGGATTATGGCGTCTGACAATAGACAAATAGATAGATAGTCAGTCGTTGGTGACAAGAGGAGGAGAGGACATAGGTGGTGATAAAATATGTAAGAGCAGTGAGGTAGTATGAAATGAAGTGGGGTAGTGTGAGATGAGGTGGGGTAGTGTGAAGAGTAGGGGTAGTATGAGATCAGGAGGGGTAATGTAAAGGATTGGGGTTGTATGAGATGAGGTGGGGTAGTGTGAAGAGTAGGGGTAGTATGAGATCAGGAGGGGTAATGTAAAGGGTTGGAGTTGTATGAGATGAGGTGGGGTAATGTGAAGAGGTGGGGTAGCATGAGAGAGGAGGTCGGGTTGTGTGAGAGGGGAGATGAGGTGGCATGAGAAAGGATGTAGGATAGTGTGAGAGAAGAGATGGGATAGTGTGAGAGAGGAGGTGGGGTAGTGTGAGAGAGGAGGTTGGGCAGCATGAGAGAGGAGGTGGGGTAGTGTGAGAGTGAATGTGAGGTAGTATGGGACAGGTCGGGTAGTGTGAGAGAGGAGGTGGAGTAGTGTGAGAGAGGAGGTGGAGTAGTGTGAGAATAAAGGGGTAATGTAAGAAAGGAGATTGGGTAGTGTGAGAGAGGAGGTGGGGTAGTGTGAGAGAGGTGAAAGAGAATTTGCCATGAGAAAGAATTTTAAAAAATGTCCCTTTGTTTTTGTTTTTTTTACTGACATTTTTATTATTAGTGCCGCCACATTACTTTATTCTTATGAGACCAATTGTAGTGGAAGGATTATGTGTAGCTTTCATCAATTAACTCCATCAATAATACATTTTACTTTCTCCCATTTGTGGAAGCCAAGGAACTAGTGCATAAGTAAGGTGTGAAAGATGATGGCAATATCAACACTCAGAAATCGATCCTTCTATACACCTCTCATTCGAACTTTGCTCAATGAGTTAATTTTATGTAATATAAAATTTTTCTTCTGTTGTGCACCCAGTTGACAGAAAGTCGTTAAGAGTCAAGGACCAAAATTCTTGGGTTTCGTGATAATATATTGTTTACATCGTTTGCTGGATGCCTACTAAGCCAAATAAAGTCATCTGATACTTGGAAGAATCTTTTGTTCTAAGATGGGTACGACTGGATGGCAATGGAAAAGAAGATATCTAAGACAGCACCTCACTGGAAAGGCTAAACACTAAATTAGCAATATTACAGCTTTACAAATGATATGCTCTATTTACTGCATAAAGTTTCATATAATTCATTTTAAACTCCTGTTGTGAAGGGCTCTACTACGACGATTTCGTCTATCATTTAACACCAAGACTATTTTTATTTTCTCTCAGTCGATGAGAGAGTACCGAAGTGAAAGGAACCGTATAATTTATAATATATAATTTTCATCCTTCTCGAGTCATATGTCATCTCTTAAAACAAGTAAGCCGACCCTGAAGAAAATTCGAGCAAAAATAATGTTCCCACTGGCTCTAGCATCAGGTAACACGTCTTCTCTCATGTCTTATTTGGCTTCTTTCACGTCAGGCTAATAGGAACTAATCAATATAAGAATTTTATGCGTGTGGAAGTGTTTCGCAATTCACTTATTCATCAAATGACAGCGTTACTTGTGCATGCAGTTCCATCAAATTACTCCTTTGCTATCACATTCTTCGAGAATTACTGCTATAATCATTTTCTTACCAACTTAGTTCCATACTTGCCATCTCCATCTTGAACGCTGAGTTGTAACGAAAAGCAAATACTAGAATATGATACTAGTCACGATGCAGTACTATGGAGAGGATGCAGAACCATATTATTATCTGATTCTGCCACAGAGCTATATAAAAAACATGCAAAAGGAAGATAATCTGGGCCAGGGTAGTGTGAAAAAGAACCACAAAATTCGACAATATTTTCTCAGAGATAAATATAGGTGAATGTTTTTAACCATTCGTTTCGCTGGACACACTCCCTTTAGGACGATGCTTTAAAGCGGGTTGCTCTCGTGCCTTCCATTTATATTCACAATTTTATATGGAATTCGAAAGCCAGTATCTCCTGAATTATGGTTTCAATTTTTTTCCAATTTTTTCCAGCTTTCAATATCCAGTGACGAATTGCCAATAAAGACGCCTCATAAGACCAAAAAGAGTTTCATTTTAAACAGTCTATTACCGTTAACAATACTTTCATTTCATTTTAACATCTTGAGCGCGATGGTGTCTTTACACTTGCATTCGCCAAGCGAGAGTTGGTCTTATGTTTTTGGACTGTGTGTGTGTGTGTGTTTGTGTGTGTGTGTGTGTTTCAAAATAACTCGAAGTTTAAATTGATTTTAACCACACTCGGTGGAAGGTTTAACTCCTTAACCGCGGGGATGTCGGAAGCGCTCCGTGCCCGTCCCGAGGAGATAATCCCACTCCGACTGCCTTTTAAAAAATATTTGCCAAAAATCAGTTATCAGTCCTAGAATATTATAATTATATATGCTTATGGCACATACCCTCAGCTTTCTCCTGCGATGTTTCTTGAGCCTTTGTTACTACTGTAGGACTTGTCGAGACTTTTGAAGTTGGGTAACCAAGTCTCCACTTTACACTTCCCGACACCCCGTAATATGATTACCACTGCCTGATATTATCACTAGAAACACTATTTTATGAATTTCAAGTAGTTTGGAATCCATTCTAAAAAAAAAAAAACACTGTGAAAGCAGTGTAAATTACGAGCACGTATGAGCTTTCTACCCGTGCTCGTTCCCCGCTGGTATTCTGAGGCGGGGCTGTCAATTATTATTTATAAACACACTCACACTTTATATTCCTAGTACTTTATTTCACTTATTTATATATACAATATTTATCCATAAATTTCCTTCACAACTAGTAGTTTATTTTCACTCCAGGCATTCACTTTCTCGTTCAGTAAACTAGCCTAGAAAGCGAAGCTTTCACTTTCACTGTCATTACTCCGAGTATTTATACTCATATTCTTAGATTAGTAATTATTTACATTTCTGTTTACATTTCTATTTTATTTACATTATTTATATTTCCATTTTATTTACACTGTCTTATGCACTGTCATTTGCGGTAACTAAGGGCTCCTTTCCCTTGGAGCCAGGACGAACTTGGAACACTGAAGCACACATACTGGGAGTATCTGTCACCATTTCCTCCACTGGCTCATCACACGATTCACCAGAAATATCGTACCGTAGTCACTGTCCATTATTATCTTGGATAAATTAGCCAGTTCACGTTCCACAGCAGAGTCACTTAGTTCTTTACCCCTTCCACATGAGGTTTAATAGGGGTAAAGGTCACAGGGCCCTTTGCAGTGGGCTCAGAAGCGGTGGAAATGGAGGGGCCCGAATCCGACACGGTTTCACCTCGAAAGACGACGGTAAACTGAATGATGTGGCGTATTATGGGCAGGGAAGGGTTGACAATGTCAGTGTGGTGACAGCTGCAAGTTTATATGCTGTGAAATGATTGGCAGGAAATGTAGACAATACATAATAAATTAGGTAGTTCTGGTGAATGTAAATATCATTTAGGCTTCTCCCTTCCTTTCTTATATATATTTTTATTACAAGAACAGATCATACAGCATATTTCAAGGGTAAATAAACAGGGAAAATTAGAGAACGAGTGCACGTGGGGTGTTACCACGTGATAATTAGCCCATTCCAGGTGTACGCAGTATCAATTACCTTTTCTTTATATATATATATATATATATATATTATATTGTACAAGAATAGGGCATAGGGCACATTTCAATGAATGAAATGAGTGGAAAAATCCGGGCAGGATTTGCGTAGCACGACACAGCTGAGCAGGTGGGAGGAGAGGGTAATGAAGGGGAGGTAAGGAGGGGAGTCAAGACAGGGGAAAAATGGCCAAATTGTCAACAATGGATGGGCGCACAGATGACATTAGCAGCGCTGACTATAGCTGGACACTGGCAGCTGACAGATGATACAAGCCACCACTTGAAAGCCCAGGCGAATCCAAAATAACAGATTCACAAAAGTGATGCCACGCGGTATGATCCCCTGCGCCCAAGCATCACGAAAGTAGCACCCTGCAGTTAAGGGGTTAAGGGTCACCCACTCTTTTTTTTTTTAACAGTTTGTCCTGGATCGTGGTCAAAGGGCAAGGTAACTTAAACCAGCCCGTCCCAACCGATTTTCCACCACTGGCTCCCCCCAATCCCGACCAATTTTGGAAAAAAAAAAAAATGGCTCAAACCTCCGCTTTTGGTGAGAAACATCGAAAATTCATAGAGAAATCGCTCACCTGAGGTTTAAAATACTCGATACAGGTATCAGTACTCCTTACCTTCCTGGGTTTTCTATCAGGCTCGCTCCAAAGAAAACAAGTTCTATGGGAGGGTAACTATTCCACACCACTCATAAACAGTATTTATTTATTTATTTATTTGGTGCGAATTTATATGTAGTATGAGAGTATATTTGTCTTCACACAGTAATATAGGCAATATAAACATTGTTTCAGTCACCAAACACATCAATATACCTGACCTTTTTTTGGTGACATTATCTGATCACCATTTCTGACTGTTTCTTCCTCTAATGCTATGTAAATACATTGTTATCGATTGGGGAATTACCCTGGCCCTGAATTTCGTACCGAGGCATGACGTGTCTTTACTGGCCAGGTCACTGGTAATAGGTGAATTGCCAAGACAATGGCATGCAGGGGGGGGGAGGTCATGCTGGGTAAGGCATTGTCCCTGCCTGGCATCTTGTAGAGGAAGGTGTCCCATGTATATGTACCAAAAATCATGCGTGAAAATTGAAAATTGTGTAAATTAGGGACCTTGCAATTGATGCGTGTTTATATCCGTCAAAGAGATCTGACAGTGACAAAACGTGTGGACATATATATAAGTCAACGGGACGCGGCGGGTTAAATAGTTCTTATCCGATTTTGACCAGACTTCGGGGAAGGAATGAGACTAAGGCAAGAACAAAGGCATTCAATTTTGAAAACAGTCAAAAATCAAGGTCACATGACAGGATCAAGTTTCAGCCTATGTGTAAGGATGTGAACACAAAACAGTTTCGATCAGGTATGAACCAAATTTAGTGACTGGGTTGAGGATCACACATACGGCTGATTTATTGTTTTTGCAAGCAGCAGGTCAAACGTCAAGGGTCCGTATTCTCGTCAGTGAAAGAGGCTCCTTAACCCCTTAACCACGGGTGTCATTCCAGAATGACATTGCAAAAACTGGACCAAACCGCGGGTGTCATTCTGGAATGTTTGTGAATATTTTGAATACCGCGCATTTTTCCGTGCGCCAATTGTTTCAAGGGAGAGTAGCTTTTAAGTTCTTTCACTCCAGCCAACCCCCACCTCCCTCCTCCCACCCCCCGGGCCCCCACCTCCCACCCCCCGGGCCCCCCACCCCACCCCTGACCAAACACGCATCAGTATCTGTCCAGCTGTGTGAGTGACAACAGCGCTGATGTGGCAGTGAAGTGCGGGCAATTACAGTGCCTTTTACCTGCCTCAGTGAACACAGAGTGGGTGTTTATCATATGTGCAGTGTTCATATATGTTTATAGTATTATTATCAGAATGAGGTTGGCATTTGGTTATGGTGTGTGAGCGAAAAATAGTGATTTTAGATCACTCACTTCTAATGGCACTACCCATCCAGTGATAGTCAACGAAATCATGAAACCTACATCATTGCAAAGCCGAAGGTTAGTACTTTCTAATGGTACCTTATTTTTCGCTCTAGATTTATTCTGTGCAGAGTTATAAAGGTTTAAAGTTTGTTTACATTTTGGCTGGAACCCCCACGGGGGGGGGCCAGTCAGGTCAAAACAATGCCCGTGGTTAAAGGGTTAAGACCCTTTTCAACGTGATATATTTTTCTTATTACACCTTAACCCGCCCTGTCCCAACCGATTTTCCACCACTGACCCCCCCCCAATCCCAACCAATTTTGGAAAAAAAATTTGGGGGCTCAAACCTCCCCTTTTGGTGAGAAACATAGAAAATTTATAGAGAAATCGCTCACCTGAGGTTTAAAAGACCCGATACAGGTAGGAGTACCCCTTACCTTACTGTGCTCTCTATCAGGCTGGCTCCAAAGAAAACGAATTCTATGGGAGGATAACTATTCCACACCACTCATAAGCGGTATTTATTTATTCATTTGGTATGAATTTATTTGTCGTACGAGAGTATATTGGTTTTCACACAGTAATATAGGCAATATGAGCATTGTTTTACTCACCAAACACGTCAACATACCTGACCTTTTTTGGCAACATTACCTGATCATTATTTCTGTTTCTTCCTCTAATGCTATGTAAACTTTGTCCTCCACATTGTCATCGATTGGGGAATCACTCTGGTCTTGAATTTCGTACTGTGGCATGACATGTCTTTACTGGCCAGGTCACTGGTAACAGGTGAATTGCCGAGACAATGGCGTGCGGGGGGGGGAGGTCATGCTGGTTAAGGCACTGACCCTGCCTGGCATCTTGTAGAGGAAGGTGTCCCGTGTATACATACCAAAAATCACACACAAAAATTGAAAATTGTACAAATTAGGGACCTTGCAATTGCTGCGCATTTACATATGTCAATGGGAGTCACAGTGACAAAACATATAGACGTATATATATACAGTAATCACTCCAATATCCGGATCAATAGAGCCATCGGTAGGTTCGGATATTGGTTTTGTCCGGATATTGGGTCCCAGCTTATGGACTTGTACTTACGGACCCTAACACAGAGAAACACCTATACAACTCCCTCCGGACATGCATAGCACCTATTTAACACCCAAATCACACCAATAAGGCACATAAATGACTGAAATAAATGCAATAGACACATAAAATGTGGGTTTAGAAGTATGTTCATACATTAATAAACATTCTGGTACTTATGGACTCTAACCGAACCTAACCTAACCGAACCTAACCGAACTCTGAAAAACACATTCCTACTGCACATGCATGAGGTAAGTTTAGTATGGAAAGAAGTACAGTATGACACTTTCTGGTAAGTATAGTATGGGAAAAAATACAATATGAAACATTCTGGTAAATATAGTATGGAAAATAGTACAACATGAAACATTTTGGCTACTTACAGCAAGTCCCTGGCCACCTCGATGAATAACCGCCTCCTCTCGGACTCTGACAGTAAGAACGATTTCCTGAAGCACTTGCACTACACTCTTCCTGAAGTCTTGCACTGAACTTAGTCACTAACACACAGAAGTCCGTTCTTTTCACAGTGTTCACTTTAGTCCAAATAATGTTCCATTAAATTTAAGTGTTGCACATTAACTTTTCCCAAGTTTTTTTAAGTTTCCAAAGCCAAAACAAAGAAGGTTAGTTACGTTAAATTTCTTTTCTACTTAGTCTTTTCTCCCAACTTGAAAACCTTAACACAACACACCGTTTTTTTCACTGCACAACACTCAAAATTCCCGTGTGGTCTAGTGGAGAAGTTCTTGCTGTTTATTCACTGTCAGAGCCCGAGAGTATCACTGGCAGGCGTCCAAGGGGTGCATCGGTGGGTAGTGGTGATGGCGTACCGACTACAGAAGACTCTGAAGACAGCCGCAAACTCACGTCGAGCAGTGACTCCACTGTAGCTGATGTGCTGGGCTGTGGCTCGGAGCATGAGGGCCTGTCTTGTGGAGGCAACGTAGTGTAACCAGGGCTTGGAACAGCTGGGGTCACGGGCCTGAAAAACTGTCAATCGTTGACTGACGCAAGGACCGACGATTCTGGCGATTGATGATGCGCTGCCGGAAAGCACGCACTTCCTCCACGAGTCCCAAGGGCCCCATCTCCCTGTCGCAGTCCGGGTGTTCCAGGTAGTCTAGGACGAACTCTAGATGTTCCCGGAGTGCGCTCAGCTTGGGGATGGCTGGAGTAGTGTCCTGCTGGGCGGAGTCTGCATCATCATCGCCTTCGTCGTCGGAATCTTCAAGTTCGGGACTGACACCAGCAACCGAAGACGCGATCTCGATATCAGACAACGTCTGATACCCAGGATCGCCCTCGTCGTCGTCCAACCACTCACGAACATCGTCCACATCAACATCGTCGCCGTGCGTACGTAGCCGTGCATGGAAGTCATCCACGTCAAACCCTAGGAAATCGTACTCCACATCTGTTCCGAGAAGCAGACGAGACCAACCATTTTCAAGAGTTTTCACAGGGACTTCCTTCCATGCACTAGCCCAGTTGTACAGCGCAGACTTGATGTTGTAGCGGCGAAGGTTTTCCAAAGTCCGCTTGCCTCGAGTGTCACGTCCTTTCCTGCGCTCGTCCTCGTCCTCGAGAACCACCATCACCTCGTCCAGGAACTTCCGACGGTACAGGCGCTTTGTTGCCACGATCACTCCTTGGTCCATTGGTTGAATGAGAGCAGTCGTATTAGGTGGCAGAAACATGCACCTAATACGGCCATTCTCAGCAACCAAGTCCTTGTCGCACGGGTGGGCAGGTGCATTGTCGAGGAGAAGGAGAGCCTTTACCTGGTCGCGAGGAATTCCCAGTGTCTTCGTCTGGTAATGTATGACCTCCTTGACGAAGTGATGGTGAAACCAGTCTTTGAAAATCACAGCTGTGAACCATGCTTTCAAAGAATGGTACCATACGACAGGAAGGACATCCATCACCCCACGAAGGCACCGAGGCTGCTTTGCACGGCCAACAATAACGGGCTTAAGCCGGTGCATGCCGTTAGCATTGGCACAACACAAAGCAGATATCCGTTCCTTAGAAAGCTTGCGGCCAGGTACACGCTTCTCCGTCTCATCGGCGAGTGTTCGTTGGCACCGAGCGATAGAATAGGCCAGTTTCGTCAGCGTTATAGACTTGACCGAGAGTGAGGCCCTCCCTGTCGATCAAGCCTTTCACCTTGTGCCGAAACTCGTCCACTCCATCCTCGTTAGCGTCCAATGCTTCGCCATGTGCTTTACGGTTAGTAAGGCCATGTCGCAACTTGAACGCGAAGAGCCAACCCTCGGATGCCTTGAAGTCTAGGGCGTCGTGAAGCCTTGCAAACTTCTCAGCAGCAGCCTTCAGCTCCGTTCCACGTACCATCACACCAGCTGCACGTTGCTGTCGGTACCAAATCAACGTGGAGCGGTCGATCTCTGCATACTTGGGAGTAAACATAACCTTCCTCTCCACGTTGCGTTTGCTTCTCGACGAGAAGTCAGCCGTGTACTGCATGAGCTTGTCTCGGGAACGCTTGATATCAAACAAAGTCGACCGGGCCAGGTTGAACTCGCGGAGAATGCGAGAGGAAGACCAACCCGCATCAACCTTCTCCAATATCTCCCGTTTCTTCTCCAGAGTCAACACCACTCTCTTCCTTTTCTCAGGAGGCGGGGCCATCATCACACACACTAAGAGTAGGGCAGAGAGCAGCAGGAGGCCTTGCAGCAAGTACGGCACCACCACAAAAGCGAGCACGTGGGCAGCCATGACGAAGAGCGTAGGTCTTGTCGCGGTGAGAGACAGGCGGGAAGTGGGGAGGATGCAGCGGCGCTCTATCTTACGTCGGAGGAATGACGAACCAAAACAATGCTCTCACGCGGCGCGCGCGGCAAGTTCAAATTACGGATGGCAAAAAATCGATTTTTTTTCCAATTTTTTTGGATTTTCGGACCATTTTGGGAATGTTTGATCCCAGGACGATAAGGTTCGGTTAGTGGGGATGTTCGGTTATTGGGCGTCCGGATATTAGAGGGATTACTGTATACATCAAAGGGGGGTTGGTGGGTTTATGTCCTCGTCTGTGTTGCATAAGTCCTTGTAATATCACCATACTCTGTCTAACACACAAAAGGATATTAACCAGCGATATCCAAAACCAAATCACTTAGGAAGAGGTGTTAAGGAACTTCGTTAATGGACAAGAATACTGGCCAGGGTCACATGACTAAGTCAACTTCAAAAATTTTCTGCCAATTTAAGCGAAACTTTGTTTAAGGGTTTATATTAAGATAGGAAGGGAGGGATTTGACTTTGAGAACAATTAGTCCATTGTTAGCGTCACAATGATAGGTCAAAGATCAAGGTCACTGGGCAAAGATAACTCGAACAGTTTTGATATGATTTGAACTGAACTTGGTGGAAGGGTTAGGCAAGAATGAATCAATTTTTCGTAATCAGTCGAAGGTAAAGGTCATATGGCATCGTTAAACATTCGACCAGATGGTGGGCGCGGGTGTTGCACTTTCTAATTCATGTTTATATGTAGGTTGATAAGGAGGGAGGGAGGGAGGAAGAAGGAGGAGGAGAAGATGAAGAAGAAAGCAACAAGAAAGAAACGTGTGATGCCGAGAGACGGGAGATAATTAAATTACCTTAATTGCAAATTAAGCTAGAGAAGAGAGAGATAAGAGCCAGACGAGATAACGAGAGACGAAAGAAAATCATACAACAATGAAATTTATTGAAAGAAAAACAGACAAGACTAAAGACAAGAAGAGAACGACGTGAAAAGGATGATCTAGTTAAGGAAGGGAGAGAAGAAATTATACAGTGGTGATATCAGGTGACTGGAACAAGAAGGAGGAGAAGACAGGATAATATAAATGTAAAAGACATAAGGAAGTAGTTATAGTGAAGGAAAAATACTAAGAAGGAACAGGAAAATTATGGTAAAGGTAACAAATATAGCAGACAATAACTGCAAAAGTAACTAAAGAAAGTAATATGAAAACAGATATATACATGAAAGAAAGAAATTACTCAGAGAGAGAGAGAGAGAGAGAGAGAGAGAGAGTAGGAAAAATCAATAGAGATGAAATATATTGTTAGGCTATGCGAAAGCAGAGGAAAAAAAGAAAGGGATTATGTTATTCCTCCTCCTCTAGCAAGACGAAAAAAGAGGAAGAAGGACATTTTCCTTATTCCTGTGCCTGCCACATGTTATTTTACCATTACATAGCTGACGAAGACAAACAAGCTTGAGTCCCGCCGCCACAGTTTTGCCTCCTACAAATGCGGCACCGAAGAAAGCTGGAGATTTTTCTTCATTCTTGACCCTGGTAATCTGATGTCACGGTAGAAACAGCTATGATATTACCTGTGCCGTATGTTGGTGTCATAAATTACATTTAATCACTTTAGTTAATCCTAAACGGTTACTTAAACTACCTGATCTTTTGCACGTTCTTTTTTTACCCCTCCACAGTTTCTTACGTCGCAACACATTCCCTCATCACCGTTTCATCTTTGTCCCTTCATTCTTCACCACCCTCCCCCCCTCATCCCTTCATTCTTCACCATCCTCACCCCCTCAAGCCTTCATTCTTCACCATCCTCACACCCTCAAGCCTTCATTCTTCATCATCCTCACCCCTCAACCCTTCATTCTTCACCATCCTCATCCTCTCATCCCTTCATTCTTCACCATCCTCACCCCCTCATTTCTTCATTTATCACCATTCTGACCCCCTCATCCCTTCATGCTTCACCATCCTCACCCCACCACTATCCATTCCTTACGAGGCTACCCATGCCTGCTTCTACAAGTAGCACAATGACTGGAATGGAGGCGTTATTTAAACAAGGAGGATTCATTTCCCCTCCTTTCTTCACTCTCCCTTCCTTTCTTTCTCACCGTCCACACCTCTCCTTCCTCCTCACTTTTTCTCCCTCCCTCGCCCACACCTAATTCACACTTCTCTTTCGTAACTCGTTCACTCCATTGATCATCATATTTAGCTCACCCTATCCCACCACCGTATGTTTCTCACACTTCCTTACCTCACCCCACTCTCCTTTCCTCCTTACCTCTTTGTACCTCACCCCACTGCCGTTTCCTCCTCACCCCTCTACACCTCACCCCACCACCAAATCTTCACCCTTCCACACCTCACCCCACAATGGTTTCTTTCTTCCTCATACCACACCCCATCTGATGACCATTTCTTCCTATTCGCTCCACACCTCACCCCACCACCGAATATTCCTCATCCCTCCGCATCTCATCCTACCACCGTTTCTTCCCTATCATATCACATCTTACCCCACAATCGTCTCTTCCTCACCCAACCACACCTCACCACACAACCGAAACTTCCTCAACCCCCCACACCCACCCCACTATCATTTCCTCGTCATCCAACCACACCTCTTCCCACAACAGTTTCCTATTATTCTATACAGTACCTCACCCCACCACCGAATCTTCATCACCCTACCACACCTCACTCCTCCACCGAACCTTCCTCATCCTACCATACCGCACCCCACCAACAAGTCTTCCTCACCCTAGCACAACTCATCCCACCACCGTTTCTTCCTCATCCCTCTTATACCCTCTCCTCATCACCCCGCCTGGCTCTGGGGTGCTAGAGTAACTGTGGTGTGGATGAGCAGGGGGGCTGGGGCTGTATCACCAATATTACATCAGCCCACACAAACCCTGGAAGGCCATACAGATCCTCCAGTATCCACTCATACTGTAACACCTGCTGGCACAACACACTCCAACACCAATACACTCCTACATTACAGTTTTGATCAGATTTGGAAGAAATTTTGAGGAAGGATTTGAAGGTCAGAAAAGAATGAAGTTACTGGATTTCGAGAACAATCAGTCGATGTTCAAGATCACACAGCAAAGTCAAATGCTCGACCCTTAGACTCTGAGTGTTTTTTCTTACTTTGTATATAGTTTTCATTTTATACGAAGCATAAATTAGTGTACAATGGAAATTTATACTGCTCATTATTTTCATTGTAACTGTGGACAGATGTGTTATATTTGGCACAAACTGTCTACTGTCATGGACCCTTTTTACTTCGTTCCTCACTCTCCGTTCCCTTCATGTGGTATTACTAGCATAAAATAATTCTCTTAACGTCTCTCATTACATCCATTTTAGTGTTTCATTCATTCCATAATATTTCATTCACCAAATCACCTTACTCTTCTAAAGCAACTTACAACCATTGGCATGCACTTTTTGTTAAAGGTGAATTGAGAAGTTTCCTCAACACTGAATAAAATCGTCTGACAGTGACAAGGATAAACTTAGACACATCGAATGTTGAAGTACTTATCATAACCATTGACCACATTTTCGCAACAGGTAAAGTAAAGGATGCAAATAAAACAATTTGCTTAAGGGAAGAATAAATAAATAACAATCAGTGGCACGACAGTGAAGGTTTATATGCACGTGGAGTGATATATGGCGAATTTAATCTTGCAAAAAAGAATTAAATCACAAGTTCTCTTCCACACTAAAAACAATTAATTGAGGAAGACCGAACCGCCACAATTACCTTGTAGATAATGCAGTATATTTTTGCGGCAACTGCTGTGTGGCAGATCAGGGAGGCCAGACAGTATTACGGAGCGTCTGACCATTTCGTTGGTTGAGGAAGCTCCCTAACACCTCCTCCTAAGCAATTTATTTTGCTTATTACACCTCTTCGTCGTCTTCTGTGATAATCAGCTCATTCTAATATCATCATACTCAGCTTACATGACATGCAAAATAATATTAGTCAGCTGTATCAAAAAATAAATCACTAAGGAAGTGGCGTTAGGCAACTTCCTTAACCTCCAACAATACGAGCCCAGGGATGCACGCACCGCCACGCCGCAACAACACCAATTTATTCTGGTGGAGAAAAAGTGCCAGACTCTCTTCCGGGAAAATGTATCGTTTTCATGTTCTCGCATCACATGCTCTTTTGCTATTTAACAGGGTGGCGCGTAAATAATGCTTCACTGGAAACACTTGGCGGTATCTTATATTTGTTTCAAGGATGTCTCAGTCGGCTATACTCTTTTTACTCTAACTTGGTCCAGACTGTCGTTATATGCAGCTTATTTCACAAGGCTTAGAGGCACAAAAATTCAATGCTGCGGTTCTACATCCTTCCCACAGCACTTTCTCGTGACTAGCATCATATTCTAGTGTTAATATATTGTTACCAGCTCAACGTTCATATGAAATGGCAGTTTCAGGCCCAGATAGACTAATAAGAGTATAGTGTGGGTCTAGCTGTGGCATTTGGAGGAGGAAATAAATAAATAATGTAGGATAGATACTGACAAACAATGAGCCGTCCCCACAGCACACGAGGAATAGCCTGGTGGAGTGGAATGGAGCATTATATATTATGGGATACCTTCTAAATATTTTTACTACCAGAAGCATATGGTACATAGTGATGTGAAGTTGACTTGCCACTGACACAGAAGCCTGAGTACTGTATTATGTAACTGAAACAAAGAAGAGTTACAGCCTCATCTTTCCATCAGTTACATCCGTCATTCAGTTGTAACGGAAGTGAAATGAACTATAGCCGTAGCTCCCCTGGTGGTGAGGTCATGAACTACGTGAAGGCAGCGTCCCTAGTGGCCAGTAATGTATACGGTACGGTAATGGCGGGTATTATTGGAGGTGATGGCGAGAGGGGAGGAGGATGGCGACGATGAAGGAGGACGGAGGGGAGAGAGATAAAGTTTAAGAAGAGGAGATGAAGGGGGAAGAGAAAAGGGTTGACAGACAGGATGTGGAAGGGCAGGGCATCGAGGAGAATGCAAAAAGGACTAACCTATTTCACAATATTTCTCGTAGGAGAGCTGTTGCAGGAATCGGAAATTGAATGTTAATGGAGGGCACAAAGAAATGAGGAATTCGAGGAGAGTGGCATCTGGAAGCAAGGAAACAGAGAAGTATGGTGGACAGAAGCAGATACAAATATGAGAGGGAGAGAGAAATCTCTAAATAAAGTAGAAGATGGGAAAGTGAGAAGAAAGTAACAATAGAAAAGTAGGGGTGGGGGAACATGAATTAAGGGGAGAAGCATCAGTGAGACCTGTAGGAAAGAAGAGTAAAAAATCAATGATGCTGAGAAGGTGTTTCAGGGACAAAGAAATATCATGTGATTTCCTCAGTGACATTCCACATTTAATCCTGGGCAAATCCTTGCAGGAGAAAACGTTTGGCAACCACTAGAATCCACACCATATACAAGTAGTTGAAAACCATCACATTTTACTAATAAATTCGGTTATTGGTGCGCTGAATGAAACACAATTAGACATATCTGAAACTTGTCGAATCTCGGGCGAATAAAGATTTTTCAGGTCATTCACGAAAGTCGTGTCGCCTCTCCTGCTTCCCTCAGCATGGAACTGAAAATCAGTCTGGTGAATCTGCAACAACTTGACACTAGTAACTTTGTATGGCCAGGGATCTGTGTCATCAGGGCCATCATCCCTCTTCTTCTTCTTCTTCTTCTTCTTCGTCTTCATCTTCCTCCTCCTCGTCCTCTTCAAGGACATGGCAAGTTGACTGCGCGCCCTGCCGTGATAGATGGTTCCATTTTTCCGCCATGTATTCGTCAGACACTGGGAAGGTGCTTGTGTCTCTCACTGTACAGTCTTGAGGGTGGAGTAGTGGTGGATGGCGGTAATTGGGAATTTGAGATGCTGGAACGTGTGTTATGCAATATTCTAGTTTTGATGAAGGCATTCATGATAGTCTGGTGAACGAGGCTCCCTGTTGGTTTTCTGACTCCGAGATTGTTTGAATTATCTGTGAGATTTATCAATATAATTGACACGATAAGCTTTCTGGACTGAGTAAGAATTTAATAAAATTTGCTGAAAATGTATCTTTCTTATGCGTAAAACTGGCAGTTACTAATGAAGCTTTATTGTCATATGTATCAGTGCCTGGTGGATTTAGAAATAATTTTCATTTTTGGTAGTGTAACGAGTCAATATACTTGACCTACAAGTATTTTATAACTGTGCATTGACTTTGACAGTGTCGGGGGTAAGTCACTGGCCACGGCTGTGTCGGTGGTCAGTCAGTGGTCATGGCTGTGACAGTGGAGTCAGTGTTGTGTCAGTGGTTTTGGCCAGTCATATGGTGTGTCAGTCCTGCTGGTGTGTAAGTGTTGTGATAAGTCAGCTGACATGCTGCACTACAGTATCTACATTATCATTGCACGTATATTTTTAAAAATGCATTGATAAAGTGAATACTACATTAAAAGATATCTATCAAAAACAGGAAAAAATAGGCCATGAAAATTTAATTTACTTCATTCAGACTCTAACATTGATACAGTTTAACAGAGGTGGAAATTAATATGAACCTTTTTGTTTATTCCATTGATGAAGTGATTAGACAGTAGTTATATATATATATATATATATATATATATTATATATATATATATATATATATATATATATATATATATATATATATATTATGTGAGGAAGAAGGAACCAAAGGCCGCGAACCAGCAATTATTGTTCCTTCCAAGAGAAAAACAAAATACAAGAAAGAGCTAAATTCAAGATCCAATCATTTCGAGATGCTTGGACACACTGCGTTTGAAAGACTGGATATCATAGGAAGCAGGAAATACAGACAGAGGAAGACAGTTCCAGAGTTTACCTGTTGCATAAATGAAGGACTGGGAGTAACGGTTAACTCTTGCATTAGAGAGTTGGACAGAAAAGGGATGAGAGTTTGCTGTTAGACGGGAGCTACGTGCCCGGCGTAGAGGTGGAGGAATGCATGCAGACATTTCAGAGGAGCAATGACCATTGAAGTAGCGATAGAAAAGAGATAAAGATGCAACAGTGCGGCAAAGAGACAGAGTTTGAAGGGAGTCAGTAAGAGGAGGAGAGTTAATGAGACGAGAAGCCTTTGACTCCACCCTATTGAGAAGAATTGTATGTGAGGAGCCTCCTCACACATGAGAGTTGTACTCCAGTCAAGGACGGATAAAACCCCTGTATAGAGCCAACAAATGTGCAGGGGCAAAAAAGGAACGGAGTCGGCTTAACATACCTAATCTCTTGCAAACAGATTTTACAGGAGATGTAATATGATCTTTCCAAGATAAGTCCCGAGTAAATGAAACCCCAAGCATGTTCAACGATGATGCAGGATTAAGCTGAATGTTATTAAACATTGGTGGGTATACCTGTGGAAGATTCTGTCAGGTTGATAGGCGTAAAAACTGAGTTTTTGATACATTAAAAACAACAAGATTATTTTTTCCCCAGTCAGAGATACGAGCTAATTCAGACATTAGGTGTGCCATAACCTCATCTCTTGTTTGCTGAAATAACTGCTGAGATGGACTTTGCGGGAACCGAATGGAAAGGTGAAAGGTGGAGTCATCAGCATATGAGTGAATAGGGTCAGATGTACAGCTTAGAATGTCAATGATGAATAAAAGGAAGAGAGTTGGCGATAGAACAGAGCCCTGAGGAACACCACTGTTAATAGATTTAGGAGAAGAACGATGGCCATCTACAACAGCAGCTATAGAATGACCAGAATGGAAGCTAGAGATGAAGGCACAGATAGAAGGATAGAAACCGTAAGAGAGCAGTTTGGAAATTAAAGATTTATGCCAGACTCGATCGAAAGCCTTTGAGATGTCAAGTGCAATGGCAAAGCTTTCACCAAAGTCCCGAAAGGAGGATGACCAGGAGTCTGAAAGGTAGGTGAGAAGATCGCCAGTGGTGTGTCCCTGACGGAACCCATACCGACGATCAGAAAGAAGGTCGTGATAGGAAAGATGCTTTAAAATTTTTCTATTAGGAATTGACTCGAAAACTTTAGTGATACAGGATGTTAAAGCAGTTGGACGATAGTTAGAGGGTTGAGAATGTCACCCTTCTTTGGGACTGGCTGAATGAGAGCAAACTTCCAGGAAGAAGGAAAGGTACAAGTTGATAGACAAAGGCAAAAGAGTTTGCCTAGGCAGGGTGTAAGGACAGAAGCACAGTTCTTGAGGACAGCAGGAGGGACTCCATCAGGCCCATATGCCTTATTAGTACTGAGGCCTGAGATGGCAGAAAATTCATCAGCTGAAGAAATATTAATGTCAGCCATGAGGACGTCAGAGGGGGGAAGAGTTGGAGGAACAGCACCAGAATCATCTAAGGTGGAATTGGAGGAGAAAGTGTGAGCCAAGAGATCTGCTTTATCAGTAAAAGAAATAGCTACAGAGCCATCAGAGTAAAGAGGAGGGAAGGATGATGAAGTAAAGTTGTTAGGAAGGTTTTTGGCAAGGTCCCAGAAGGAGCGGGAAGAATTCGAGTTGGGGAGTTGAGAGCATTTAGTACGAATGAAATTATTTTCAGCAGAGCGAAGAACAGACTTAGCACAATTCCGGGCAGAAACGTATAAAAGATGTGATCCAGGGGTGGGTTGGCTCCGATACCTTTTATAGGCCCTCTCCTTGTTGAGGACAGCATTAGAACAATCGTGATTAAATCAAGACTTTCTTGCATTAGTCAAAGGATATGAGAAAGGAATGTATGCTTCCATGCCCAACAGAATAACCTCCGTAATGCGCAAGGCACACTCAGATGGCTCCCGGCCATGGAAGCAATAATCATTCCAGGCGAAAATTAAAGAAGTACTGCCTGAGGGCCTCCCAGTCCGCAGCTCCGAAGTGCCACAGACGATGTTTCTTTGGAGGGTCCGCAGGCCGTACCGGAGCGATAGGACAGGTTAAGGTGATAAGGTTGTGCTCGGAAGAGCCCAACGGAAAGAAATATATATATATATATATATATATATATATATATATATGTGTGTGTGTGTGTGTATACTGTATATATATTACATGGAGACAATGTTTGGGTTATTTTTGAGGGGATTAATATACTGCTGTATCAAAATAGGTTCAATTTTCTCCCATTACAGTGTTCCAGTTGGCCTTAAAGGGCGAAAATGGCCTCCCTGAAAATCAACCGATCACGTCATCACTAGCTGCAGGTCCAAAACGGCTCAGAATTGAACCCATATTGATTTAGCATTTTTTAACGCAAAGTCGGCCAGAGAATTGCCTGACATTAACGTAGTAAGTTCCGGAACACACACACACACACACACACACACACGCGCGTGCACACACACACACACACATGGATAAATAGATAGACAGATAGACAGATAGATGGATTGACAGATACAGAAGATAGATAGACAGATAGGTGGGCAGTGAGATGGAAAAAATTCGAGGAAGGTAACACTGAAAAGAAAGACGAGATAAAGAGGGGGAAGTGAAGACAATTAATGACTAACGAGTGGCATATATGAGTGGAAGTAACCAAGCCCTAAAGATTTCCAGGTTGAACAGTGCGCAGGTGGCGTGACGTCATGCGGCCTACCTGTCCCTCATCCCCTCTCTCCCCTACTCTTACTTCTCCTGTCTGCTCCATTTTCTGTGGTGTACACACTCCCAAGCCTTCACTGACAGCTCCGTTTCTCTCTCTCTCTCTCTCTCTCTCTCTCTCTCAATATATATATATATATATATATATATATATATATTGTTACGAAACAGAGAGAGATAATGTACACTTTAAGTGAGAATATTAAAAATCACTACTGTCCCGTAAAGTTCCACGTTCAAAACAAAAAAGTTAGGTAAAATTACAAGTTAAAGTTTAATGCTCAAACTAACAACTAAACATTCAGGACTCATAAGGATAATGTAATGGCAAAAAACAGGTTAAATATATGGTTAACTGCAATAGCCTCTATTAACCCTTTAACCGCGGGTGTCATTCCAGAATGACGGTGACAAAACTGGACCAAACCGCGGGTGTCATTCTGGAATGATCGTGAATATTTTGAACACCGCGCGTTTTCCTGGCGCGCAAATATTCTCACGCAAGAGTAGCTGTCGAGTTCTTTCATGCCAGCCATCCCACACCTCCCTCCTCCAACCCCGAGTGGCCCCCCCCCACCCCTGCCCTGACCCGCGTCAGTCAGTATCTGTCCAGCTCTGTGCGTGTAATGGCGCTCCGTCCCGACTCATCGTCACTCGCTTCCTCCTCTACAATGATTAGTGCTAGTGTTCCTTCTACCTCTACACCGGTAAAGGAACTGCCGACGGCGAGGCAGAAGGGGTTGAGGACTCCTGAAATTAGAAATGAGCTGGACAAAACTGTAAGTACTACTCTTGATTGTGGCAGTGAAAGTGACACACTCACAGCAAGCAGTGATGATTTGGCAGAGATTGGTGGTGAACCATTTTCCATTGATAGTGACAGTGATGAAAGTGATCATGTTGATTCCCCCCCACCACCCCCAACTTACTCTGGGAAAGGAAAGGCTCCTATGGGCAAATCTGGTATTGCACGTGGGAAGGGAGTGAAGCGCAGGCTCACGTCTCCCACACCAGGCCCTAGTACACATTTCCCATCAATTTCCCGTTCCCCTAGCCCAATTGCCCTCACATCATCATCATCATCATCTGTCGTGCCCTCTCCTCAGTCTACATCATCTGAGGAGTACGAATTACCAAAGCCTGCAAAGCGAGGGAAGGCAGGCCGTGCAGGCCGTGCAGGCAGGCCTAGAACAAAGGGGATGCGTGGCAGTTGGAGGGCAAAGCTGGGTGATAAGCGAGGCGATAAGCGAGGTGATAAGCGGGGTAGAAAGGGTCAAGTTTCACCACGCACCAGGTCAGAAACCCCCCCGCCTGCCCCCCGCTCAGTTCCCTCACCCGCGCCACCCCCCCACTCACCGCCCCTGCACTCTCCCCCCTCCCCGTTGCCTCCTGCCTCACCCACCTCCCGCTTGCCTCCTGCCTCACCTCCTGCCTCACCCATTGCCTCTACATCAGCTCCTTCTCACGGGGAAACGAGTGGAATGCAACCTGCCCCTGCCACTGAACCACGCACAGGGCAAGTGGATGCATTTGTTTGGTCTGACGGTGGAGATTTCCAGCCACACAATCCACCGTTTGATATGACAAATGCTGGAATACAGCCTGCCTTCCCATGCAACGCAGGTGATGAGTTTGTTGATTACTTCCTGGCCTTCCTTGATGATGAAATTGTGCAGCATGTCAGCGATGAGACCAATAGGTATGCAACTCAGTGTGCAGCAGAAGGGCTGGGACCTATTGGCTCACCAAAGCAAGTGTCGTGGTTGCCTGTCGGGATCAGAGAGCTGTATGTTTTTTTGGCACTCATGTTTTTGATGCCCCATATAAAGAGACATGAGTTGGAGGAGTACTGGCTCGTGGATGACATAACTACTATCCCCATATTCGGGAAGTATATGTCACGGGATCGGTTCCGACAGCTGCTTGGATACCTGCACTTCGCTGACAATGACAACCCGTCCCAAACTGACCCTTTGTGGAAAGTGAGGGATTTTCTCAACAGGATTAGGGATCGATTTATGCGATTTTTCAGGCCTATGCAGAAAGTCGTCATAGACGAGTCCCTGGTATTGTTCAGAGGACATCTCAAATTCATGCAGTACATCCCCAGCAAACGTCACCGCTTTGGGATAAAGTTCTTTGTGCTGTGTGACTGTGAGACGGGGTATATACTGGATTTTGTCATTTACTCGGCTAGCACAATGGATGTGAACAGGAAAGACCCCCTTGGCTTCTCTGGCTCCGTTGTAAAAGTGCTGATGGAGAGGTATTTTGGTGGTAATCATGTGCTGTACACAGACAATTATTACACAGCACCGAAACTCTCCAAATACCTTGCTGAACACGGCATTGGCACTGTTGGCACTGTACGGAGCTATAGGAAAGAGTGGCCTAGTTTCCCCGAAGCATCATCATCATCCAGGGGAGATGTTCACCTGAAGAAGTCAGACAAGCTTCTTGCGATCAGGTGGCATGACAAGAAGGTCGTCAATATGATCAGCACCATCCACAAGGGGGAATTGAAGAGAACTGGGAAGGTCAGCTACAGGACGGGAGAGCCAATCATGAAGCCTGATGCCGTCATTGATTATAATGTAAATATGAGACTCGTTGATAAGTCTGATATGATGATTGGCGAAATCGACTGTCTCAGGAGAAACACCCGATGGTACAGGAAGGCTTGCCTGCACATGCTAGATATGTGCATGCTCAATGCCTTCATTCTTTACAAGACACAAGTCGGGGGCATAAGGCAACCATCACTGAGACAGTTTTCCAAGACTGTCGTGCAGCAGCTACTTGCACGATTTGGTCAGGTGACGGCATTGATCCCGAGGCGACACTCTGACACACAACCTGACCGTCTTGAGTGCCGCAATTACATGAGCCGGCACCAGCTTGTGAAATTGCCTCCTAAAGCAGGCGGCAGGTTGTCACAGGGCCGTTGCAGAGTATGTTCAACCACCACAAGGAGGCCTACGACGAGAAAAATGAGCACACACCAGTGCCTTGAATGCCAAGTCGCTCTATGTGTAACTCCGTGCTTTGCCGAGTACCACTCTCTGAGTAAATACTGAAAGTGACAGTGATATATAGTGATGCGACAGTGACGTGCTTTGCCAATAATTGTATAATGGATAATGTAGTAATAAGGGATATTTTGCCTAGAAAATAAAGGAAATATTGGCCAGTATAATAAGTGATATTGTAATAAGAGAATCTGCGGCACTTGTGGAATTCTGCGGCACTTATGTAATTCTGTGATGCGCCAGTGACGCAATATAGTAATAAGTGCATTGTAAATATAATGTACATTGCCCATATTATATGTAAAATAATATTAGAAGTTAGAAAGAATGAAAAGATCGCATGAAACGTCAGTGAGCGGGTGCCGCCGCAGTGAAGTGAGGCGCAGCCGCAGTGAAGAGCGTGT
This sequence comes from Coenobita brevimanus, assembly GCF_032717465.1. Lineage (NCBI taxonomy): Eukaryota > Metazoa > Arthropoda > Malacostraca > Decapoda > Coenobitidae > Coenobita > Coenobita brevimanus. The sequence continues at coordinate 14,070,650 of NC_137034.1, forward strand.
GCAGCCGCAGGGAAGTGCCTTTTACCTACCTCAGTGAACACAGAGTGGGTGTTTATCGTATGTACAGTGTTCATATATGTTTATATTACTATTATGAGAGAGTGGTTGGCATTTGGTACTGGTGTGTGGGGCGTAAAATAGTTATTTCACACCCCTCACTTCTAACGGCTCTCCCTGTCCTGTGAAAGTCAACAAAGTCATGAAGCCTACATCAATGGAAAGCTGAAGGTTTGTACTTTCTAATGGTACCTTACTTTTTTCTCTAGCTTTATTCTGTGTAGAGTTTTTAAGGTTTAAAGGTTTGTTTACATTTGGCTGAAACCCCCGCGGGAGAGGACAGTCAGACCAAAACAATACCCGCGGTTAAAGGGTTAACACGAAATTAGCATGAGTAAATTTATCTAAGTCAGCCCTGATAAAATGAGAAAACACTGGATAATGCTTAGTTAACGCAAGATATATTATTACAGATACAAAATATTATTACCACTGGCTGACACTATGAATTACAAAAACTCTACTAGGCCTACGAATCAACACTTTATGCTATACAGTACAAAAACAAAATGTAATAACACTTATACTCAAATTACACAGCTGCTAGATGGTTAGAGACTTCCTGAGCACTCACAATAATAACAACTGTACAGGGGAGGACAGAGATGTGAGCAAAATGAGGAGTAGATCTAAGTGGCAATTAATGCAGAGACTGAGCTCATTATATAGGGGCCGGCAGAGCTTGATACAACGTGTAAGAAGGACGCGCAAATGAAGCCAGAGGGGACAAAGAGTTGACACTCCTGCTCTGAACAACAGAAAGAACGACTTACTCTACTATAAGGGAGAAGGGGGGGAGTGAGGTAGAACACGCTTGTGATCAAACATGCAGCATACTGTACGTTAGAATTACACAAAGGATGATGAAATCATAGGCTATGTAACACCTCCCCACAAAGAAAAAGAAATTTACAAAGGAAATTTCATATTACTCTAAAACAATCTGTCTAAAGTCTAGATAAGCAATCTGCAATAACATTTTCTTTCCCCTTGACATGTTGTATGTCTAATGAATACTCCTGAAGAAGTAGACTCCATCTTGTCAATCTCTGATTTTTATCTTTAAACTTACTAAGGAATTTCAGTGGGTTATGATCGGTATAAATGACTATGGGGTCAAAACCAGAACACAAATAAAATGAAAAATGCTGTAAACCCAAAATCAAGGCCAAAAGCTCTTTCTCAATAGTTGAGTAGTTCTTTTGAGGTGGAGTGAACTTCTTACTGTAATAAGATACAGGATGTTCAATACTCTGATCATCCTCTTGCAGCAAAACAGCCCCTGCTCCTGTTTCACTTGCGTCAACAGCCATCTTAAAAGGCTTAACAAAATTTTGAGTAGCGAGCACTGGCTGACTTAATAGGATAGCTTTAAGTTTGCTGAAAGAGGATTCACAGTCATCGGTCCAGACAAATTTAACTCCCTTTTTCAGTAGGTCTGTAAGTGGTGATACAAGAATTGAAAAGTTAAGAACAAATCTCCTGTAATAACCTACCATTCCCAGAAATCTTTGTAGCTCTTTCCTACTTTTAGGTCTGGGAAGATCACTTATAACCTGAACCTTAGCTCCTGGTGGTGCAACATGTCCATCACCAATTACGTACCCAAGGTACTGAACTTTAGCTTGACCAAACTCACACTTTGATAAATTAGCTACAAGATTAGCCTGAACCAAACGCCCAAGAAATTTACTGACATGGCATAGGTGATCTTTCCAGTTGTCACTGAAGATTAATATATCATCAATATAAAGAACACACCCTGCCAAACCCTCTGTTACAACATTCATGAGCTTCTGAAATGTGGCTGGTGCATTCTTCATACCATATGGCATTACAGAACATGCAAAAGTCTTTCCTAGTGTTACAAAACATGAGATCTCCCTAGCACGTTCAGTCATAGGTACTTGCCAGTGTCCCTTTAACAAATCAAACTTACTTATGTACCTAGCCTTTCCGATCTTGTCTATGCAATCTTCCACACGAGGGAGAGGGTAAGTGTCTGTTTTGGTTATCTGATTAACACGTCTGTAGTCGATGCAAAGCCGCTGTGACCCACCTGGCTTAGGGACTAGAGTGACAGGAGAACTCCACTTGCTCTGACAGGGCTCAATCATCTTGTGGTCCAACAGGTAGCCAAGCTCCTTCTCGATGAGAGGAACTTTCACTGGGTTCACACGGTAAGGAGGCACTTTAATTGGCTTTGCGTCTCCAACATCGACATCATGCATCAACACAGTGGTTCTTCCTGGAGTGGCACGGAACACTTGTGGGTACTCCTGCAGTAATGCCGAAAACTCCTGCCTTTCCTCGCGAGGTAGATGAGAAAGCTTAGTCTGGAGATCATTCATAATATCAGGATTCTTCCCCAAACTATCACTCAGGCTCATGCTGCATGGGAGACATTCACTTGCAGACTCGGGTGGAACAGCTACAGTGCAGACTGGGTTATTTTCGTCCCGCCTGTGATATAACTTTAGCATGTTGATGTGACAAAGTTGCTTGTTCTTTCTACGATCTGGTGTGGCGATGACATAGTTGACATCACTGAGTTTCTTCTCCACGAAATAAGGACCACTATACTTGGCTTGAAGAGGTTCCCCATGCACCGGTAGCAGAATCAAAACCTGATCTCCTGGCTGAAAGTGGCGTAACCAGGACTTCTTATCATACCAAGTCTTCATCTTCTCCTGAGCAGCTCCTAAATTCTCTCTCACCAGTTGTAAAGCAGTGGACAGCCGTTCTTTGAACTTCATCACATACTCCAGCAGGTTGACGTCATCTTCCTCCGACAGCCAGCATTCCTTGAGTAGCTTAAGGGGTCCTCTTACTTCATGGCCAAACAGTAGTTCAAAGCGTGAGAAGCCCAGTGATTCATTTGGAGATTCTCTTGCGGCAAATACAATGAATGGAAGACCTTTATCCCAGTCTTTCTGATGTTCCAAACAGTATTTCTTGAGTATCGATTTGAGTGTTTGATGATATCTCTCCAACGCTCCTTGGGTCTGGGGATGGTAAGCTGAAGACGTGATCTGGGTGATGCCCAACTCTTTCAGAGACTGCTTGAAAACATTTGACATGAAATTACTTCCTCGGTCTGACTGTACCTCCTTGGGCAGACCAAACTTTGTGAAGAACCCTAGCATTTCCTTAACCACGTTCTTTGCTGAGATATTTCTAAGTGGAATGGCTTCAGGATAACGAGTAGCCATATCAATCAGGGTCAACACATAAGAAAATCCTGAAGAAATCTTAGGAAGAGGGCCCACAATATCCACCAACACACGGGTGAATGGCGCCTTAAAATTAGGAATGGGAACTAGAGGTGCAACCTTTTCGGTCTGATTACACTTCCCCACAACTTGACAGGTGTAACAAGACTTACAATACCAGGAAACATCTCTGAAGATACCTGGCCAGTAGAAGTGTTTCAAAATGCGTGCCACAGTCTTCCTCACTCCAAGGTGTCCTGCCAAACTGGAATCATGAGCCACTCTAATGATATCCTGCCTACAAACACGAGGGATGACAACTTGATGTACAACCTCCCATTCACAGTCGGCTGATGCTGTTGGGGGTCTCCACTTCCTCATAAGTACTCCTAACTTTATATAATAATAAGTAGAAGCACCGGCTGACTCTTCCTCACTGCAAGCAGAGTTAGCTAGACCTTTCAACTCAGGGCCAGCAACCTGCAACTCAACCAACTCTTGACGAGACAAATTATCAACACTACGGAGTACTGCCTCATCTGGTGAGTGGTCCAAATTAGCAAGAAAAGTGTCAGCTAGGATAACATCATCATCATCATTATCCTCTAAGTCACCAGTAACTTTAGACCTAGCCCTAGTGACAGCACATGCAGAGAACACATCAGGGACATCACAATCCCGGGTCGCAGCCACCGGCTCACTAGACAACTGAGGAGCTGGACACACTTGACTTCCACCAATATCATTTCCAAGTAAGAAAGTTACACCTGACATTGGGAGTGTCTCAACCAACCCAACCATAACGGAACCATTAACAAAACCAGACTCTAAATTCACTCTGCACAGAGGGACAGAGAAGTAATTATTCCCTACACCTTGTAAGATTACAGTTTCATCAGAGGAATTAACATTAGAGCCTAGAACACTGGTCATCATAAGGGATTGGCAAGCACCTGTATCACGATATATATTTTAACTGATTTCCTGTCATTACTGTCCAGAGGACTGACAAAACCATCAGACAGGAAATTAGCACATGAACTCTTGAGAGTGTCACCCACGTTACTGCTCAAAAGAGGAGCTCCATCATGAGAATTTAAGTTACCCCTCAAAGCAGGTTCAGTTAACTCAGTTAAAGCTTTCTGGGAACTCTCAAGGGTGGACACTAGACCAATTGACTGAATATTTAAAGACTCCTTTTTGTTCACATCACGCTGTCTCCTGAAACATTTCTCCATAGTATGACCAAGCTTACTACAATAAGTACATTTACTTTTCTGAAACCTAGGGGTGAAGCTGGTATTTACTTCCTGAGAAACATCATCTTTATTCTCTTTCCTGTTACCTGTACTCTGAGTAGAGGCAACGTACTTACTCTCAGCTTTCCTTTTTTCTTTAGAATATCTCTTGTGAGTGAGAATATATTCATCAGCTAAAACTGCAGCATCAGACAAATTATCTATTCTTTTCTCATCAAGATATAGGCTTACATCTTTATTAATACACCTTTTGAAGTCCTCCAGCAAAATCATCTGCTTAAATTTACCAAAATCAGAATCCACATTCTTAGAATTTAACCACTGCTCTAACAGATCTTCTTTGATTTTTGCATACTCAACATGGGAATGCCTATCTTGCTTATAAGTTGTCCTAAATTTTACTCTATAGGCTTCAGGAACAAGCTCATAGGCCTTAAGAATCAAGCTCTTAACTACATCATAATTATCAGATTGATCCTGAGGCAAAGATCCATAAGTTACTTGAGCTTTACCGGTGAGAACAGTTTGAAGGAGTACTGGCCAATACTTTTTGGGCCAATTAAATCCTGTAGCTACCCTCTCAAACAACTGAAAATACTTTGTTAAATCAGATTCATTAAAAGGAGGGACAAGTTTAACATTTTTAGCCACATCAAAATCATCAGAGCTAGATGATCCAGTTCCACCTTGTTTCATGCGATACTCATGGTCTGCCTGAATCCTAGCAAGTTCAATTTGTGCCTAAGTCTGTGCCTCCTGAATACGAGCATTTGCCTGAAATTCAGCCTCCTTAGCACGAGCCTCCTGCAGGGCTAGCTGTAACTTAGCTAATTCAATATGCGTTTGCTCATTTGGAGGAGTTACATTAAACAAGCTTTCATTAATCATGTCAACAATTTGATCTTTAGAATGATGAGAGCGAACAGCAATTCCCAATTGTTGAGCAACAAGCTTAAGTTCATTCTTTGTTCTGTTTTCTACATCCAACACTGTTTGCACATTTGACAAAAAATCTTTGGCTTCATCAAGAGTAGTAATAGTAGACATCATGAATAAATCAGTCACAAAATATCAAGCAATATCCTTATGATAATATCCTGAATATCCTGATAAGAGGTCGCCAAATTTATGTTACGGAACAGAGAGAGATAATGTACACTTTAAGTGAGAATACTAAAAATCTCTACTGTCCCGTAAAGTTCCAGGTTCAAAACAAAAGAGTTAGGTAAAATTACAAGTTAAAGTTTAATGCTCAAACTAACAACTAAACATTCAGGACTCATAAGGATAATGTAATGGCAAAAAACAGGTTCAATATATGGTTAACTGCAATAGCCTCTATTAACACGAAATTAGCATGAGTAAATTTATCTAAGTCAGCCCTGATAAAATGAGAAAACATTGGATAATGCTCGGTTAACGCAAGATATTTTATTACAGATACAAAATATTATTACCACTGGCTGACAACATGAATTACAAAAACTTTACTAGGCCTACGAATCAACACCTTTTGCTATACAGTACAAGAACAAAATGTAATAACACTTATACTCAAATTACACAGCTGCTAGATGGTTGGAGACTTCCTGAGCACTCACAATAATAACAACTGTACAGGGGAGGACAGAGATGTGAGCAAAATGAGGAGTAGATCTAAGTGGCAATTAATGCAGAGACTGAGCTAATTAAATAGGGGCCGGCAGAGCTTGATACAACGTGTAAGAAGGACGCGCAAATGAAGCCAGAGGGGACAAAGAGTTGACACTCCTGCTCTGAACAACAGAAAGAACGACTTACTCTACTATAAGGGAGGAGGGGGGGAGTGAGGTAGAACACGCTCGTGATCAAACATGCAGCATACTGTACGTTAGAATTACACAAAGGATGATGAAATCATAGGCTATGTAACAATATATATAATTACAAAGACAGAGAGAGAAAGTGTGTGAGATCTTCCTTCTGATGCAATTCCCCACTGTGCTTTGACACTCCCATATACTTCGTACAGGGTAAATCAAAAGTAGCGCCCGATTTCAGTTTCTACGGCTGTCAGTTGATTGTTTGCCATTTCTATTACAGTGTAGAAGAAGGTAGAAATCAGCAATAACCTGCAAAACAGAAACAAATAGAATTAACTAAGAAAATTAATAATGCAAGACAAATATTAACAATATGACCTCCCAGAATGTGGGCGCTACCTTTGACTCACCCTGTAGATACAGGGTTCAGTCTCTCCTCTCTCTCTCTCTCTCTCTCTCTCTCTCTCTCTCTCTCTCTCTCTCTCTCATTATTTTTGTACAGTATAAAATCAGTATACATTACACAGATAGAGAGATAGATAGACAGATAGATAGAAAGGCTTGTATTACAATTAAAATGTAGTGAATATTTATTAGCCCCTTTATACTGTATATACGATTTCTTATATTGTATATCCACATATGATATAACATTGTATACATGTCAATATATAATGAGAGAGAGAGAGAGAGAGAGAGAGAGAGAGAGAGAGAGAGAGAGAGAGAGAGAGAGAGAGAGATGGTGTAATAGAGGTGTTCCTCCGGACCTCATGTAATATAAATTCAGTATATATTAGAGAGAGAGAGAGAGAGAGAGAGAGAGAGAGAGAGAGAGAGAGAGAGAAATAGATAGACAGATTTGTATAGAAGAGTTATTGCAAGAAAAACGTGGTGAATGTGTCCACCCATTTGATATTTTCATGGGTAACTGTTGAAAAGTATCTTTGAAAAATATCCCTTCATGTTTCTTTTTTTTAGTCGAGAGTCACACGCTTGCCTTTAGAATTTGGTAAACTCAGTGTTGGAAGTGCATCATCCTCTAGTCTTCTTTGACTTGGAGGTATTGGTATGTCCAGCAGTTCATATTTGAGTGACCTTAAACGCTATTTGCTCAAAATGACAACTCACGCTATGTCTGGGTTAAAGATGTCTTTTCTTTTACCCAAATGTTTCAACTTTTGAAGAACTTCTTCATTTCTTGATAATCTAAAGAAGCTGACACCCTTAACCTTCTTTCGAGGGTGTTCATAACACCTGAATACTGCACAATTAGCAGGCATTGAATAGCTGTGAACAGCACGGTGACCTTAAGAGAACTGAGCGAGCCAGCACCACTGCTGGGCGCGTGACGTCATGTGTGGAGATAAGACGCGTTTTTGTCCGGCCGTGGTTTGACCTGTTGTATTCTTTAGGCCTTGGAAGTAACATGAGTGGAAAGGTTACCAGCGGAAAGCGGAAGGAGAGGCAGAAAGAAAAATAAATGAAGACGAAAAATACTGAATGGATGGAAACGGAATATTGAAAAGGAAGAAGGGAGCCAGGGAGCAGAGGCAACTAGTGTATAAATGAAAGGAAGAATAAACAGGAGAAAGGAAGGAACTTGAGCTGACGAAAGAGAGAAAATGCAAAAAGAGTGGAAAGCCAGCAATTTTTACCTCTTTAAAATGAATGTAATTCTTGCTAAAATTAAGATTTTATTATACACAGAATGGAGAGGCAATGGCGATGGGGTTGGGACATGTGGAAAGAATGGAGAATGAAAGACTGACTAAGAGGATGTATGTAGCTGAGGTGGAGGGAGGGAGAGGGAGGGGTAGACCGAGGATGAGGTGGAGGGATGGAGTTGAGAGGTATATGAGGGAGGGGGGAGTGAGTTGGGGGGAGGTAGTCAAATGGTGGGTGACAGAGCGACTTGAAGGTGTTTTGTCTGCGGCCACCTTTAGCGGGATTAGGACGTCGGGCTATAGATAGATAGATAGATAGATAGATGTTTTCCTGTCCATGTGTGTGTGTGTGTGTGTGTGTGTGTGTGTGTGTGTGTGTGTGTGTGTGTTATCAAATGACTCAGAAAGCTATTATCCGATAGTAACCAAACTTTGTGGAAGGGTTGAGGGAAAGCCAAAAGGTAGACTTATTATTTTATTAACAGGATGCCAAAGGTCAAGATCACAAAACGAGATCAGAGTTATACCTAACAAAGTCAATTTGATTTTTCCTGATTTGTGCCAAACTAGGAGGAAAAGTTGACGTTAAGGAAAGAACAAAAGGAATCGGTTTTGAGAACCTTCTGGCAAAGGTCAAGATCACAGGTCACGGCTGAGGTTCGACCCGTGGCTCTGTTGACAAAATAATAAGCTGTTATAATGAGATCTGGACCAAACTTGGTGGAAGTTTTGATGATCATCCAAGGATCTGACCGGTTATCTTTATAGAGCAGTAGGTCAAGGTCAAGGTGACATATCTTGGACAACTTAATATTTAAATCTATTATAGTCTAAAGCTACTGAAAGGGTTCGTCATTGGGAAAGGCCAAAGGGATTAAATTTTAAGAACGATCAGCCAAAGGTTAAGGTCACAGCGAAAGATCAAGGACAAGGTAACAGGGATAAGTCAAGAGTCAAGGTCACAGTGAAAGGTCAATTCAAACAGCGTTGATACGACTTGGACCATAATAGCGGAAGTGTTAAGGGTCAGGCAAGAATGAAGTAATTTGGTTGAATGTCAGGGTCACAGGGGAATGTCTTAATTTCGACCCTTAGCCCATTTGATGGACGCGGGTATTACAGTCCATCAGTGTTCCTTCCTGTTTATCTTTAGCGTTAGTTTTCACAGCAAATAGGTTAACAACAAACTCCATTAAAACCCGTCACGTCCCGAGGTTTTCCGCACCTCCGACATCCCCCAGTCCCGAGGTATTTTCGATTTTTTTTTTTTTGGCTAAAACCTTCGCTTTTGGTGAGAAACATCGAAAATTCATAGAGAAATCGCTCACCTGAGGTTTAAAGTGCCCAATCCAGGTAGGAGTTCCTCCTTACCTGAGTGGGTTTTCTAACATGCTGGCACCAAAGAAAACGAGTTCTATGGGAGGGTAACTATTTTATCCACTCATAAACGGTATTTATTTATTTACTTGGTACGAATGTATATGTAGTATGACAGTATATTGGTTTTCAAGCAGTAATAAAGGCATTATAAGCATTGTTTCACTCACTAACTAATCACCATACCTGACCTATTTTTGCCACACTACCTGATCATTATTTCTGGCTGTTTCTTCTTCTAATGCTATGTAAACATTGTCCTCCACATTGTCATCGATTGGGGAATCACTCTGGCCCTGAATAACTTTACTAGCCAGGTCACTGGTAACAGGTCCTTTGCCAAGACAATGGCGTGCGGGGGGGCGGGGGGAGGTTATGCAGTGTAAGGCATTGTCCCTGCTTGGTATCTTGTACAGGAATAGAGGAAGGTGTCCCGTGTATACATACGAAAAATCACGTGCGAAAATTGAAAATTGTGCAAATTAAGTACCTTGCAATTGCACGACGTACTGGTACGTCGCCGGGACTGGCAAATGCAAATCGTGGTGACGTACCCATACGTCGTCGGGACGGGGCGGGTTAATACTTCAGCTTGGCAACGTAGTATATATATATATATATATATATATATATATATATATATATATATATACATAGATAGATAGATTGATAGAGAGAGAGAGAGAGAGAGAGAGAGAGAGAGAGAGAGAGAGAGAGGGAGAGAGAGAGAGATTTCTACCGCCAGGTGACATGTTTGAGGTTAGCACAGACCTCGTAAAGAAAAGGGCGAAATAACAAGAAAAGACAGAAGAAAATAATTCATGGAGTATATGTTTATACGATTCGCTACTAATATCTGTCTCTCACTCAATACACTGTCGAGGGAACAGTTACACTGATGAAAAATTAAAATTACGATTGCTATAATTTGTCACCGAAAACGATATGCCAAACGGAGGAGAAATGGAGAGGTGATTATGACAGAGAGAGAGAGAGAGAGAATAGATAAAATTAGAATTGAGGAAGAAAAACTTAGGCAAAACTAGGAGGAAAGTGTGTGTGTGTGTGTGTGTGTGTGTGTGTGTGTGTGTGTGTGTGTGTGTGTGTGTGTGTGTTCAACAAATATGCCTAAATAAGTACCTACAAACTGCACTCGCTTTTCCAGGCATCTGAGAGTGAACAAAGCCTGAATCTGTGTATCTTTTGTTCAGTTTATTCAGGAAAGAACAACTAATCTTAGGCTTCTAATATTTAGTTCCCTCCTCTCTGCATAAAAGTATCAGTGCAGACAAACACAACACATGCTGACAAGTTTGGACCTTACCCTGTGGCCTTGACCTTTGATTGTTTTCAGGATCGAATCCATTCATCGTTGGCTGACTCTGAACCCTTCCACCAAGTTTGGTTTGAATAGGATAAAAATTGAATTATTTTCACACACACACACACACACACACACACACACACACACACACACACACACACACACATACACACACGTCATTCAAACCATAATTTCTGCCCCTCTATCGCGGGTGCGGTTGTAAATATATTATCGAAAGGACTGGCTTAATATGTCTTAAATTTCCTCTCCCTTCCATTTCTTACCTCTCATTTGTTGGTTGATATTTTTTTCCCTTTCATCAGTTCTTCTCTCATCTTCACACCATAATTCTTTCTCTCTTTTTCTCTTTTTTTATACACCTTCCATTTCCTCTCCATTTATTCTCTTGTTTTTAATCACCATCTTTTCAGTCCTCACTTTAATCTTTCGTTTCATCTCCCGTCATTATTATTTTTCCCACGTTTTCTCTTCTTTTTGTCACCTCTTTCAACTCTTTAATTTTTGTCTCCCATTGCACATTCTGATTTCGTTCTTGTATCTGCGTCCTTCTAATCTACCTTTAATTTTCAAATCATATTATGTTAGCTATTTTTCTCTTCTCCTTCTATCTTTCCTAGAAATTTATTCTTCTTGCCATTTCAAAAACAGCTTTATGGAATCCCCCTTGTCCTTCGTTCCTTCATTTAAGCAATTCCTGTCTTCTTCACATCCTCCTTTACACTATCCTCTTCCTCTTCGTCCTCTTTCTTCAATCCATTATCTCTTCCTTCCTCCTTGTTCTCCTTTCATTAATTCACTCCATCCTATTTTTCAGTTTCCATATCTCTTAATCACCTTTCTTCTTCTTCCTCTTCTTCTTCTTCTTCTTTCTTCGCCTTCATGGTCATCATCATCATATTTTTTAATCTTTATCTTCTTTTCCTCCCCCTCTTCTTCTTCTTCTTCTTCTTCTTCTTCTTCTTCTTCTCCTTCCTCCTCTTCTACTTCTTCTCATTATTGTTATTATTATTATTATTATTATTACTTAAAGGCCACCTTTGGCGGCCTTCGCTCGATGTCAAAAGGTCAGAAATGAGTCAAAACTCGGGAACCAATTGGACTGGAAATTGTTTTTTCTTGAAGATAGAGCATTCTAACATACCTTGCTCTAACAAAAATTGCGCAACGTTGCAACGTTTTGCTAACAAACAATCCAACAAACATACGGAAATCAGATCATTATAATACAGATGATGATGATGATGATGATGATGATGATGATGATGATGATGATGATGATAATGATGATGATGATGATGATTATCATTTACATTATTTACATTATAATTCAGGTATATTAAAAAATTAATATGGTAAAACGTCACGCCATACACACACATTTTGAGATGTGATCTATTCTTGTATGTTCAGTAATCATGTCAGTGTACACACAGTGTCAGTGTATTTAAGCAGAGCGGAGACCATCCTGCATTCCACTGCAAAGGTTGCCAATCTTTAAGCGTTCTTAATATATCTTTGTTCAATTTTTCCCTGCCAGACTTTTCACTTTTATTTCCATTTTTCCCTTTTGATAGAAGGTGGAGTTAGTGGAGAGGGATTTAGGAGGGGAAGGGTTAGAACGAGTAATATGAAAGTGTTGTGAGAAAGGTGAGGACTAAGGATGTGGGTGAAGAAATAGAAATGAGTAAAGACGAAAAATGGATGGAAGTAATGAAACTGTAGCTGGAAATAATGAGATAGTGGTGAGGTACAAGAAACATTAGTAAAAGGAGAGAGAGAGAGAGAGAGAGAGAGAGAGAGAGAGAGAGAGAGAGAGAGAGAGAGAGAGAGAGAGAGAGAGAGAGAGAGAAACTTTCTTATCATACCTAGCAATGAATACAGGTCCCAGATCAAACCAGTTCTTTAAGAACATTAACAGCTCCTAACAAACTGCACGTGACAGGTAGCACTGCATGATGGGAAAGCCTTCAGCCGCCTCACAGGAACTCAGATTTGCGAGTTACACTGTATCATCACCTCGAGAGGCGCCTCACACCACTAGACCACCAGGCGCAGTATGAGAAGGGGTTATACATCGGTTGAAGGCGGTATGAATTTGTCAGTACCCTTATTAATTCAACGTGCCCTAAAATATCTCCCTTCTGTAGCAAGTTTCACGTAGATCACTGGGAAAAGAAAAAATGCTACGGTTTTAAATCCTTTTCATCGAACTTCTTCGTGACTAGGATAATACTTTAGTGTTCATCTCGCGTTACAACCCACCATTCAAAATGGAGAGATGGCATTTTAGGTCAGGTTAGAGTAAACATAGAGTCGGTAAGGAACTGACTGAGGATATTGTAATAAGACATTCAGATAGGCTATTACTCCCACTGCCACTCCCACTGGTACTACCACTGCCACTCCCACTGCCACTCCTACTGTTACTCACACTGCAACTGCCACACCCATTGCCACTCCTACTTTTACTCTCACTGTCACTGCCACTCCAACTGCCACTCCTACTGTTACTCCCACTGCAACTGCCACACCCATTGCCACTCCTACTTTTACTCTCACTGCCACTGCCACTGCCACTGCCGCCAACTCCCCTGCCATCCTGGACCAAAGTTGTTCCAAGACTGATCACCACGACACAGCTTCCCTCAGGGTACTGCCTCTTAATGGCAAGTGGCAGACATCACACTGACGCCCATTCTACCCCCATTACATCTTTTCCTCTTTCTGCTTCTCCCACTCCGCCCTTTTCCTCCTTGTATCCCGCCTACTGCATCCTTTTCCTCTTCCTTCCTCTCTCACTCCATCCTCTCCATCTTCCTACCTTTTCCACTCCGTCTTTTCTTCCACCTGCCTGTCTCACTCCAATCTTGTCCTTTCCCTGCGTCTCACACTCCATCCTGTTCCTCCTCTTACTTCTCTCACCCCATCCTTTTCAACTTCTTACCTCTCCCAGTCTGTCATTTTCATCTTCCTACTTTTCATACTTCATTCTTTTTCTCTCCCTACCTCTCTCCATTCTTTTCCTCTTCTGCTAGTCTCACTCCATCTTTTCCCCTTCCTATGTCTCCCACTCCATCCTCTTTCTACCTTTCCCATTTAATCTTTTTCCTCTCTCTCCATTCTTTTCCTCTACCTACCACTCCCACTCCGTTCTTTTCCTGTTTCTGCATCTCTCATTCCATTCTTTCCCTCTTCCTGCCTCTCTCCCTCCATTCTTTTTCTCCACATACCACTCTCACTCCGTTCTTTTCCTATTTCTGCACCTCTCATTCAATCCTTTTCCTCTCCCTGCCTTTCTCTCTCTTCATCTTTTCTCCTTCCTACCTCTCTCATTCCATCCTTTTCGTCCTCCAGTCTCTCTCTCTCTCTCTCTCTCTCTCTCTCTCACACACACACACACACACACACACACACACACACACACACACACATCTTTTTCCTTTCCCATCTCTTTCACTCCATTCGCCTTCCTGCCCTGCTCCAGACATTCTTGCCCAGGCAAAGGAACTGAGCACGACGAACTAATTTCGTAGGCGTAATGGAAGTCTTGTAATAGTGTTGAATGTCTATTAAATTTAGAAGGTTGAGGTAAAAATTATTTTCCTTTAATGATGTCAGGTCAGGTGCGGGTAAGGGGATGGGTCTGTTATGATGTGGCAGGGGTAAACCAGTTCTGCTGTCGGGCCCTGTTGCGGATGTCACTGATTGCATTGCGCAGTTGACCCTTGTGCGGTGTGGTGCGGTGAGGATCTGTCCGTTCTCCCCTTTGGGGCTAAGATGCGAATGAATGTGTTTGAATGGATGAGTAAATGGGGAGTGTGTCGTCCTGTCTCGGCTACCACCCTTTCCTTGGGGGAAGCAGCCTAGGTATATAGATAGATAGATAGATAAGAAAACAGAGACATGGAAGTAGGAGAAAATAGTGTTCAGTGCAACATCATCATCATGATCATCATCATCATCATCATCATCACCATCATCATCATCATCATCATCATCACAATCATCATCCTATACCAACTTTCAGTACTCACATGGGTTGGTGAGATATAGGGGTACACTCCTTACAGGGGACATGATATAACTAGAGAGCATTTCCTCTTGTTGTGCCGTGGAAGGTACTACACTGCTGGACACTCAACTCTCCTTAGCCCGTATTGTCGTCAGTTAAGGCAGCTGTCCAGCACCTTTTCTTTACCGGTTAATTTTTACACACAGCTCATTAATAATTCCTAGTGTGCTATTTTTGACTTCCTTGTAGGTGTTTAAAAGACAAAAACAACACAGAAAAAGCAGACAGGTGATCTATGGACAATAAATCGTCAGAGAAAAGGCATTAGGCACCGACGGGAATATGGGTCTTTGTATGTACGTCAATGGAATGAGAAAATATTTATAGCCACCATCTTCATTCCGTAGCAGTCATCGTGTACAGTGCACCGGAAATACGTGGGTGGTAGTTGCTCTCCCCATCTCAAGATACAGGGGATAGCAAGACAGTCATACTAACTGAAGAGTAAAGTCCTTAGCAAAAGCTTGGTGTGTCCTGCATTATTACAGTCACTAGTTTCTTTACCCCCCTGGCGAGAAGGAAGTGAAGGACAAGGCTAGAGATAGGCCAGGGAAACTGATACTGGAGTCTCATCACACACACACACACACACACACACACACACACACACACACACACACACACACACACACACACACACACACACACACACACACACACACATCAATAAATCAATAACGAGATGTTCAATGCGAGGGTGTCATGATATATCCCCTTCCGGCACATCGCCATCACCCACATTCATCTTTACAGCGGCAAGATCTCACGTGTAACAACCCAAACACAACCACGGCCACACCCACGATCAATGTTTCCCCCACACTCCTACACAGTCATAAGCGTTGACGTTCACAGTAAGTGGACTCAAGATCCCATTGTTGTATCCATTAAGTGAAAATGAGGTGACAAACAGCACCTAATCTTGGTCATTGTAATTGAGTAGGCAGGATTTTTTCACCGTGAGAGTTTGCATTGGGGTCTTAGGTTGTACTTTTCAGAGTTCTCGAGTGTGCTCAGAGGCGGTGCTGCTGAGAAGAGATGCTCCCAAAGTACACTTGAATCTCGCACAAGATCAAAAGATCAAAGAATCTTATTTTTCAATCAATCAATCAATCAATCGTTTCCTGTGTCATCCCACGGGATGCATAGGGCCTCGATGAACTCTATCCACCAATATTTGTCCCTTGCCATCTCCTTCAGGTCCCACCAACACTCCTGCTTCTCTTTTCATTGTCCTCAACCAGGTTTCCCTCGGCCTACCTCTACCTCTTCTTCCTTTAGGAGTCCACTCTGGCACAGCCTGTATTCAACTGCCTTCTTTTCTGTATATGTGCCCCAGCCACTTCCAGCGAGACAGTCTCACATATTCATTAACTGGTTCCACTCTCGTAAAATCCCTTACTCTTTCATTTGAAACTCTGTCATGCCACTTTACCCCAAGAAACCTTCTCAGTATTTTATTCTCAAATCCTAATACTTTCTGATCTGTTGCAATTGTACTGTACCATGACTCATGCCCATAAATTAAAATTGGTCTAACCATGGACTTGTAAATTTTCACTTTAGTATGTACCGAAAGCATATTATTATTCCAAACAGATTTCAACATTCCAACAGCTCGCCAAGTCCGTCTAATCCTCTCCTCAATTTCATTGTTAAATGTTCTCTTAGATGATACAATCTTTCCCAGATATTTAAAGTTTTCTACATTCTTCACCACATTATTCCCAATTACACAATCGATTTGGTTCTCCACGTTCATATTAATAATTTCAGTCTTCCCACAGTTTATTACCAATCCCACTTTTTCTCCTTCCTCCACCAGACAATCAAGCACCCTCTGCATCTAGTAAATACTTCGGCAGACCAGTAAAATATCATCAGCATAGTCCAAATCCATCAGCTTCTTATTTTCATTCCAGTTAATTCCTGCACCTGTTCTCCTTACAACCTTTCTCATAACATAATCCATAACCAAAACAAACAACAATGGCGAAAGAACCCCTCCTTGAATCACTCCTGACCTAACTTCAAATGGATCACTCAAAGAACCACCCACCATTACCTTACAAAAAGTACCTTCATGCAGGCTTCTAATAATATTTACAATTTTTCTAGTATACCATAGAATCTCATAATTTTCAACATAGCTCCACGTGAAACACTATCAAACGCCTTTTCAACATTCACAAAGCACATACTAAGTGGCATTTTCATCTCATTAGCTTGTTGCATTAGATGCATTACAATCAAAATCTGATCATTACAACCTCGACCTTTTCTAAATCCTGCTTGTTCTTCTCTTAAAATTTTTCAATTACTGGCTCTATTCTGCTCTACAAGATTTTGGAAAAGACTTTTGCAACTACAGGTGACAAAGTCATCCCCCTCCAAGTGCCACACACACTTAAATCTCCCTTTTTAGGTATTTTTAAAATCACTCAATTTTTCCACTCTTTTGGAATTCCACCATTATCCCAAGCCACATTAAAAAGTTTCAAAAGCGCATTCATCAACTCATCATTTTCCACCTTAAGCATTTCAGGAAATATTCCATCCTCTCCTGGGGCCTTAAAATTCTTTAATTCCTTTACAAATTTTGCGACCTCTTCCAAGGTTATATTCCCTGTTTCTATCTGCAAATCTCTCTCGGCTGGCAAAATGTTATTTTTATAGAAAGTATATACACAAAGGGTATATGCTGAAACTGCATTTTATAAGTTTTCTGCAAGTATTACTTTGAAAATACTACGGATTAGGAATTTTACACACACACACACACACACACACACACACACAATATATATATATATATATATATATATATATATATATATATATATATATATATATATATATATATATATATATATATATATATATATATATATATATATATATTTCCCATGACATAAGGTGCTACCCTCAGGAGGTGACTCTTGGACTGATTCTGAATAAAAACTGTTATATCACCATTGGTAATTCTCAGTGCCTACAAAGTTTTCAGTTAGCGAAGCCAAATGGTTTCCTGTAAGCCAAGAAACCATTTACAAATGTGGGTGGTAACCATATAACCAAACCATACGTGCTCCCTACGTGTCAACAAGTGGGTTGGTGGAGGGTTAGTGCCCCTCCCTGTAAAACAAATAAATCAGAGTCAAATGGCCACCCCTTACGGGATTATGGCGTCTTGCAATAGATAGATAGATGGATAGACTACAATATGGGTGAATCATGAGAGAGACCATTCTCACCCCGAAGGCTATCAAATAAATATTTCAAATCCAACAGTGAACTGAAGTTCTTAATTTCTTTAGAATCCTGGACTAGTATCAGATCATTTCATCCAGCTTAGGAGCGACATCTTGGACTGAGAAGATTAAATGGTCCAAAACCCAGCAACCACCCCTTGAATAATATGTTAAATGTACTTGACCCTTATTCCAACTGCCGCTTCCCACCACAACAACACCAATCCTACCACAACATCACCTGCCCTACCATACCAGACCCCACAGTGCCCTACCATGCAACCACATCTCTCTGCATTACCCACATTGTCATTGAACTGTCCTGTCCCAGAGAGACAGTCCTTCCCTCTTCTCAAATTCTCTTTAAAATGTCACCTTTCTTTTTCATCTTTTTCCCTCTATTAATTTTCCCTAATTACTTCATTTCCGGCGCCATCTGGACGAAGGGAGCCGAGAGAGGTGAACAAATTTGTCGTTTCTTTTCTCTCCGTATTCATTTTCTTTCTGGTCTGTCTCCCTCTGGTGCTAATGGGGAAGAGACATTAGTGTTTTAAGCGATGTTTCAGCTTTTGTTTTTTGCTTTCATACATTTTGCTATGTAGTATTCAACTCCAAGTGCGCTGGTATAATTATCTGTTTTATCATAATATGTACGTGTATTAAAGACTCCTCACTTTTCCCACTTTAAGATCGCCTTTGGGATTCCAAGAAATGTACGTGATCAGA